>NC_090924.1:862646401-862949431 GCF_040938575.1 Ambystoma mexicanum | reverse complement strand
ACCAGAGCATCATCAAAAACACCTTAGATGCTGCAGAAACGGCTGGCCGTTCCTTAGTCCAGGGCGTATTCCTTAAGCGACATGCCTGGCTCAGAAACTCAGGTTTCAAGCCAGAAACACAGGCGTCCCACATCAACAAACCCCTTGAAGACTCAAACTTGTTTGGTAAGGCGGTTGATGATGCACTGGAAACCGCTAAGAAGGAACACGAAACATTAAAAACCCTGGACCAAATCAGAAGACCTCCTAATAAGCGTGGTTATGGCAACAGGCACTTTTTTCGTGGCCAGCCAGCAACTGGTCCTCCCCTCAGGGAATCAGTGGACAGTATGCTCAAAGAGAACGTTGTGGCAAGGGAAGAGGTCGGGGCCCCACTCCTGGAGGCTCCCTGGCTACCACCACCAATGCATCTCTGGTCGGGGGCCGGTTAACATAATTTCTGCAGGCATGGGAGGGAATTACCACAGACTGTTGGGTACTGTCAACAATAGTCCACGATTATTGCATCGAATTCAGTCGGTCCCCAACATTCAGACCCCCAAGGGGAAGACTGCTATCACCAGAACACCTCTCCATCCTTCTTCAGGAAGTCGAACTGCTGCTGGAAAAAGGAGCCATAGAGGTTGTGCCTCTATCACAGGTAAAGTAGGGTATTTATTCAGTGTACTTCTTTGTACCCAAAAAGGATCTAACCATGCGCCAAGTATTAGATCTGTGCCCAGCGAACAAATTTGTAAAACCTCACAAATTTCGTATGGTGACTTTGCAGGAGGTAATCGACCCTGCTCACACAGGGGTATTACATAGCAACACTGGACATGAAGGATGCATTCTTTCATATTTCAATGTTGCCAGTGCAGAGGAAATACCTAAGGTTCATGATAGAAGGCAAACAATATCAGTTCAAAGTGCTACCCTTTGGCATAGCCTCAGCGCCAAGGGTATTCACGAAGGTACTGGCAGTGGCAGCGGCACACCTGTGCAGGTTGTCCATTCCGGTCTATCCTTACCTCGACGACTGGCTCATAACGGGATTCTTACGAAACATGCTTCTCAAATACCCAAAAGACTGTAGACCTCTTGTTCCATTTGGGCTTCTCCATCAACGAGAAGAAGTCCAGTCTAGACCCCAGCCAAGTCAAGCGATTCCTAGGGGCTCTAATTCGAACAAAGGACGGCCTTGTCTTCCCCTCCAATGAGAGGATCCAAAACATGCTGTTTCAGATCCCTCAATATGTAGCCGGTCGAGAGGTGACGGTACGCAAAGCCATGCGATTGCTAGGAATGATGGCGTCATGTATTTATTTGGTACTTAACGCGCGCATGCGGCCAATCCAGGAGTGGCTCAACAGCCAGTGGTGTCAGGCCAGTGATAACAGGACGATCTAGTGGTTGTCTCGCAAGCCTTGGTTCTCTCGCTGCGGGGGTGGTCGAGGGAAAACCTTGTGTTGGGGAAATCCTTTGCCACCCCCACAGTGGACGCCACTCTAACAACAGACGCATCCTTCACAGGATGGGGGGGCTCACCTATCCCATCAGACTGCACACAGGGTTTGGACCCCAAGTGTGGCGTCCAAACACATAAACCTGCTGGAATTGTTGGCGGTCTTCAAACCACTGAAGGTGTTCAAGACATACCTACAAGGAAAAACAGTGCTGATCCTCACAGACAGCAACACAGCCATGTACTACCTGAACAAGCAAGGGGGCACTCGCTCTCTAGGACTGTCCAAGCTGTCCCAGAACATCTGGAAGTGGGCTCCGACACATGTTCCTGTTATCTCAACATGTACCAGGGGAACTCAATCTTCTGGCAGACAAACTCAGCAGAGACTTCCATCTACCCACAGTGTACGAATGGCGATTACGCAAAGACAGTGTCTCCAACGTTTTCGCAGAATTCTGCTTCCCAGAGATAGACTTGTTCGCAACTCTGCAGAACACCCAATGCCAACATTACGCCTCCAGATACCCCCAGAACCGCTCCAAAGGGAACGGTCTCTGAATAGCATAGTCAGGGAAATTTGCCTATGAAATCCCCCCCCCCCCTGCCGACTCCCCTTCTCAACAAGATAGTGCACAAGATGCACCAGGAACCAGTTGCCATGATACTGGTGGCCCGCCAACTCTGGTTTGCTCATCTGATGGAGATGTCACCTTCTCCTCCAGTGAGACTACCCCGCCCGTACAACATGTTGTCATAGTACAGGGCCAAACGCTGCATCCATGCCCACAGACCCTGAACTTGGCAGCCTGGCTCCTGAGGTCATAGAATTTGGACATTTTGCAGCTCCCTCAGAGATGCATGGACAGTCTCAGGGAGGCAAGGAAACCGAAAACTCTTTACTGCTACTCTAGTAAGTGGAAACGGTTCGTCATCTGGTGTAACTCAAAGAGCATCAACCCCGTTGACTGCTCTCCCACACATATTGTTCTATACCTGACTCACTTGCTGGACTCAGGTTTAGTCTTTAATTCTATTATAAAGTTCACCTAGCTGCACTCTGCGCCTACACGAAGTCTCAACATAAAATGTCATGGTGGAAGGTTCCAGTTATTAAAGCCTTCATGGAAGGAGTGAAAAGAATTCACCCTCCTATATCTAACCCAGCTCCCGGATGGGACCTGGACCTTGTATTAACCAGGCTAATGGGTTCCCCCTTTGAGCCCATGCATAAAGCAGCACTTAAGAAAGCAGTCTTAAGAGTGAGATCCTTAATACCTATCACCTCTATTAGGAGAGTGAATGAACTACAAGCGCGCTCTATTTTAGATCCTTTTGTAACAGTTCACAAATAGAAGGTGGTTCTACGCACACACCCTAGGCTTGCACTGAAATTCATTTCAAAGTTTCATGTATACCAGTCTATAGAACTACCAACATTATTTCTGTTTTATATGGAAAGAACTCGACCACTAAGAAAGACTAATCAGTTCTTTGTCTGTGGCGGCATGAAGAGGAGGAGATGCGGTTTCCAAATCCACTATATCTAGATGGATTGTCCAATGCATCACTCTTTATTGCACTCTTGCTAAGAGAGAACTGTCCTTCAAGCCTAGAGCACATTCTACTCGAGGCACTTGGGCATCCGTAGCATTCATTGCAAATGTGCCCCTTGAGTCCATTTGCAATGGCGGCAACCTGGAGTTCTGTACACCCCTTTACATAACACTATTGTCTAGATGCCCATTCTAGATCTGATTCCCAGGTGGAACAAGCAGTACTAAGACATCTTTTCTCTACTGTTCCTTCTCACAACCCACCTCCAACTCCGGGTACTGCTCGCTAGTGTATGCACAGCTTGTGATTCTAAGCAGATTAACAAACATCAGAAGACAAGCATTACTTACCGTAAAAGTATTTCTGATGGTTGTATCTGCTTAGATTCACATGCGCCCATCCTTCCTCCCCGCTTGGATGGAAGGAACATAGACATCTTATTACTTTCTCTCTTTTCTGTACTCCCGTTAGTCATAAGGCTCCCTAATGACAGAAAAAATACAAACAGAGGGACCTCGACGTGTGAGGGATTTTGGGTACACTACACGTCACTATAGGGATAGTATTACAAACACGTCTATGTCGACGTCCCCTTTTCGACTTTTGAAAAACAAGATGCAATACTCTGCAGTGACCACTGGATGTCAGACTATGCACAGCATGTGAATCTAAGCAGATACAACCATCAGAAATGCTTTTACGGTAAGTAATGTGTGTCATTACATCCTTGGGGTTTACTCTCCTAGCATAACTTTGTGTTATCACAAAAGTAGTTATAGGTTTTTACTGTACCTAGAATAAGTGGTCCACTAGTCACAAAAAGTATATTGTCCAGTTGACTGACAGTGATTTGTGCAAAGAGTCACTGTACAACTGGTAGGGTCTACTGCCCTGACTTACTGAATGGAATTGTGAAAGTTACCATTGGATTTTACTCCCCAAGAATAGGTGTGACCTATACTAAATGTGTATGAAAAGGTTTTGACTTCCCTAGAACTACTGTTCGGTATTCCAAATAAGGTTTATACTTTGGTCTGTGTAACTTCAAGTATAGTGTTGTGTGTTTATAATTGTGATTTTATATAATGGGTTAGTGCATATTCACCCCTAGATTTATCTGGGCCTACTTGTATTTAAATAAATCATTTATGTTTACATGCATAGTGTTTCAGTGTTTCTTTGGACCATTTGTATTACAATTTCATTTGTACAGATTTCTACAGCCCGCTACCATGAACTCAGGTGGTACAGCCTTATACTAAAAGTAGAGTCTTGTACTGCCTCAGTTGAATGGTTTTACTAAGCCTTTAGTTGGACTTCAGAAAAACTGTCCTAACAGGGCTCAATGTAAGTAAACCCTTTTGTGTAATATACCATTACAGCTACTTTTCAGCTCAGTGACACACTGACTAAGACGAGCAAGAACTGGATAACTTATTTTAGATTGGCACAAAGCTAACTCAAGGGTGTTGAAACCTCTATACTTTTTTAAGGAGCTACCAGCAACCTAAAAGCTAAGTGTAACCTAAGCAGTCTTATGTACAGGCTGACCTCAAGCCAGGGGAAGCAAGATCGAATTGGGGACACTCTTACAATTAAAACAGGCATAATAAAGTGAAACCAACAGCATTACTTTTGAGAAGAGGGGAATCCAATACACAGATGATTAATTTAACCCTTAGTCTACTTTCAGTTAGAATGGTGAGACCGTTTCTAAGGAAAGCAAGACTTAATTACTTATTTAAGAAGGCACACAGCTTATTCAAGGTAAGTAAATCCTGTATACACTTTTTAGCATGGCAGAACCCAGCTAAGTTAAGTAATAACTTGTTGTAACTATTCACTCAGTTTGAAGTTACCAACTGTATACAAGTACACTTTTCAACACTTTGTTTTTTCATTAAAAGGAAGACCCCTTAAATTATCCAGCCCTTCCTAATTCTAGTACACAAGTTCTCGCAGAGGCTGAATAGGGAGTCTAGTGGTCTAGGAGCCAGCAGTAGGCAGGGTGAGAAGGCTCAGTTGCATGTCAAGTCGGAGTTCCAGAGGAACACTGGGCAAACAAGTATTTTACTTTCGAAGGGATTGTGTCCTCCGACGTATTCCTTATCTTAGATATCTCTTTCCAGCTTTGCTGGCCTCGGAAATTTTGTCTCTCTAGAGGGCACTGCGCGTCGACGTCCGCCGAGTCGATGTCCCTCGACAGCCGCCGTGTCGACGTCATCCTGCCTATAAAGGCCGGGTGCAGCGTCTGTTGCTCAGTTCCGTTTTTCCGCGCTTACTCAGTGCCTCGGAATATCGTTGCTCAGTTTCGTAGAGAATTATTCCTATTTCCTCGAGATATTCGATCCATACTCGATGGCTTCCTTGTCTGAACCGACGACCCCTCATTCCGGCTTTAAAAAATGCAGAGACTGTGGAAAAAAGATGTCGCTGACTGACCCTCACAGAGTCTGTCTGTGGTGTTTGGGAGCTGAACACCATTGTTCGGAGTGCGAGGACTGTATGTCCATGACAGCTAAGGCCCTGAAGGAGCGTAGGGGGAAGCTGGAAAAAGGTAAGACTTCTAAAGCTTCTTCTTCCTCGACGAAGTCGAGACATTCGTCTCCTCGTCACCATTCGCGCTCCAGGTCTTGAAGCGGGTCCCATCACTCCTCGAGATCGAAGCACTCGAAAAGGAGACGCCGAAGATCCCCTTCTTCGTCCTCCTCTTCCTCTGTTTCACCTAAGAGAATCCCTTGCCCCACGAAACATAGTTCCCGGGCTGAATGGGAGGAATTCTGAAAAAATATGATGAGCGTCTTTGAGAAAGCGGCCTCGACCCCCTCGAAGACTGCCAAGAGCGATGCTGTGGTCGAAAGACCCAAAGGTCCAAAACGCTGCGAGTCGCAGTACCCGGCGAAGGAAGCTTCTCGAGCACGTCACGAACCCTCAAGTAAAGCAAAGACCTCGAATCCTTCTTCGAAGGTTCCGTCGACGCCGAGGTCGGTGTCTTGGACGCCGTTGTCGAAGGGACCTTCGACACACGGGTCTGTCGACTCAACGCCATCCTCAACACCGGCGTCGACGCCAAGGAAAGTCACGGTTGCGGCGAACCCAGTGGCTATTCCCAGGTCTTCGATGACTATGTCGTCGAGATTGTCGACATCCTCAAGCAGAATTCCAATTCTATCGAGGACCTCGAGGCCTCCGCCTTTGTTTTCGACGCCACGTTCGAAGCCTTCGGCGTCGACGACATCGACGTTTTCGAGGCCGATTACAAGAAGTTTGGCACCCTCTGCCTTGGAGAGATGGGTTTCACACCCTTTGTGAGTTCAGACCAATTGAGAACAATGTCCTCAATTATGGAAGAGGGAGAACTATCTGACCAAGAAGAGACATTTGAGTTGCAGGGATCTGCAACCCCAGTTCAAGAGGAGTTATCCGCAGAGGAACGCAGATTGAAGGAACTCCATGATTCCTTACATGAGGCAAGTGGTTTAAACACTTCCCCAGAGGTGGAGTTTGCTAGGCCAGACCCGGGGGAGCATGCTGAAACCCCTTATAGAGCCTTAATGGCCAGGATCACAGAATTTATGGGGTGGTCAACACCTTCAAAGGCTTTCCAACAAGATGACCTCACGGATATTCTTGACAAAGGTCCACAGGAGGATCCTGTAGTACCTTTTCATAAAGCTCTTCAAAGGAAACTCATGGCGAACTGGGAAATGTAGCATGGCGTTAAAATCTATTAATGCTACTTGCACCCTTGCTAGATTTAGCCATACACTTTGGGAGTGTGCTTCTACAGCGGCTGACTGCATCCCGGAGGGAGAAGAAAGGGAGGCGTTCCTAATATCATAAAGGACGGTAAAGACGCTATGTGCGAATCCCTCCAGACGGGCATTGATTCGGCTGACCGTATCAGCAGAGCAATGGCGGCAAGTACAACAACCAGGAGATTTGCTTGGTTGCGAAAGTCTGGTTTTGCTCCAGATGTGCAAGCCAGGCTCTTGAACATGCCATTTGATGGCTCTTCTTTGTTTGGGAAAAAGGCGGATGACAGTTTAGAAAAACTGCAAACATCAAAGGCAGCAGCAAAATCCCAAGGCGCTGCAATCCGTCACACTTTTTCGTCCCACAGGAACCTCTGCGAGAGGCAAGTCCTTTCGCTTCTACTTCGCATTCGGAAGAGGTAGAGGACGACCGGCTTAAAGGGGACAAAGAAGAACTACCCGAGGTGGACGGGGTAGATATTCAAAAGCCGCAGCAACAGCAGGTGCCTCTTTACCATCGGCATCTGCATCAGACGCCCCAAAACCACTCTGAGGACTTCCTTCACAAGACACCTGTAGGAGGTAGGTTAACTCAACATCTGGCGGAATGGCAGGCTATCACGTCAGATGTTTGGGCATTGGAGACAGTTGCACAAGGTTACTGCCTGCCTCTCCTACGCATACCTCAGAGTCATCCACCGGGGATCAGCTCTCAAAAAGCTCCAGATCTGCTCCTCTTGCAGGAAATTTTAGACCTGCTAGAGAAAGGTGCCATAGAACCGGTACCTGTAGCGGAGAGGAACAAGGGCTGGTACTCCCCTTACTTTCTCATTCCAAAGAAAGACGGAGGACTGAGACCCATCTTGGACTTGCGAGAATTGAACAAATTCCTCAGGAAAGACCAATTCAAGATGGTAACTCTTTCTCAGATCCTTCAGGCCCTTCAGTTCCAGGACTGGTTGGTATCTCTGGACCTTCAGGACGCTTATTTCCATGTGCCAATCCATCTCAAACACAGGAAATACCTGAGGTTTGCAATTGGCAACTCTCATTATCAATTTCGAGTGCTGCCATTTGGGCTGACCTCCGCCCCGAGGGTCTTCACCAAGTTAATGTCGGTAGTGGCTGCAAGTCTAAGGAGGGAAGGGATTCACGTCTACCCCTACCTGGACGATTGGTTGATCAGAGCTGTATCTTCGGAACAAGCTCAGATCCAGCTAGATCATGTTTGCCACTCCCTTCACAGACTGGGCTTCTCCCTCAATTTAAAGAAGTCACAAATGATACCATCGCAGAGACTCCAGTTCATCGGAGCGATCCTGGACACTTCCCTGGGAAAAGCCTTGCCACCAGAGGTGAGGGCTCAAGATATTCTACAGATGGTTACCAAGTTTCAAAATGCCCAACGTCTCCCAGCCTTTGACTTTTTGAGGTTGCTAGGCCTCATGGCATCCTGCATTTTCCTAGTGCCAGAGGCTCGCCTGAGAATGAGATCCCTCCAGTGGGCACTGAACTCAGTGGTCACAATTCTCAGGGAGAATGACAGATCTTGTTCAGGTTCCCGACAGGGTGGCTCGAGACCTTCAGTGGTGGGCCTGTCAGGAGAACATTCTGAAAGGAGAGCAGTTTTGGCAACTCTGGCCGGAGATAACAGTAGTCACGGATGCCTCACTCACGGGGTGGGGAGCCCACGTCAACGACTTAACCATCAGCGGTCGTTGGTCTCCATCGGAGTCCAGACTACATATCAACCTGTTGGAGCTGAGGGCCATCAGACTTGCGCTGAAGGCTTTTCTGCCATCTGTACAAGGAAAGAATGTCCTGATAATGACGGATAACACAGTGGCCATGCATTACCTCAACAAAAGAGGAGACGTAGGATCACTACCTCTGTGCAGAGAGGCGATGCAGCTCTGGTTTTGGGCAATCCAAGAAGGAATCTCTCCATCGGCAGTTCACCTAGCCGGAGAGAAGAACTTGACAGCGGACGCTCTGAGCAGGCAGAGCACAGTCTTCCACGAGTGGGAACTAGCTCAGGAAGTCCTTCAAGAGATCTTCGCCCTTTGGGGAACCCCTCAGGTGGATCTGTTCGCCACCAGTGTCAACAGGAAGTGTGATCTGTTCTGTTCAAGGGAATTTCCCCCGAGAGGAGCTCTAGGAGACGCGTTCATAGTGGACTGGGAGTTTCCGCTCCTGTATGCTTTTTCACCGGTCCCTGTCATTCCTCAAATGATCAGGAGGTTGAGAAGATTCCGGAAAACCATGATCCTAATTGCCCCGGATTGGGCCAGGAGAATGTGGTACCCGGACCTTCTAGACTTGTCCATCTGCCCTCCAATTCGACTTCCACTCAGAGAGAATCTGCTCTCACAGAAGGGAGGTCAGGTTCTCCATCCAGACATCAAAACCCTCAACCTTCACGCTTGGCTTCTGAAAGGCTGAGGTACAAGGATTGGGACCTCCCTGATGATGATATGGAGGTGTTGCTTTCGGCAAGAAGGCCAGCAACAAAATCTTTATACCGCTGCCGTTGGAACAGATTTTGCAGCTGGTGTAGGGATAAGAATATCAATCCCTTTTCATGTGGTACACCAATGGTTTTGTCCTTCCTACTTTATTTAGCGAATTCAGGCCTTCAAGTTGGCACCATCAAGGGCTATCTCGCAGCGCTATCCATCTTTAAGCGCACTGCGGAATAACCATCCTATTTCAAGTTACCCTTGGTAATACAGTTTCTAAAGGGGTTGACTAACGTTTATCCCCCAAGACCATTCCAGGTTCCCCTATGGGATTTAAATTTAGTCCTAACTTTTCTGATGGGCACACCTTTCGAACCACTCCACTCTTGTTCGTTAAGATTTCTTACCCTTAAGACTGTTTTATTAGTAGCACTTACATCTGCTAGAAGGGTGAGCGAGTTACAAGCCCTTTCTTGTAAACCCCCTCATACAATCTTTCACAAAGACAAAGTTGTTCTGCAAGTGAAGCCTAATTTCCTCCCAAAGGTGGTTTCTGAATTTCATATCACACAGAAGATTACCCTTCCATCTTTCTATCCTCCTCCCCATCCGGGGAAAGAGGAAGAGAGGTTACACAGGCTGGACCCAAGAAGGGCTTTAAGTTTTTACATTAGTAGACTGGCTAGGATAAGACAAGCAGACCAGCTGTTTGCAGGCTACGCAGGTCACAAGCTGGGGTTACCGATAACCAGGGCTTTAAGTGGGCCGGAGCCTGCCGGGGCTGGGCCCTGGCAGGCTCCGAAATTTCGTTTTGAGGCGAGGCCCTGCCGGGGCCCACTATTCTCCCCCTGGCAGCCTCGGCCACTACACGAAAAGGCATTTTTTTCTACAGCCTGAAACTCTCGCTCGTGTGCTAGAGCTTCAGGCTTCAGAAAAAAATGCCTTTCCGCCATAATGGTGGCGCCACACCTACGAGGCATCCCTTTAAGCAAGGGATGCCCGTGGGCCGGCGCCACCATTATGGAGACAACGTGAGGCCGCTGGAAGCAGAGGCCTTGCTTTCTAAATACTGAAGCTCCCGCAGATTCGCGGGAGTTTCATTCTTTAGGAAAAGGCCTCTGCTTCCAGCGGCCTCACCCTATCAGCCTTAATGGTGACGCTGCCCCTCCCCAGCTGGCGAGGGGCAGTGCCGCCATTAAGGTTGAATAGGCGAGACGCTATCCCCTGCCAGGTTAGCCTATAGAAAATAAATGCAGAGATCAGCACCCTCTCCCCAAGGGGGAGAGGGTGCTGCTCTACAAAAGGCTGCCTGGCAGGGGTGCCAGTAGCTATTGAGCCTAGGCTCATCAGGGGGCGTGGCCTAACTGGCCAGCGGGACCCCCGCCATTAGGCCACGCCCCCTTGATGAGCCCCGGCTCATTTTGTGGTGCCACTTAAGGCACTGCCGATAACTAAGCAGACCATTTCCAGATGGATCATTTTAGCCATTTTGGAATGTTATAAACTGGCAGGAAAAGAGCCCCCTCAAAATCTTAGGGCTCATTCGACCAGAGGTATCACAGCTTCATCGGCCCTCAAAAGAGGAGTGCCGGTTAGAGACATATGTGCGGCTGCCACATGGTCGTCCGTCCATACCTTTACACGGTTTTACAACTTGGATTCCTCCTCCAGTCAAGAGACTAGGTTTGGAAGTGCAGTATTGCACTCTATTCATCAATAAGAGGAAGCATGAAGTCAGTACTCCCACCTCCAATAACAGAATACTGCTATGGGAGCCTATCTAAGATAAGGAATACGTCGGAGGACACAATCCCTTCCAAGAACAAGTTACTTTTTACCTTGTAACGTTCTTTCAATGGGATGTTCCTCCGACGTATTCCTTATCGACCCTCCCATCCATCCCTGCAGTTCTTCTTCCCTTGTTGTTGCAGCTTATGCTCCTTCAGGGGGATTAGTCTAGTCCAGAAAGAATTATTGTGGGCTACAAAACGGAACTGACCAACGGACGCTGCACGCAGCCTTTATAGGCAGGATGACGTCGATACAGCGGCTGTCGAGGGACATCGACTCGGCGGACGTCGACGCGCAGCGCCCTCTAGAGAGAAAACATTTCCGAGGCCAGCAAAGCTGGAAAGAGATATCTAAGATAAGGAATACGTCGGAGGAACATCCCATCAAAAGAACGTTACAAGGTAAGAAGTAACTTATTCTTCCAAGTTATGTGAGGGTCCAGGTGCTTCAGAGAGGACACACAAGGGGAGGATTCCAGTAGTGGGCCTGGGTGAACTGGATGGGTGCCCTCCACAGCACAGCCTCACCCAAAGGAGACCCAAGAATCACTCAGGCCTAAGGTACTGTGCTGGCTTGGGTATTTACTTACCTTATCAGTGAAGAAGAGTTCCAGCAAGAATAATCAGGAGCTGCAGCTAAAAACCCAGTTGTTGAATTCCTTTACCAAGAAGATTAAAGACAAAACACTAGAAGGACTTTTGCAGCAGGAATCCCAGGGAAGGATCTAAACAAGATGTTGTTCACATGGACTACTCTGCACAGAAGAGGATGCCAAAGGAGGGACTTCAGGATTTACAGCCAAAAACCCAGGCACTGCATTCCTTGCCCGGGGGGGACAGAAGAAAGAACCCTGGATGGGCTTTTTCAGCAGGGATCAACACATAAGGGTTCAGGGAAGAGTTTCTTTGCAGCTCTGTGGATGTGGCGCCTTTTTCGGGAGCCAGGAGAAGACTAGATGGCTGGTCGTATTTTCATTGTTTGTAAGGTCCAGCACTCTGGTGAGGTGACTTTTCGTACTCCAATCGTGCCTCTGAAGATCCAGCAGGATGCCCACGAAGTTTCAGCAGAATTTGTAAGACCGTGCACCATCAGACAGCTCGAGGTCCCAGGGTAAATGGGGTGTTGCAGCCCTGCAAAGTCGCAGCACAACATGGGATGGCTCAAAATTCAGGTTGTCTAGTAGGTCTCACCAGGCTCTGGGTCGGGGTAGTAGTTTTCAGAGTCCCTAGGTCGATTAGAAGCAAGGGTAATGGCGGGCTCCGGTTACAAAGCAGGCTCGCCGATCACTGGAAATTGTCTCAGCTGCGTTTTCTTTATCCTCCGTCTTCTGATTTGGTTCCTGTGGTCGACTGCTGCTTCAGCTTTCAGGATCGGAATTTTATTCAGGAACCCAGCCAATCAAACGGCCATGCAACATTCAAACTTGAGGGGCCCCGGGGGTTTGGAAGTCCTTTGAGGACAGCCAGCCTCCCAGTTTGAACTGGATTCTCGCAGTCAGGCTGGACGATTAATGGCTGCAGAGTTTTGGACTCCTCGCTTGCTTCCTGCCTTCACAGACACTCTGGAGCCTGGGTGGGCTTGACCGAGGTCTCCCGCCGAAGATAAAGTTAACACAGGATTTTCCCACTTTGGATGTCAGGGGAAGGAACAAGAACGGACAAGTATTGCTGAAATGGCAAAAAAGGATGACTGGGCCCATGTTGTTAAACTGAGCACTCATGGGTGCCTTTACCATGGCTGTTAAAACAGCCTGTGGTAAAGGTGCAACAAATTAATAATGTTTCACTGCCACCAGCCTTTAGAGGTAAGTTTGTCCTTGTAACATAAATGTTACAGTTGGAATGAGAGGGGATACCCAGTATCTCCCCAGCACTCCACATAAGGTGGGGGTGCTGGTATCGCCTAATAAAATGTAAAAGTGATCCAAAGATCCTTTCTACCCTTGGGAATTGTAGTTCTCACAAGGTTAGCGCGAGAAAATTAAAAGGGGAGCCCCAATGGCAACCCAGCAACAATAGGCAGTATGTGGCAGTCACATTCAACTCTGGGAGTTCCTCCCCACGCCGAATCAAAATGGCACACAAAGCACTTTTTACTTTAAGTTCACTTTGGTGAGGCCTCCAACCCGTCTCGCACCCAACCCCAACAAATGCCCTGTGTCACCAGTGGGCTAGGAACCAGGCTGGTGTATAGTAAGAATATTTCTGATGCCACATGCTATGCAATGTATATGCCAACATCTAGTGGAAGCTGCAGAGTATTAGAGTTGTTTTCGAAATTCGAAAAGGGACGTCGACAGGGCGTGCCAGTAATACTATCCCTAGTGGGACGTCCGCTGTACCCATGATCCCTCACGCGTCGAGGTCCCTCAGATAGTTTTTTTCCACCATCGTGAGCGGTCGCATATAAGCAGACTTACAAAAAGTTTTATATTAGTTTATCTTTCTGTCCTTTCTCCAGCATGGGGTCTGGCATGGATTCACATGCTCATGAATATTCCCCGTCGTCAGGCTGGGAATCCTCGGTAAAGAAAAAACCAGTATCAGTTTCGTTTCTGATCTGTCTTTCGTAGTAATAACCAATCACTGGTCTCTGCGTCATACTGACCACAGCCAATGACTGCCCTCTACCTAAGCACCGCCTCTGGCAGCCATCTTCAGATTTTTACCGCACGTTCATGTGTTGGGATCCTCGTGCTATTGCTCTCGAGCGTTAGTGCTATTTTTTCGCGCTTTTTCACAAAAACTTCGATTCTTTCGGTCAAAAGAGCCTCAAGCTCCACCGATCCTACATCCGATCAACGGGGACCCGTGTCGGATTCATCTGTGCCCCTCAAGGGTGAAGATTTCGTCGAGCTACACTTCGGAGGACTCCAGAAGCTTCTCAGGCCCGGTCTCGGAGATGGCCCAGGAGAAGGGAAGCTCGACGCCCGGAAAGCTGTTCAGGGCCTGCCCTGGATGCCAGCTGCAGAACGTCTTCAAGGAGGACGAACACTCTTTCTGCCTTTACTGCCTTCATGGGGACAAGACGCACGTGGAGAAGGACTGTGCGTTTTGCGGCAACATGTCGGAACGGACCATGAAGGACCGCCATCAACGTCTCGCCAGCTGGCTGGAGGGTAAGAGCCCGTCTGGCGAGAAGAAGAAGAAATCTGAGCGGTCTTCTAAGACCTTTGAGGGCGCCCCGGCGACGGGGGCCCAACATAAGGCCAAGCACCGCGAGTCCGCTGGCACCGGGAGCGCCGAACGGTCGGGCTCTACGGGCGCCAGGCAGGGCGCACCCTCCCCGGCACCATCAACCACGAGCCAACGCTCTGGGTCGGGTAAGAGGAAGGCCGAGCACCCGGCGAAGCTCCTGGAGAGACCCCGGTCGAGCTCTAAGGCAGAGGAGGAGCGTGGCAGTGCCCCCTCCCTCAAGGATAAGGCGGTGAGCGCACCTAAGGTGGTGAAGGCCTTGATCCATTCGACCAAGCCCTCTATCGAAACGGTCGCGGCGGCCCTGGCCCAGCCTGTGGAGGCTGCACCAGTGGTGGCGGCCTCGGGGCCCAGAATCTCCCTGCCTCCTCGGAGGGAGTCTTCTTTCGTGCCCATCGATAGGACCCCCGTGAAACCCTCCGTGGGGAAGAAGGGGGGGCAGGGCGTCGTCGTAGATTCGGCCTCAACCTCAGAAGAGGAACTGATCGAGGTCTTAAGCCACGGCCTAGGCGTGGAACAAGACCAGCCCGTCGGAATGGGCCCCGACGCAGGTGACGACGACATCGTCGAGGATACCGACGGGGCCCCTGCTCGCCCGTCGGATTCCCCTCTGCCAGCGCCGCAAGACAACTCAGCGGCCATTTTGTTGGCTATACAGTCCTTATGCTCCGAGATAAGGACGAGACTACCGTTACCGACGGAGGAACCTCTCCCGTCGGGGGATCCAGAACCGGGACCTTCTGGTGTTCCCCCTACCAAGAAAAGAAGGATCCATCCACCGCCTCCTTTTCAACCGTCGCGCCCCGTCCAGCCCTCCTCCCCGTCCACCCGAGGGGATGATACGGGGACTGACACGGCAGCGACGGGTACGGACGACGAGGCATACGACGAGGATTTTCCGTCGTCGCCTCCCACCAGGGCTTCTCCGCCCGACGAGATTGGATCGTTCCACTCAATGATCGCCAGGGCATCCGAGCTTTTCCAACTCTGCCCTGAGGAGAAGAAAAAGGAAGGCTTCCTTTACCAACGGCGCGAGACCAAGAGGAAGACGGTCCTCGCAGTGCCTCTGTTGGACGACATTTGGGATGAGGGCCTTTCCCTCCTCAAGAACCCTTCCACGACGCCAGCGAAAAGAGACCGGTACGAGAAAAAGTACCGGGTCCCGGACTCGGCCCCCCTATGCCTCCGGGCGCAGCCTACCCCGGACTCCGTCGTCTCCGCGGCAGCCAGGAAGAAAGCGGGGGGGGGGTGCGGCCTCCACGTCGACTTCCCCGCCGGACGGCGAGGGAAAGAAATTGGATGCCATGGGACGCAGAGTCATCTCGTCGGCGGCGACGACGATTAAAGCGGCCAACGCCTTGGCTATCGTGGCCCGCTACGACAGGGAACTCTGGTACAAGATAGCTCCCCTGCTGGATTTTCTGCCGGACGACAAGAGGGCGGAGGCCCTTGAGATCCTGCAGGAAGGTGAGGTGGCCTCGGACCACGCCATCACCGTGGCGACGGACATCGCCGACACTGGGTTCCGCCAGATGGGCAACGGCGTTTGCCTTCGACGTCGCGGATGGCTCAAGGCTACGGACTTTCGGCAGGACGTCCAGACCAGGGTCCTGGACATGCCCTTCGACGGGAACAACCTGTTTGGGAAGACAGTGGACGATTCCCTTCAGGCCATCAAGGCGGATACTGAGACGGCCCGGGCCCTTGGAGTACTGCAGCAACGGCGGACGCCCTTTCGGAGCGGCGGAGGCAAGGGCGCCTCCAAAGGTTCCGGCGGCGGTTTCGCTTCCTACCGTCAAGCGGCCCGCTCGTCGTCGCAAGAGGCCTACAGAGGACGAGGCAAGTCTGGCGGCCCCCGCCGTCGTCGCCAAAGAGGCCAAGGCGGCAAGGCCGCGTCCAAGCAGGATTGAACCGGCCGTGGGGTCGGGCCCCCACCGAAGCACCCCGGTGGGAGGCCGGCTGGCGGGCTTCGTCAGCGTGTGGGAGTCCATCTCCACCGACCGTTGGGTGCTGGACGCCCTGGCCCGGGGCCACGCGCTCGAGTTTCAAAGAAGGTGCCCGCGCGTCCCCCCCGTGGCCAGGAAAGAACTTCACGTCCCTCAACTTCTCCTGGAGGTAAAGGCGATGCTCAGAAAGGGCGCCATCGAACTCGTCCCAAAGAGGCTTCGGGGCTCCGGAGTCTACTCGCGTTACTTCCTCGTGAAGAAGAAGACGGGAGGATGGCGCCCCATCCTGGACCTGCGACGCCTGAACAAGTTCATCAAGGCGCAGAAGTTCCGGATGGTCACCCTCCAGCACGTCCTGGGTCAGCTGGAGGAAGGAGACTTCCTATCGTCGTTGGATTTGGAGGATGCCTACTTCCACATTCCCATCCTAAAGGGGCACCGAAAATTCCTCAGATTCGTGGTCCAAGGGCGTCATTACCAGTTCAAAGCCCTTCCCTTCGGACTGCGGTCGGCACCCAGGGTTTTCACCAAGTGCCTCGCACCGGTGGCGGCGCAGCTGCGCCGCGAGGGGATTCACGTCTACCCCTACCTGGACGACTGGCTCATCCGCGCCAAGACGAGGGAGCTCGCCGTGGTCCACACGGCAAGGACCGTCCAACTCCTCACGGACCTGGGATTCTCCGTGAACTACGCCAAATCCCACCTGGTGCCCGCGCAAGTCGCACTGTTTCTGGGAGCGAGGCTCGACACAGTGTCCCTTCTGGCCTCCCCGTCGGAGGAGAGGACCAGGACCATCTTGGGCAAGGTGCAACGGATGTTGGTGGCCGACGCGGCCAAGGTGAGGTCCATCAAGTCCCTCCTCGGGATGATGTCTTCCTGCATCTACCTCATTCCCATGTGCAGGCTCCGGATGCGCCCGTTGCAAGAGTTCCTGGATGCGCGCTGGATCCAGACGACGGGCAGCTTCGAGGAAAGGATCAAGCTCGACGAGAGTTTCCGACGAGCGATACGGTGGTGGGGCACCCGCGCGCATCTGACGGCGGGCATGGACTTCCAGACCCCAGCCCACCAGGTGACTGTGACCACGGATGCCTCCCTAGAAGGGTGGGGAGCGCACACCGAAAATCTGCACGCAAGGGGACTCTGGCTCCCGACGGAGAAGTCCCTGCATATCAACGTCCTGGAGCTCCGTGCAGTGTTTTGGGCCCTCAGGTCCTTCCTTCCGTCCCTCAAGGGCAAGGTGGTGAGGATCTTCACCGACAACACCACCACCATGTTTTACATCAGGAAACAGGGCGGAACCAGGTCCCCAGCGCTGTCCAAGGAGGCGCAGGACCTGTGGCATTGGGCCGTCGCCCAAGGGATTCTTCTGGTGCCGTTTCATCTGGCAGGGATAAAAAACAGCATCGCCGACTCACTCAGCAGGGAGCTGCGCTCGTGCCACGAGTGGGAACTACGGCAGGATCTGGTGGATCGCCTCTTCCGACGGTGGGGCACACCCCAGATCGACCTGTTCGCGACGGCGACGAACACCAAGTGCCGGAGGTTCGCCAGCAGGTTTCCCCAGACGAGGAGCATGGGCGATGCTTTCTCGTTCCCCTGGGAGGGCCTGTTCCTCTACGCGTTCCCTCCCTTGCCTCTGCTAATCCGGCTCGTCAACCAGCTCAAGAGGTCACGGTGCAGGATGATCCTCGTCGCACCTGCGTGGCCGAGGCAGATATGGTTCCCGGACCTTCTGGACTTGTCGGCGTCCCCGCCAATCAAGCTGCCGGCGGACGCGGATCTACTCTCCAGGGAAGGAGGCGCCATCCTCCACCACGACCCGAAGTCGCTGAACTTGCAGGCCTGGCTCCTGCAGCGCTAGAGTTTGGAGGATACGACATACCGGCCGATTGCAGAGAGGTTCTTGCAAAGGCCAGGGCGTCCTCGACTCTTAAATGCTACGGACACAAATGGAAGAGGTTCTCTGTCTGGTGCCACGCACAGAAGATTAACCCTCTACGGATTACGGCTCCCCAAGTGCTGCCGTACCTGCTGACGCTGGCCAAAGCTGGTCTGGCACACGCGTCCATCAAGATTCATCTTGCTGCGATCTCCCGATACACCAGAACCACGGGCCGGACGTCCTTGTGGTCTCATCGTCTGGTGAAAGAGTTCATGAAGGGACTGTTCAGATCGTTCCCGCCGGTGAAGGCTCCGGCCCCGGCGTGGGAGCTCAACGTGGTACTGACCAAACTCATGGGACCTCCGTTCGAGCCTCTGCACTCGGCCCCGTTGAAGTTTCTATCGTGGAAAACAGCTTTTCTCGTGGCCATCACCTCCGCACGACGAGTGGGAGAGATCCAGGCCCTTTCCTGCAAGGCCCCGTACTTGACTTTCCACGACACGAGGGTAGTGCTCAGGACGCACCCCTCCTTCATGCCCAAGGTACCGTCGGACTTTCATCTCAACGAACCCTTGGTGTTACCTGTGTTCTTCCCGTCGCCTTCGTCGCCGGCTGAGAGGACTTTGCACTCGCTGGATGTAGCTAGAGCGCTGAAGTTCTACGTGGACCGCACGAAAGGTTTTCGGAAGACGTCACAACTCTTTGTGAACTTTGGACCTGTCAATCAGGGGAAGGCTCTCTCGAAGGCTTCCATCTCCAGATGGCTCTCCGGCTGTATCATGTACTGTCACCGGTTGGCAAACCGACCGCTGCCTGGCCGTCCGAGAGCCCATTCCACCAGAGCGATCGCAGCTACCACGGCGTTCCTATCTGGTGTGCCCCTGCTGGACATATGCAGGGCTGCTACGTGGAGGTCGACGCACACCTTCACGAAATTCTACTGCGTCGACCGGGATTCCAGGGAGGAGTCCAGGGTCGGCCAAGCAGTGCTGCGCAACCTGTTCGCCTGAGGTGAGCCTGGTGAGGAGGTAAGATGCTTAATGTTGAGTTGATGTGATGCTTAATGTTGAGCCTTTGCCACCTCCCGTGGTTGTGCATGTGTGTACTGCTATGTATTCTTTATTCATGAGCATGTGAATCCATGCCAGACCCCATGCTGGAGAAGGAACAAGTTACTTACCTGTAACTGTTGTTCTCCAGCATGGGTCTGGCATGGATTCACATGCGAACCCTCCCGCCTACCCCTCTGCGGCTCTTCACTTGGTCATACTGCCACTTCACGTGCTTCCAAATCTGAAGATGGCTGCCAGAGGCGGTGCTTAGGTAGAGGGCAGTCATTGGCTGTGGTCAGTATGACGCAGAGACCAGTGATTGGTTATTACTACGAAAGACAGATCAGAAACGAAACTGATACTGGTTTTTTCTTTACCGAGGATTCCCAGCCTGACGACGGGGAATATTCATGAGCATGTGAATCCATGCCAGACCCATGCTGGAGAACAACAGTTACAGGTAAGTAACTTGTTCCTTATCGACGCCGTTCCTCGACATGACAAAGACTTCAAGAAAAGACAGAACTGACCGGCGAACGGAGATCTCAGCGGAACCACTCGGCCTCGGAAGGCCCACTGGGCCTTTCAGCAGGGAGAGTGGGGGGTGGTGATAAACATGTATTTTCCCACCCCTTCCCTGGGCGCCCTGCTGCCTACCCCCAATATGGAACGTACGCCATTTAAATTCTGCCCGTCCTGCAATAAAAAATCGACGTGGGTCGACAAGCACAAGGTGTGTAATCTTTGCTTGAATCGGGACCAAAATGAGGCTCAATGTCGTGCCTGTAAGCTGCTCCGACCCAAGACCCTCAAGGATGGAAGGATGAAACATTGGGCCCATCACGCCATGCAGGCCGAGGCCGCAATGGACGTCGAAGGAGCATCAAGCGACGTCCTCTCAGACCACAAGTGTGACTGGGAACCTCTGCGTTCCCCAGTGCTAGTCCCCGACCCTAGTAGACAGGCTGGCGGTCCTGTTATGGGGATGACACCCGGCGCCAAAGGCACCACACTCCCCCCTCCCCTCCCTCCCTCCCTCCACAGACCAAGCACATACCCTGCAGAGATGTGTTACATGCCGAGAGCCAACGTCCAAGGGCAAATCTTCGAGCGGCTGCCTCATGACAAGCCCACTAAAACAAGAAGCCGGACATAAAACTCCCTCTACCGGCCTCGCGACGTCGAAGGACACTGTGCATGCCGTTCCCATAGTCGAAACTCGACCCACACCCACGGAAAAGCCCAGGTAGTCGGGAATGTCCCGTCCTGTGGAGAAACAGGTCCCCAAAGCCCCTATTACAGTCTGTCTCTAAAAAGTCCGCTTCAAGGAGCTCGGACCCTAGGAAAAAACATAAATCAAAGATTCCTCTCATAAAGACAGGAACACAGACAGGCAGGATAAAAGTGACAAGCCTAGGGAGGACCCTCACCCTGCCAAAGCCACCCCACAGAACCTGATAGTATTCCTACACAGGACATCCCACATCAGCCTGATCCTACCATAGAGGAGGAGGAGTTGTTATGCAGTAGCCTCCCTACCTCTATCTCTGCCTCTACTTACCCAGGGATCATTCCCAGTTCAGCAACCTGGACTTCCCAGAATATAGATAAGGGTATGGGGGGGCGTATGTCCTTCTTTGCAAATGTTTTCGATTAACAGCCCCAGGATCTAGAAAGCCTAATAAACATGCTGCTGACTACCCAGGCGTCAAGCTCTAAGGCTATACCTGTGGCCTCTCAGTCCCGTTTGGGTACACACCAGTCAGGAAAGAGATCTCAACCCCCATTGGAACTGTATGACGAACCAGTCCACAAGGTACCACGCCTCTCCACTGGCCTCTACGACCTAGATGTAGGAGCCGATGAGTACCCAGACGAAGAAACCTATTATGATGAAGACGTTGGGTTAACGACGTCAGTGAGGGGGACGACCAGGGTGACAGTCAGTAGTCTTTCCCATGTGGACACTCCATTACCACAAGACCCTCCCTAACCCGATTTCCCGGTGGACAACCAGCCCCTGTCTAATGATGTACTTCTCCATGCTGCTGAGCATTTTGGTATCGAGAGACAGGAAATCCAGCAAGATAAAGATTTTGCAGAAAACATCTTGAGGGACAAAAAAACGGCAACTCAGTTTATTACCTTACTCAAGTCGGTACAAAGGCAGATTCAACCTTCTCTCTTGGCGGCTTACCAAGCAAGAATTGTTAATTACTCCATCTTGCTAGCAAGCTATGACTGTACTAAGTTGGATGAAGTTACGGCCCTTGCAGAATCGGTGCCAGAACCACTCAAAGCTAAGCTCCCCCTCGTGGCTGCTGAAGATCGAGCAACGGCAAGCCTCCTACTAAACAAAACAATTTCCATGCAGTAGGCAACGCTGGATGCGTTTTTGCTGAGGCCACCATCCTGAAACGACTTGCTTGGCTTAGGCAGTCTGGATTCATAATAGACACACAGGCTACCCTGCTCAACATGCTTGTTGAGCCTGATGTTTTGTTTGGAAAGGCAGTTGAGGATGCGCTGCAGTCCGCCAAGGTCAAATAAGCACTCCAGTCCCTTGGCCACCTAAGCAACAGACAGACAAACCAAAGAGGAGGCAATCATTTCCAGTGTTTTCGTGGGCAAAACAGAGGCACTGGCTATAGTCAAAGCCAGGGTTCCTCATATAACGGTCAACAGTCCTCCCAGGGTTATCCCAGAGGCCAGTGCCGAGGTTGCAGAAAAGGGAGAGGTTTCCCCACCAGAGGTGGAGGAACATCCTCCAAGCAATGATGCTCCGCTACTAGTCCCCTCCTATGCCTCCCCAGTTGGGGGACAAATCTCTCACTTCACCCATGCATGGGAGGGGATAACATCAGACAAGTGGGTGTTATCTACGGTAGCAGGAGGTAACTGCATAGAACTGCAGGGAATCCCATCAAACCTCCCCCCGCAACAGAAAAAACCGTCGAGGAACAACTCATCTTGTTGGAGGAATTCGAAGCTCTGCTCCTTAAGGGCGCCATCGAAATCGTGCCATACAACCAGGTAAACCAGGGTATTTATTCAACATACTTCCTTGTTCCAAAGAAAGATCTAACCATGCGCCTGGTATTAGACCTGCTCCCTGCGAACAATTTTGTCAAGCCTCAAAAATTCTGCCTGACAACGCTAAAAGAAGTAATCCCTCTGGTAAAACGGGGGGATTACATGGTAACATTGGACATGAAAGGATGCTTATTTTCATATTTCAGTGTTCCCAGCGCACAGAAGATTCTTGTGATTCAAAGTAGCAGACCAGCACTACCAGTTCAAAGTAAGGGTATTCACCAAGGTACTGGCAGTGGTTGTGGCGGCGCACCTTTGCTGGGAAGCAATCCCAGTATACCCCTACCTGGACGACTGGCTGATCACGGGAGAATCTTACCATCTTTGTATAATAAACACGCAAAGAACCATAGGCCTACTTTTCCAATTGGGCTTCTCAATAAACGAGAAAGTCAAGTCTGATAACAAACACATTAAAACAGTCCCTAGTCGCTGTGTTAGGTACAAAGATGGGCTTAGCCTTCCCATCCATGGAAAGAGTACAAAACATGCTTTGGCAAATACCCCAGTATCAAGCCGCTCTCCAGATAAGTGTAGACAAAGCTATGCGTCTGCTAGGTATGATGGCATTGTGCATTTACCTGGTCTTCCACGCGCGCCTGCGACCAATGCAGGAATGGTTGGCAAAACAATGGTCTCAGGCAAAACCTACGCTGGTGGTCAAGGGAAAATCTGCTCAAGGGGAAACCCTTCCACGTACCGGAAGCGCTAGCGGTCGTCACAACAGACGCGTCACTTTCCGGTGGGGGGGGGGGCACTACCTTCAGCGCACGGCCTGTGGTCACAAGTTACGGCACAGAACCACATCAACCCACTAGAGTTATTAGCGATCTTCATAGCACTGCAGGTTTTCGAGACCCACCTAACAAACCAGCACCACCACAATGTTCTATGTCAACAAACAGGGAGGTACACACTCTTCAAATCTGTCCAAACTGGCTCGGAGAATATC
Source organism: Ambystoma mexicanum (assembly GCF_040938575.1). Taxonomy (NCBI): domain Eukaryota; kingdom Metazoa; phylum Chordata; class Amphibia; order Caudata; family Ambystomatidae; genus Ambystoma; species Ambystoma mexicanum. Next base: position 862,926,303 of record NC_090924.1, on the reverse strand, counting down.
GAGGTGGGCACTCGAATGAGGGATGCCCCTGTCCTCTCAACATGTTCCAGTAGTACTCAACACTCTAGCGGACGCTCTCAGCAGAGATCCTCTGCCAGAAGACCACGAGTGGAGACTACACACGGACATGGTAGACCACATCTTCTCTCTATGGGGCTACACTTGTTTGCAACAAAAGAAAACGAGCAATGCCCAGACTTTGCGTCCAGGTTCCCCCAACCAGACTCCAAGAGGCACGCCCTATGGATGAGCTGGTCAGGGAATTTTGTTTATGCTCCCCCCCCCCCCTCCCTCCGCCCAGCCCCCCAGAATCCCCCCCCGGGACTCCATTAATCAGCAGAATAGTGAACAAGTTATACAGGGATCAGACACTCATCCTAGTTGCTCCTATGTGGGCGAGACAACCGTGGTATCCACATCTTCGCAAGCTGGCGATGTGCAATCCCATCAAGCTCCCATACCAGGTCAACCTGTTGACTCAACATGGGGGGGACAACGATTCACCCACACCCTCACTCTTTGAATTTGGCAGCATGGCTCCAGAAGTCAGAGTTCGGACACCTCAATCTTCCACAGCGGTGTATGGATATCCTAAAGGAAGCACGGAAACCAAACACCAGACATTGCTATACCCTCAAGTGGAAAAGATTTGTCATTTGGTGTCAATCTAGACCGATCAACCCAATAGAATGAACTCCATCACACATTCTAACATGCATGCTCCACTTGTTGGATTCAGGGTTGGTCTTTATTTCTTTTAGTCAGCTTTATCAGCCTACTCCACCTCTCAAGGTAAAGTTTCATGGTGGAAAGTGCCAGTCATTAAAGCATTCATGGAGGGAGTGAAAAGACTACACCCTCCAATCTCTAATCCCCCGCCAGGCTGGGATCTCAATGTAGTGCTAGCACAACTCATTGGCCCTCCATTCTAGCCTTTGCATCAAGCTACTTTTAAACACATTACCTATAAAATTGCCTTCTTAGTGGCTATTACTTCCATAAGAAGAGTCAGCAAACCCCAAGCCTTGTCGGTGCAGGACCCTTTCTTTATCATCCATAAAGACAAATTGGTTTTACGCACTCACCCTAGGTTCTCCCCTAAATTCATTTCCAAGTTCCACGTAAACCAATCAATCGAGCTTCTGGCCTTCTTTCAGAAGCCAACTAGCTCAGCTGAGGTCAAACGCCACACTATATGTGAGGAGGGCGGTTCTCTACTACGTAGATAAAACCAAACCGCTTAGGAAGACTGATCAACTGTTCGTCTCCATGGCTACAGGCAGACGAGCGGGTTTCCAAGAGATCCATCTCCAAATGGATAGTCGAATGTATACAACTCCACACGGGGCACTGGGGCTACTTAAGCTTTTATTGCAAACGTCCCCTTAGACGGCATTTGCAAAGCAGCTGCATGGAACTCAGTTCATACCTTCACTCAGCACTATTACATTGACACACATTCCAAGACAGATACCCAGGTGGGACAAGCATTTCTAAAACATCTATATGCCGCTACTCCTTCTCGCAACCCACCACCTTCTCATAACACTGCTCGCTAATCTATGCATAGCATGTGATCTAAGCAGATTACACAAGCATCAGAAGGAATACATTACTCACTGTAATCGTATTTCTGGTGCTTGTATCTGCTTAGATTCACATGCGCCCTCCCTTCGTCCCCTGAGAAGGTACTTAGATGTTATGAGCGTCTACATATATCTGCTTGGATACTACTGTACTCGCATGACACTCGTGCTACCTCATGTCAGAAGAAAAACCATCTGAGGGACCACGATGCATGAGGCATCATGGGTACAGCTGACGTTACACTGGTGATAGTATTACTGGCACGCCCTGTCCACGTCCCTTTTCGAATTGCGAAAACAACAACTGTAATACTCTGCAGCTTACACTAGATGTCGGCCTATGCATAGCATAGCATGTGAATCTAAGCAGATACAAGCACCAGAAATACGATTACGGTGAGTAATGTATTCCTCAATATCACCCACCAATACTGTGGCAACACCCAATATCACAACAATGACTGTTATTAAAACAACTCTGGTACAATTTTGAAACATGCAGCCACAACTAACGACAAATTTAATTTCAATTTAACCAATAGAAAACCTTCACAATACAATGGTAAATAGTTTTGCAACAGTCAATGCTTACAGTCGGTGCTTTGGAATTCTGGTTTTGAGAGGCAAGGGCATCAGTGGGAAAATAAGTTTTTAGGCTTTCATTTGAAAGGCACAGTTGGGGGGGGGGAAGGGACTCAAATGGGGACATCATTTTTCAACACACTTTCAAATGAGTAGCAATGCCTGGAAATTGTCAGAGCAAATGAGAAAAAAGGGGAAATTTTGTTTTGCAACACACATACAGATGAGATGCAATGCTTTGTAATCCTGATTTAAAATAAATGGGGATGAACGCAAATTTCGTTTTGCACCTTCCACACTGACTTGAAAGGCGTTGTTATATGGATTAATTCTTTTGGGATACAGGACCCCTCTTTTGTACAGGAGTCAAGCGTTTCAGAAAACAGTCAACCAAGTCTGTATAGGGTATACCGGCTCTAACACACTAGGCATGAACTTTGTTAGTTTCTAACTGTAACAAAACTCATCCCGTGATTTTCTATATAGGAAATAATTGATTTACTTTAATCAAATGTGCTAAGGATCTGAACAGTGTCACCCCCCCTACCGCTACCACCACCTTTCCCACAATTTAATGAAAAGGGATTAAGGCAGGCTGCTCCCAACACAATTCACTTTTAACAGAGATGTTGGTTTTCTAGGGGGAAATAATTTGAATGGGATGAGATACATTGTGTGAAGGGCCTACCCAGTCCCCCCTCCCCCACCCCTTTTACCCACTAATGGAAAGGGTTAGAGGCAGGTGGCTCCCCATGCAATTGAAGTCTTAGGGAAATCTACTTACATGGGAGCCCTCTGCTCAGGAAGTCAGACAGATTTATAGGACCCTCCTTTGGTAGGCGGCTCACATCAGGCCTCTCCACAGCAAGGTCCCTCCAGACAGACCTCTCTCAGATAGGGCTCCCAGGTCTCCAAGCTAGGTTTACCCTCTTGGTCTTGGTAGCTCTCCTTGCCTCTCTGCTGGTTATTACTCGCTATAGTCCAGCAGCAGGTTATCTCCCGGAATAAAGCCAAAAAGCCTTGTTCTGATGCAAACATACCCTCTTATACACTCTAACATGATCATAATTCCCATGGACGGGATTGGCTAGATCGCTCCTTTATATTCCCCCCCCCCCCCTGCCTGCTGATAGGAACCAGAATTGAGAGGACAGTATGATGTAGGCTGAGGGAGGAGAGAAGATGCATCATTTCAAACTGACAGTGAGTTTTACACTTGGTGTTCTGAAAAACCTCATAATGTTACAACTCCCTTAATCTTTCAGATAACCACATGAACATAGATATTTTTGAGTTCTGTATTTTATGGCGAGTCGGAGAATACTAATTTTATTTCGGCACGCCCTCCCTGGGCAGAGCTACAATTTTTTTCGTGGCTTGCTGCTGCACCGAAATAGCTACAAATGGGACCATTTCCAGTTTAAACCTTAATTTCATGATTTATTACTTTGCCAACTTTCCCATTTCTCAGGTGTATGAAAATGTCAATCATTTTTGTTCCCATAACTGGGTTTGTATACATCACACACATTTTGTTTTTACAATGTCCCAATGAGGTTTTCATCCCCTTTAACTTGAACCTGGTTTGGTCGCGATAGGCCACACAATCTTCCTTTTATTTAGGAAAAACAGTTTTCAATGTTTACTCAATGGCAGGGCATAACATGGCCCCCAGTTTCCATTGCTCTTAAGACATGTGACCAACCATCTGGTTTATTTTAAACTTTTCCCTCCTTGGCTTTAAAGCCTTTCTTGGTGCTTAATGCACAGTTTATGGGGAGGCCTGACCTTCAGGTCACTTCTGCACAACATGTTACCAGCAACTCCCATAACTATCCAATCTCCTTCTTTGTATATCCTAGCTTTTAATTTAACAGCCAGACCTTCTTCTCCTGGGGTCCTTAGCCAAAGGTCTTGTTCAGATTTTCAAAGGGTCTTTGTTCAGAGCGAATGCACACTGTATGTGAATATTTAACCTTGAGGTCGCTTCTGTTAGTCATGTTATCAGCAATACACCACAAATTTGATATTTCTCTGTATATTTAAGCATTTACTTGAAACCAGTCCTGCATCCCTGGTCTTCATCAAATCAAAGGGCTGCAAGGTCAGGATCCTGATGCACTATTCAGTTCGCAGTTCAGTGGGGAATTTTAGCTCTGAGAGAACAAGTTGCAGTTTACCTATCTGAAAGGCTAGAATATTACATTTAACCACCATGTACCTGCAACTTTAAATGCTGGGCCAGGGCCTGTTCATAAATACAATCTTTTCTTCATACAATATTATAACAGAGGTCAATGAAACAATCTCCTGCTTACAAAATAGGCCATAGTTGGCACAGGGAATCAGTGTTCCTTTATGAAAGCGAACTGGGCCTTTGTTACAAATTTCATTTTAATAGGTTGAGATCAAGTTTCTTAACACTGGCTAAAAGCAGTCTGCCATTAGACTTTATTTCTAAATTGAAAAGCCGTTATTCATCCTTTTTAGCTTCCAAATGCACAACTATTTCTTTTCATCCCATGTGCACTGCTGCAATTTTCAAATCTGTCCATGTGTCATTTCTTTCTTTAATACAACAATTGAAATGGCATGAGTATCTCTTTGGCATTGTCCACTCCCAGGCCATTATTTACTATGGGAAACGGATGTTCCTGTTGGGTAAGATTTGCACAAAACTGGTAAATCTTCCTGACCTGGGTCAACCCCAGAACTTTTGCTTTATTAGTGGGATAGTTTTCCTGAATACCTTTTCCACACTCACAAAATCTTTAACTCTTTTTATGGGTGTCATTTTTAAGACTCTCAATGGTATCTTTTTAAAGTTATCATCCTAAACAACTTATTGCCAATAAGTGCCTGGTGTTGCTGGGTTGCCCTAGGGGCTCCCCTTTTAACTTACTTTTGCTAACCTTGAGTGAAATACAGTTCCCATGGGTAGAAAGGATCTTTGGATCCCTTTCACATTTTATTTAGTGAAACCAGCACAACCCTACCTTATGTGGAGTGCTGGGGAGATGCAATGTATCCCCTTTCACACTAAAACTGTAACACTTCTATTACAGTGAAAAGCTTACATTCAATGGCTAGTGGCAGTGATACCTTGTATGTATTTGGTGCACCTTTACCGCGGGCTGTGTTCACAGCTACAGTAAAGGGACCGAAGGATCTCCATTTTACCAAAATGGCCCTTGTCTTATTTTTTTCGCCATTTTAGTGTTTCTTGTTCCTTCCCCTGACATCCAGGATGGGAAATTCCTTTGTGTGATTTTTATCTTTGGTTGGAGCCTCCTGGACTCCCTGCTCTCTCAGACTGGAGCATGGACGGGAAGTGAGGGAGGAGTCCAAAACTCCCCAGCCCTTTGTCTTATGCCGTGCTTGAATGGGGACAAATCCTAGTGGGGGGCTGGCTGTCCTGATTGGACAGCCAGACCGCCCCTTCTTGTAAAATGCAGGGAGAGAATGTAGAGGTTGTAGTAATTCCTGATAAATACTGCGGACCTGGAAGCTGAAGATATGTCGACCACTGGAACTTAAACCGAAGAGGATGACGAAGGAAAAGCAGCAGAAACGATTTCCAGCGACCGGAGTGCCTGCTGTGTAACCAGAGTCTGCTGCAGCCCTTCCTTCCAATCGACCTGGGTACTCCGAAAACGACCCCGACTCGGAGCTTGTGAGACCCACTAGAATCAAGAAGACCTGCGTTTGAGCCACCCCACGCGTTGCTGCGACCTTGCGTTGTTGAAATACCCCAAAACCCTGGGACGTCAAGCCATCGTGCAGTGCATGGTCTTCCGAATCTCGCTGAAACTTCATGGGCATTGTTAGGCAGAACTGCATGTAGTACACTCTGGGACCACCACATACAATTAAGACTGCAGGTGTAAGCAAAGCCAACCTTTGGTATAAGTCTGTACTACAGTTTTGTTGTAGCGAGCTGAGCAGCCAGGCTTATCTCAAGAAGGAATGTGAGCAGTACAAGAGGTTACACAGACGTCTTACAATCACAGTGGTTCAAGTAGACACTTACTCTCAAGGTTTCTTGGTAAAACACTTATTCATTTATTACACAGTCATTTAGAAAACATTCACTAGAAGGAGGCAACTTAATATTATACACACACTTCAATAGCAAACCAATGTTTCTGAACAAATTAGGCTCACCTGAAATAGGAGCAAAATGGCATTTCAGTTACTTTCAATAGGAGTACAAAGGCACAAGTTAGCAGAATGCATCACAAATATTTTCTTAAGCAGTGCAATTAGTTATAGTTCACTAGAGTACTCGATTCAGTTCATTAGGCCTAGGCCAAAGTCAATGGACTAGTGTCTTGGATAGGAAAGAGCAGTTCTTGAAGTAAACGGTAAAGTCTTTGCCAAAGTTCTCAGAAGTTGTTTGTATGAAAAAGAATTATATGTTGGGTCACAAGGTAATTAGGCCTGCAAGTTGGGAAAGTTCCACAAACTTTCACCGCGAGAGATGTGTTCTCTCAATCGGGTTGGCACAGTACCTTAGTATGAAGCAAAGGATGCAGCTGAAGACGTTGGTTCCTGTCAGTTCCTGCAGATCTCACTTTTCCTGAGCCTCAGTCATGGGGACAAGAGGGAGGACGTCGGTGGGGACTCTTGCACTGCACAGGATCATCGGAAAACACGGACAAAATGAAGTCACTTCAGTTCGAGTAGCTGTTCATCAAGCACACAAGCTGGTGCCCTTCCCCCTGGTCAATCCTAACCAGCTCCGAGAATGGTATCCAAGTGACTTACGAGTTGATTGGTCCCATCAACTCAAGGGAAGAAGTCGTCCTTGAAGGGGCTTCTCTGGGGTGAACTTGGCACTTCGGTCCCGCAGCAGGGCTTCACCAGGCAAACCAATGGTCCAGGAGTTGCAGCAGCCGTCCTCTTCCAGCTCGTCTTCGGTTCTTTCGTTCCAGTGGTCAACTCTGCCTTCCAGTCCAAGAGACTCGACTTTTAAACAGTTTTCTCCTATTCATTCCAGCCTAGCTGCCACTCACCCAGCAGGGTGGCTGTCCTTGCCGGACAGTCAGGCAGCCAATCCCGCCAGAGTGCATTTGGGTCTCCTAGGAGACTAAGCACAGGGAGTTTCGGGCACCTCCCTCACTTCCTGCCCACCCCAGACACTCAGACACCAGAGGCGGTCTTCAGTCCTGAAGCCCGCCAAAGGCATAGAAACAAAAGGACCAAACCTGGTTTGGCACGCAGAGACAAACACTAGAAGGACCTTTACAAAAAGAAATGGCGAAAAAAGAAGACCGGGACCCGTTTAAACAAAGGGGTTTAAGGCGCCATCTTGAAAAACATAGCTTGTGCGATTTTTAGCTACCAGGGTTTGTGATCGGGTAAAAAATCATGGTAGTTCATTGTAAAACCACTTCCACCAGCCATTTCGATATAAAAGGGTAGCATTTGACTGCTACATGAGTTTCTAGACACAAGGAATACTAGGTAACCCCTCCAGCACTCTAAAGAAAGATGGTGTGTGCTGGGTCTAGAAATTCAAAAAGTCTAGTAAAGTCAATTTAACCTTAGATTCGAAGGGATTGTGTCCTCCGATGTATTCCTTATCTTTGATGTACGTTTCCAGCTTGCTGGCCTTGGAAATTTTTTCTGTAGAGGGCGCTGCATGTCGATGTCCCTCGACGGCCACCGTATCGGCGCCAACGTCACCATGCCCATAAATAGACACGTGCTGCGTCCGTTGCTCAGTTCCGTTTTTCCGCGCTTCGTGGGGCCTCGGAACGTCGTTGCTCAGTTCAGGCAGGTTTATCTAAATCTATTTCGACGAATATTCCTTATCGTTCTCGATGGCTTCTTCATCGGAACCGACGACGCCGCGATCCGGCTTCAAGAAATGTCGAGACTGTGGTAAAAAAAATGTCAATAACGGATCCACACATGGTCTGTTTATGGTGCTTGGGGTCCAGTTTTTTCGGCGCCTTAGAGGCCGGTTACATGGGCATCGACGACTTCGACATTTTCTCGTCCAATAACGAGGAGTTTGGCTCCTTCAGCCCTAGAAATGGGCTTTACTCCATTTCAGAGATCAGAATACCCTGGTCTTTCTTCAATTTATGAAGAAAGAGAAGACTCTGACCAAGAAACTTTTGGTTTACAAAGATCCTCACTGCCTGCTGCAGAGGATTTCACCTCTGAAGAAAGGAGGCTGAAGGAACTACAGGACTCACTTCATGAGGCCAGTGGACTTGACACTTCCCCAGAAGTGGAATTTGTAAAGCCAGACCCAGGGGAACATGCCGAAACACCATATAGAACCATGATGGCAAGAATAATTGAGTTTATGGGCTGGTCTGCGCCTTCACCTGTTTTCCAACAGGATGATCTAACGGATATATTGGACAAAGGCCCACAGGAGGACCCGGTGGTCCCCTTCCATGCAGCCCTGCAAAGAAAAATTGCATCCAATTGGGAGACTCCCGAAGTCATCCCAGCATTCAATAAGACTGTCGACAAAGTATAGGGTCAGCGGCTGCTGACCCTGAATACCTGTCAAAACACCAGACCCCAGAGAGCCTGGTGGTTCAAGCGGCAACTTCATCCAGCAGGAGGACTGCTTACCCTACTGTCCCACAGGACAGGGATGACAAGAGGTACGACTCTATGGCAAAGAATGTCTTCTCTGCCTGTAGTATGGCGTTGAAGTCCATCAACGCCACCTGTACGCTCGCCAGGTTCAGTCACACATTATGGGAGTGGGCTTCATCAGCGACTGACTGCATACCCGATGGAGAGGAGAAGGAAGCCTTCCTTAACATCATTCAAGATGGCAAAGACGCCATGTGCGAGTCTCTTCAAACTGGCATCGATTCCGCTGACCGTATCAGCAGGGCCATGGCGGCTAGTACAACAATCCGCAGGCATGCGTGGTTGCGAAAGTCTGGCTTTGCTCCAGATGTACAGGCCAGACTTTTGAATATGCCCTTTGACGGCTCTTCGTTAATCGGAAAAAAGGCTGATGACAGTCTGGAAAAGTTAGACTTCCAAGGCAGCAGCAAAATCTTTAGGAGCTGCTATCCGCCAGACTCCTTTTCGCCCCTCAGGAACCTCTGGAAGAGGAAAGTCCTTTCGCTGCTATTCCGCATTCGGAAAAGGCATAGGACAGCCGGCTCAAAGAGGCCAAAGAAGATCCACCCGAGGTGGACGGGTCAAAGGTACTAAGACCGCAGCAGCAGCAGGTGCCTCTTTACCCTCGGCATCTGCATCAGCCGCCCCCAAACCACTCTGAGGCCTTCACACACAAGACACCTGTGGGGGGCAGGTTAACTCACCATCTGACTGAATGGCAGGCTAAAGCGTCAGATGCTTGGGCGTTGGAGACAGTTGCCCAAGGTTACTGCCTACCTTTTCTACACATCCCTCAGAGTCATCCACCGGGGAACAGCTCCCGAAAAGTTCCAGATCCGCTCCTCTTACAGGAAATGATGGACCTGCTAGAGAAAGGTGCCATAGAACCTGTACCTGTAGCGGACAGGAACAAGGGCTGGTACTCCCCCTACTTTCTCATACCAAAGAAGGAAGGAGGACTGAGACCCATCCTGGACTTAAGAGAATTGAACAAGTTCCTCAGGAAGGACAAGTTCAAGATGGTAACTCTCTCTCAGATCCTTCACGCCCTCCAGCTCCAGGACTGGCTGGTATCTCTGGACCTTCAGGATGCTTATTTCCATGTGCCAATCCATCTCAAACACAGGAAATACCTGAGGTTCGCAATTGGCAACTCTCATTATCAATTTCGAGTTCTGCCATTTGGGCTGACCTCCGCCCCGAGGGTCTTCACCAAGCTGATGTCGGTAGTGGCGGAGAGTCTAAGGAGGGAAGGGATCCACGTCTATCCCTACCTGGACGATTGGCTGATCAGGGCCGTATCTTCGGAACAGGCCCGGACCCAGCTAGATTATGCCTTCCTCTTCCTTCACAGACTGGGCTTCTCCCTCAATTTAAAGAAGTCACAGATGATACCATCTCAGAGACTCCAGTTCATTGGAGCGGTCCTGGACACTTCCCTGGGAAAAGCATCGCCACCAGAGGTTGAGGGCTCAAGATATTCTACAGATGGTCACCAAGTTTCAAAATGCCCAACGTCTCCCAGCCTTCGACTTTTTGAGGTTGCTAGGCCTCATGGCATGCTGCATCTTTCTTGTGCCAGAGGCTCGCCTGAGAATGAGATCTCTTCAGTGGGCACTGAGAAGTTAGTAGTCACAATTCTTAGGGAAAGTGTCAGACCTCCTCCGGATTCCAGACAAGGTAGCCCATGACCTTCAATGGTGGGCCTATTCAGAGAACATCTTGAAAGAACTGTTTTGGCAACCATGGCCGGAGATGACAGTAGTCAAACGCCTCACTCACGGGGTGAGGAGCCCATGCCAACGACTTGACCATCAGCGGTCGTTGGTCTCCATCGGAGTCCAGACTACATATCAACCTATTAGAGCTGAGAGCGATCAGACTAGCGCTGAACTTTCCTGCCATCAGTACAGGGGAGAAATGTCCTGATAATGACGGACAACACGGTGGCCATGCACTACCTCAACAAAAGAGGAGGCGTAGGATCACTGCCACTGTGCGGAGAGGCAATGCAGCTCTGGTTTTGGGCAATTCGGGAAGGAATCTCTCTATCGGCAGTCCATCTAGCCGGAGAGAAGAATTTGACAGCGGACGCTCTGAGCAGGCAGAGCACAGTCTCCCACGAATGGGAGCTAGCTCAGGAATTCCTTCAAGAGATCTTTGCCCTTTGGGGAACCCCTCAGGTGGATCTGTTCGCCACAAGCACCAACAGGAAGTGCGATCTGTTCTGTTCAAGGGAATTTCCCCCGAGAGGAGCTCTGGGAGACGCGTTCGTAGTGGACTGGGAGTTTCCACTCCTCTACGCGTTTCCACCAGTCCCTGTTATTCCTCAAATGATCAGGAGGTTGAGAAGATTCCGGAAAACCCTGATCCTAATTGCCCCGGACTGGGCCAGGAGGACGTGGTACCCGGACCTTCTAGACTTGTCCATCTGTCCTCCAATCCGTCTCCCACTCAAAGAGAATCTTCTCTCGCAGAAGGGAGGTCAGGTTCTCCATCCAGACATCAGAACCCTCAACTTTCACGCTTGGCTTCTGAAAGGTTGAGGTACAAGGATTGGGATCTGCCTGATGACGTCATGGAGGTGTTGCTTTCGGCCAGAAGACCAGCAACAAAGTCTTTATACCGCTGCCGTTGGAACAAGTTTTGCAGCTGGTGTAGGGAAGAGAATATCGACCCTTTTTCATGTGATACATCAACGGTGCTATCGTTTCTACTCTACTTGGCAAACTCGGGCCTTCAAGTTGGCACTGTAAAAGGCTATCTCGCAGCGCTTTCTATCTTCAAGCGCACTGCGGAGGAACCATCGTATTTCAAAATTCCTCTAGTGGTACAATTTCTCAAGGGTCTGACTAATGTTTACCCTCCAAAACCATTCCAGGTTCCATTATGGGACTTACATTTAGTCTTTAACTTCTTAATGGGCACTCCATTCGAGCCACTTCACTCTTGCGCATTAAGATTTCTCACACTTAAAACTGTCCTACTTGTAGCACTAACATCGGCTAGGAGGGTGAGTGAGCTACAAGCTCTCTCCTGTAAGCCCCCTCATACAATCTTCCACAAGGACAAGGTTGTCCTCCAGGTGAAGCCTAATTTTCTCCCAAAGGTGGTTTCTGAATTCCATATTACTCAGTAAATTACCTTGCCTTCATTCTACCCTCCTCCCCATCCGGGGAAAGAGGAGGAAAGGCTACACAGGCTGGACCCTAGGCGAGCTCTCAGCTTTTACATCAGCAGAATGGCTAGAATCAGGCAAGCAGACCAGCTGTTTGTAGGATACTCGGGTCACAAGTTGGGACTACCCATAACAAAACAAACCATCTCCAGGTGGATTATCTTGGCCATCCTGGAATGTTATGGACTAGCAGGGAAAGAGCCACCACAAAACCTCAGGGCTCATTCAACCAGGGGTATCGCAGCTCTCCAGAGAGGGGTACCGGTCCGGGACATATGTGCGGCTGCCACATGGTCGTCCGCACATACATTCACAAAATTTTACAACCTGGATTCCTCCACTACTCAAGAGACCAGATTTGGCAAAGCCGTATTACATTCGGTTCATTCCTAAAAGGGATACATGCCATTACTCCCACCTCCAATTACATGCCACTGCTATGGGAGTCTATCAAAGATAAGGAATACGTCGGAGGACACAATCCCTTCGAAGAACAAGTTACTTCTTACCTTGTAACGTTCTTTCGACGGGATGTTCCTCCGACGTATTCCTTATCGCCCCTCCCATCCATTCCCGCAGTGATAACTTCCCTTGTGGTTGCAGCTTTCGCTCCTTCAAGGTTACTAACCAATACAGGCATGTCTGTCTTATACTACAAAACGGAACTGAGCAACGGACGCAGCGCGTGTCTATTTATGGGCATGGTGACGTCGGCGCCGATACGGTGGCCATCGAGGGACATCGACTCGGCGGACGTCGACGCGCAGCGCCCTCTACAGAAAAAATTTCCGAGGCCAGCAAGCTGGAAACGTATATCAAAGATAAGGAATACGTCGGAGGAACATCCCGTCGAAAGAACGTTACAAGGTAAGAAGTAACTTGTTCTTCTCTGGGAAACAGTAGTTTATCCCAGAAAAGGTATTTAAACCTTTGAAGTCTAAAAAGACATCCCTGTGTCACTGCACTGAGGGTGCTTTGTAACACACGTGAAAAGATGTCTGAGTTACCTTAAAATCCATAATCGAAGAACACAAGAGTAAAACGCACATCAAAATACATGAGTGGGGGAAAAAAAGGCGCTCACTCTTTCCAGGTAAAAAAAAAAATCAAGTCCTCAAAATCCAGCAAAGTTGATGGGGTGGGACTCTAAGGTGAAGGGAATTAGCACATTTATTAGAATTCTCCCTAACGGTGATCTACAAGAGCCTGGTGGACCCCCTTCGCTGGTGGGCATGCACGACCAATCTGGTGAGGGGAATGCCCTTGCTGGTGCCAGAGTTCCAGTATACGATTGTGGCAGATGCCTCCCAGTTGGGGTGGGGAGGGGCACACCTCGACGGCTCGCAGGTGCAGGGCGTGTGGTCTCGGGTGGAGGCTACGTTCCACATAAATGTGCTCGAATTGAGGGCAGTGCACTGGGCCCTAAAGTAGTTTTTCGTGCATCCGCGGGGTGGCAGTGAGGGTGTTGACGGACAATACCACCATGATGTTTTAAGAAAGCAGGGGTCAAACATTTTCCGAGTCCTGTCGAAGGAGGCACAGGATGTTAGGCATTGGGCTCTAGCACAAGGAATCAGCATTTTCACTTTCCATCTGCCCGTAGTGCTGAATGTTCAAGCCGACACGCTCGGCTGGGACGCCATCCAGCTGCACGAGTGGAGGCTGTCGGAGCAACAGGTCTCAAAGATCTTCCAGCGATGGGGGCATCCTCCGTTGGATCTTTTTGCTTCAAGGGAAAACGAGCAGTGTCTGGAGTTTGCCAGCAGAGGGGCTCATCCAGAGTCCTTGGACGCTTTTTCGTTCCTTTGAAAGGGGCTCTTCGGGTATGTGCTTCCCCCGTTGCCGCTCATTCGGCAGACCATCCAATGGATTCGGAGTTACCAGTGCCGAGGGATTCTAGTGGCTCCGTTTTTGGCCCAGGCGGTTCTCAGACCTCCTACATATGATGGTGGAAGAGCCGATTCGGTTGGGAGCGGCTCCTGATCTCCTGCCTCAGGACGAGGGCAGGGTGTAGCATCACGATCCGGCATCTCTCAGCCTGACGGCGTGGCTCCTGACATCTCTGGGTTCGGGCATTTAGGAATCTCCCAAGAATGGATTTTAGAGGCAGCGAGGGCACCTTCCACGAAGGTCTCGTACGGGCATAAATGGACTAGATTCAGTGAATGGTTTAAGGGTCATCAGGAGTTGATCCTTTGAACATTTCTCCGGCGCAGGTTCTCCCGTACCTGTTGCACTTGGTGGAAGGAGGCCTAGTATATCATCTATTAAGGTGGATCTGGCTGCGATTTCTAGGTTCATGAGAAAATGCCATGCTGCCTCACTGTTCAGTGATTGTTTGGTGAAACACTTTCTGAAAGGGTTGTTTCGGACGTTTCCTCCTGTGAAGAAATGTGCACCGGTATGGATCCTTAATGTGGTCCTTTCGGCTTTGATGAAGGCTCCTTTTTGAACCCACGTCGACGGTGTCCCTGGCGTTCCTCTCATGGAAAGTGGCGTTTCTAGTGGCAATTACCTCGGCCAGGCGGATGTCGGAATTGCAAGCATTGGTCATTGACCCTCCTTACCTGAAGTATCTGAAGGACCAGGTTCTCCTGGCCACTAACCCGCACTTAATCTCAACAGTGACAACGGCAGGGGGGCGTGGCCAACTGTGCAATGCATTAGACGTGTGCCTTCAGAGCTCCCGCTGCCGCGGCCTAACATCCTGCTACGGACGACCACTTGGAAATATCTGGTGACCCCCAAAGCAAGACCCCCCGGTGCTCATCTGGGGCGAATCCCAGCCCGAAACGCGCAGGGTCTTCGGCACCAGGAGCGAGGGAAAGTTACGCCATTTCGGCTCGAGGACGAACCAAGATGGCCGCCGGACCATCAGGCGCGCACTGAGTGGGGAGCGTTGCACCCGCACATCCAGCGGCAACCACAACGAAGGCGGAGCGAGGCTCCTGGAGGAATCGGAGAGAGGGGACCGCCGGCCCTGCTCCGCCCGGACCAGGAGGGACGGGCGCGAACGCCAGAACAACAGAGCGCCGCTACGGAGACCCGTAATAATACAACGGGTGTTGGAACTGGCGAACCCCCCCCCCCCGGCACTTCACTTCACAGCAAAACTCCCAGCGTTCTGCGGCTGGGCCTACACACCCTCTATCACGGGCTCACCATCTGGCTCTGTGCCCTCCTTTTCCCCGCCGGCTGGGGTGGTGCCTAAACCCGCGGGGCGTCGGCATCGCTTACCGTCCTGTGTGAATCTTCGGTGAGGCTGGGCTGTTGCGTAATAGGATAGAAGATACGGGGGCACCCGTGGGGCCCGACGGCGGCCAGGGGGAAAGACAAAACTAGAAGGCCCACCATGCAAAACGGAATCGACCAGTACACAATGCCTCCATCGCAATCTCCTGATACTCAACCGTTGCCGTCGGTAGAAGTGGACTCTGCACCTGGGCCCTCCCTAAGAGACGTCATGGCAGCCATAGCGGAATCCCGCTCGTTGACTGAACAGAAGATGGTTGGAATCAGCCTGGATATGTCCCTCCTCCGACACGATCTGCAGAAACTGTTGGCACGAACGGGCGAGGCAGAACAGCGTATTTCCAACAGGGAGGATGGGATACACGCAATACAGCAAGAACTTCAAGGAGTCTCTGCCAAACTTAAAACTCTGGAAGCCAGAGTCGAGTAGGGGGAGGGCAGATCCAGGCGCAATAACATTCGAATTCTCGGTATCCCCGAGAAGGCCGAAGGTCCCTTTATGGAACTTTTTCTGGAACAGTGGCTGATGGACCTCTTCGATCAACGATCCTTTTACAAATTCTTCTCGATAGAGAGGGCACACCGAATGCCCACTGCCAGACCAGTGTCTGGGGCTCCGCCGCGCACAGTGATAGCAAGGCTACTAAACTATCGGAACCGAGACACGCTGCTGCACCTTGCACGAACCAAGGGTACAACCACTTTTAATGGCTCCAAGATCGCCTTCTTCCCGGACTATACGCGGGAGGTCCAGAAGGCAAGGCAATCCTTTGAAAGACTTAAAAGGCAGCTCCAAGCGATGGGAGTCAAGTACGGCCTGCTCTTCCCGGCCCAGCTGAAAATATATCACAAGGGCACAACGATCCACTTTAACGACCCGAAGGAGGCCTGGCGATGGGCAGAGCAACACATTGAGGGGGACTGGTCGGCGCCTCGAGCCAACAGGGGTAGAAATCCTAGGCCGCCGCCGGACCATCCTCGGGAACCGGACAGGCCACCCTCGCCGAATCGGCCGACGGAGGCTGGAGATTGAACATGACTGTTCCTTGCGGGTGGGTCTGGCCCCACGAGCGGGGGCACTCCAAACTGTTACAGAAGGCTCGGGTGCGCCACCAAGCTATTGTAAGTCGTCGGTCATTAATAATGTGGCTTGCGGGGGCCTATCTCCATCGCATCTGGTAAAGGCCCCCCCCCCCCTCCAATTTCCAATTTTTAATCTCTTTAGCTTTATTGTGAAGAAGGGGTTGTAAGGCTGACACCTTACACGTGTTGAGGGTTATGATGTTGGGGCTACAGGTACTTCGTGTTGGGGCGGAGGGGGAGGGAACAGAATGTTCTAACAAGTTCTTTGTTACCCTAGGAGCAACGCGTCCCCGCGGGCTCCGGAATACGTTGAGGGGCAGGGTAGGACGAGGCCACAGACGGTCCAGGCAACACAATACTCGGCACCTCAGACATACACAGCAATACATCACCATTGGCAGTGACACCTTCCTCGTAAAACACCTGTCTAACTATTTACTCCAATCTCTGGATGGCACCCTCACAACCCCAGCCGATCCCGACTGAACGCCCCAAGTCTCTCAAGGTGCTCACCTGGAACGTAAACTGGATGGGCTCTGCGATCAAGAGGCGCTTGATTAAACAAATACTCAGTAGACACTCCCCCGATGTGGCCCTGCTATCCGAAACACACCTAGCGGGCTCGAACTGTTCTTACTTCCAACGCACTAACTACAGGTCTGCTTTCCACACGGGATACACAATGGGATCTAGGGGTACTCTCATACTCATACACAAACATGTTCCTTTCACCCTCCAATGCTCGGAACAAGACCCACGAGGTCGTTACATACTGATCCTTGGTACGTTGTGGAATGAGAAGGTCGCCCTCGCCTCGGTGTACTCCCCGCTCGGTCTGGGGCAGGAGCTGCTGGACGACTTAACTGCCCTCATAGGTAAACACCAACCTGACAAGCTTTTTCTGGGGGGAGACTTTAATGATGTCATGTGCAATTCCACTGACCGTACACATCTCAGACAACGCAACCCGGACACCCCCACGAGACTATTTAACTTTGCGTCTGCCTTGGGCTTGGGTGATGTATGGCGAGAGTTGCACCCGAACGTTAGGGGGTACTCCTTCCACTCTGGTGCCCATGGCTCCCTTTCCAGGATAGACTATCTTTTTGTCCCACACACGGACCTCTACAGGACACTTGCGGCGGATTTCCTTCCCGGGGGCATCTCAGACCATTCGCCTCTACTCGTGGAGATTCGCGCACAAGGCGCTCCCCCCCCCCCAGGACATGGCGACTAAACACTTAACTACCTGGGTTTCCCTGAGCTTGTTGACCACCTCACTGAAGTCTCCACCGAGTACTTCGAAATTAACGATAACGGAGAACTAGATCCGGTGGTGATCTGGGAGGCCTATAAGTCCGTTTTGCGGGGTGCCTTAATCTCCTGGGTGGCAAATAGAAGGCGGGAGAGACTCCAGGATATAACGAAGGCGGAAGACGAACTGGCCCAATGTGAGAACGAACACATCCTTGACCCATCCCCGCAAACCCAACTCTCCCTTAAACGTGCCACTGAGCGGCTCCGTAACTTCTTATTAGACAATGCTAAACAAGCCCATTGGGACTCTAGAGCCAGAATTTATGAGCATGGGGACAAGGCTGGTCGATTGCTAGCTTGGTTGGAGAGGAGGGACGAGGGTCAACGATGTGTTCGCGAGATTGTCACCCCACGGGGTGAGAGTTTCCAGTCGGACTCAGAGATAGCTGAAGCCTTCGCCCAATTTTATGAGGCACTTTACCTGGACCCGACCTCGCGGCTGGACCCAACCCTCCTAAACGACATAACATTCCCAACTCTCTCAGTGCAACAAAAAGCGCGCTTGGACTCTGCCCTCTCGGAGACTGAGGTGGCTGAAGCACTAGCGCAATTACAGACCGGGAAAACGCCAGGCCCGAACGGGTTCCCAGTCGAAACATGGCAGAAGGTGAGGGGGGTCAACATAGCATCTTCCCTCCATAAAATGTTACCGACGGCCCGGGACAAGGCGCTCTCCCGCAGGACCTGTGCAAGGCTGCCATCGTAGTCATCCCTAAACCTGACAAACCCCAGGAGCAGTGTGCCTCCTATAGGCCAATCTCGCTAATCAATGGCGAGGCTAAAGTCCTCGCCAAGGTCCTGGCCAACAGGTTACAACCAGTGGCTGATACACTAATACACCCGGACCAATGTGGCTTTATGCCATACAAATCGACAAGGATGAACTTGCGCGGACTTCACTTAGCGTTAGAAAGGGCCCCTATCGTTGACAATCTGCTTGCTCTTCTACCAATCGACTTCGAGAAGGCTTTTGACTCGGTACAATGGGATGGCCTCTGGGAGATCATGGCACGGATGGGCTTTGGGGAGGGGTTCCTGGGATGGGTGAAGCTGCTATACACAAACATCTGGGCGGAAGTTAAGGTGATCGGGTGGACATCTCGCCCCTTTCGACTGGGCAGGGGCACACGGCAGGGATGCCCCCTCCGCCCCCCTTCTCTTCGCTCTGGCGATAGAACCATTGGCCATATGGCTTTGCCAGAGCACATCCTGGGTGGGATTCAAATGGCCAGAGGGTCACGAAGATCGTATATCCCTATACGCTGACGACCTCCTGATATACTTGGGAGACCCTACCCAAACCTGCCCCATAGTGACCCAGATTCTTGTCCAGTACGGGGAATTTAGCAGTCTAAGGATCAACTGGAAGAAATCTGTTTTCTTCCCGGTGAAGGGAGGGGGGACAGCCCGACCCAAGGGAATGCCCATACCAAATAGAACAACTTGGCTTCCGATATCTTGGGATCTGGATAACAACGGATCTAACTAGTTATAGCAAGCACAATCTCAAACCAATCCTGGACCGATTCTCTAACGACGTACAACACTGGAAGCTTCTCCCCCTGACCCTCATGGGCAAAGCCGCTCTTTTCAAAATGTTGGCCCTCCCGCGATTCCTCTACGCCCTTCAAAACGCCCCTTTGCAGATCTCGGGGGGCTGAATTTGGCCGGGTGGAAACCCTCCTTAGGCAGCTCTTGTTGGGCGGAAGACAGGCGCGCATAGCACTGGCCACACTTCAAAGGTCGGTATGGGAGGGTGGGATCGGTGTGCCCCGCCTTAAGACCTACTATTGGGCCTCACAACGTGCAGTGATCAATGACCTACTACACGGGGACGGGGAACTACCCCATATCAAAGCCGATGTGGCTGCCATGCACGACACAGATCCAATACAGTTATTGTACCAAGCCCCCCCCCCCCCCCCAGACCATCCCCACCAACAACAAGAGCACAGATTATCGCCATTTGGAAGAACGTACATAAGTTTGTGGGATGGGGGAACAAGATATCAGCGGCGCAGCCCCTATGGCGAAACGCCAACCTGAGAGAAATTGCGAGGTTTGAACCTTGGCCATCCTGGGTAAGAGCTGGGATTCAGAAAGTGGGGGATGTCCTGAAAGACGGGAATCTTGCCCCGTTTGCGGACCTACAACACAGATTTCGGCTCCCGGATACTGAAAGATACCATCACATGCAAATGTCCCACGCCCTAAAAGTCCACATAGCGACAGAAGACAACACCCCGGAGTACTCACCTACAGAACGCAACATTTTTCCTGAATTCATCCCCTCCAAATGCACATCCATCCTTTATAATGCCATCACTTCCTTCGCGACCCCTGAACTGACCAGTCTAAAAGCCAAGTGGGAAACAGATCTAGGGGATATCGACCCTGAGGACTTGATACGGGTATTAATGCACCCACGGGAAACTGCCATCTCCTCGAGACTCAGACTGGTGCAACTCAAAATACTGCACAGAGTGTACTACCCTAGAACTGCACTGTTTGGGTGGAATAAAGCAACGAACCTGAACTGTCTCAGGTGTGGGGACGAGGAGGGGACCTTCTTCCATATTCTGTGGTCCTGCCCCCGCATCCAAACTTTCTGGGAGGCCTGCTGTCGGGAACTGGCCCGGATACTCTCCAAAACAATTGAACTTGACCCGAAGGTCCTACTCCTGGGAGTACCAGGGGAGTACGATCTGAATAAATGGGAAGAACTGTTACTGCACACGGCGGCCGCCCCAATGAAGCGAAACATTGCACAGAAATGGGGAGTCCCGGAGTCTCCGACAATGGAGAAGTGGGCGCTGGACATGGACACATGTGCTATGCTCGAAAGACGGATCTATAACGCAAGGGGCTGACCTAACAAGGCCTCTAAAATATGGGCGGCATGGGAGGAGGGAGGGCCCTGAAAGACAATGGAAGATATTGACTCGGGGGACGCTAGTTTGAACGTTTACACTGTGAATTGTAGTTCTGTCCCATAAGAATGGTGATCTAAGACTTACTATTACAACTGCTTAACGGGCTGTGTCGGCCTCATTTGATGTTGCTGCCTCTTCTTTCTTTTGTCCCTCTCCCTTGGTTTTGGTTGTCTTGTCTATGTTATGACTAATTGATAAATAAAAAATGTCTTCTAAAAAAAAAAAAACAGTGACAACGGCATTGCAGAAACTTGACTATATTGCTTTACCCTCGTTTTTTGCTAATGCATCCTCGCCAGCAGAAAGGGCCCTGCATTCTCTGGACGTTAAGAGGGCCTTAAAGTTTTATCTAAATCACACTCGGACTTTAGGAAATCGAAGCTACTGCTTGTGGCGTAAAGCCCATCCAACAAGGGGCGGGCCATCTCCAAGCAGGGCCTTTCCAGCTGGGTTTCCTCTTCAATTTCATTTTGCCATGCTAAAGCTGGAAAGCTTTTGCGGAGTGCTCCAAAGGCTCATTCCACGAGGTCCACTGCCTCGTCAGCGGCACTGTGATCTGGGATACCGCTGGTGTACATTTGTCAGGCAGCCTCCTGGGCGGTACTGCATACTTTCACCAGGCATTACTGTCTGGGGCAGCAGCATTTGGAAGATGTGCAGGTGGGGTGAGCGGTCCTCCAACGCCTGTTCCAATAAAGTAGGCCCTGCAGCTTCGGAAGTTTGTTTCATGTATGTTATGTGCCCTTAGGGCATCATGGCGCTGAAGAGGAAGACTACTCGGGTAGGGGAAAAAAGCCACGAAGTAGAGAGCAAAAAAAGAACAGTTTTGAGTGCTCTTCTGAAACCAAGATGGTTGGGGATATTCCTCATACCATAAGGGGGGCTATTCCAGAGGTTAGCTGCTGCTATGGAAAAAGCCCTGCCACCAACCCTCATACGACAGAATCTTGGGACAACAAGATTTGCGGTAGAGGAGCGTAAATCCCATTCAGGGAGATGGCGGGAAAGTTTAGCCTGCAGGAACATGGAAAGGGAAGCAGAGATAATAACATCAAGTAATGGTTGTTGGATTGCCTGTCGCACACCGCCACTAGTTGTACTGCTATGTAATCTATTCACAGCATGTGAATTCATGAAAGATCCAATGCTGGAGAAGGGAGTAGTTTCTTACCTGTAACTCAATTAATTTCTCCAGCATTGGTATCTTTCATGGATTCACATGCGCCTACTGGCGGCCCCTGCAGGCAAACCTGGGTTTGGGTTCCCTCTACTTTGGAGGTTAAAATCTGAAGCGAAGCCACGGGGGAGAGGCTATTTATACCACATGCCCTATTGGTGGTGCCTAAAGCACCCAAAAAGGACGCTGATAGGACACTAAAGTGTCGACAATTTCCGTAGGAAAAAGCTAAATTGAAGTTACCAAGGTTTCCCAGCCTGACCGGGAAATATTCACAGCATGTGAATCCATGAAAGTTATCAACGCACGAGAAATGGAGTTACAGGTAAGAAACTACTCCCTTCTTACTGATCTTGAATGTGTGATACACTGCTCTTAAAAGTATGATTAACATTTTTTCTCCCTGAGCAACTGTTTTGCCGGTCTAACAGAAGGTAGATGTGAAGATATTTTACTCTCCTGTGATTAGGTTGTGCCTCTTCCCAAAAGTAAAGTGTTGGTTTCACCAGATTAGTCCTTTAAGGGTAATTCTATGAGTGTCCTCCAACTGGGTCTTGCTTCCCCTGACTTGCTGCTAGCCTGTCCAGAATAAATCTGCATTAGGTTGTTGCCTGCCTAGAATAACTGAGTCATTCAGTAAAGTGTAACATTGGATTTTACTTTCCCCTTCATTGTGAGGTTAAAAAAGTATGTGGATTTTACTTACCTTGTGTTAGCTGTGTGCCATCCAAAAATAAGTTACAAGAGTTACTGCTTACCTCAATCTGTGGTTCCCTGATTTCAAAAGCACCTGTAATTGTATTTCTGATGCTTGTTAATCTGCTTAGAATCACATGCTGTGCATATATCCCGACATTCAGTGGTAACTGCGGAGTATTGAATCTTGTCTTTCGGCAACCAAAAGGGGACATCGGCATAGGTGTGTCTGTAACACTACCCCTATTGTGATGTGTAGTGTACCCAAAATCCCTCACATGTCGTGGTCCCTCCGATTGTTTTTTTCCACCCAGATAACTGGTCACCCTATAGCAGAGCTCTTCATAAGAGACATCGTTTATCTTTATACCGACTTTGTTGGATATTTCCCATTAAGTCACTTTGACAGCGATTTCAAGCAACTTTGGAGAAGACTGCGCGAAGTTTCTGCGGCAGTGGATTTCGGCGCTTGAGATCCGGCGGCTGAGCCCTCCATGTGGCCAGGCCCTCAGCCCAGCCTACACAGTACGGAGAGTGTGGTCGGGGTGGCCATATCTTTCATTATGTCTCTCCTCTTTTCCCCTCTAGGTCTTGTCATCTTTGTCTATACCTTTAGCTATGGAAAGGACACCATTTAGGTTCTGCCCTAAGTGTAGGGTCAGATACCTGTGGAAAGACTAGCACAGTACGTGTAATTCTTGTCTACCACTAGATCACAATTGGAAGTGGTGTGCGGCCTGTAGACTCCTTCGACCTAAGACGGTTAAGGAGTGCTGTGTGAAGCGGTGGGTCGCGTACAGAATGTCGCGGGCTGAATCCTCTCCCGCACCCCCCACCGCCGAAAGTGACGGGGGCACTGATGACCAGACATCCGTGTCAGATGTCATCGACCTTGAGATGGACGCTTCTAGGTCCGCCACGTCCATCCCTGACCCCTCTAGGCCTGACGTAAGTCTTGCTTTGGGGACAACACCCAGCGACAAGTGCGTACAGAAACCACACACTAAGCACACAACCCCTTCACCGGTTTCGACGGTTCCATCGAAACACGTGAAAGCGCCAACAGGGCCGCCAATAATTGACGGTATCCTCTAGTCTGGTAGATCAGCAGCCTTCCCGGCATCCGCAGCAGCGTCTTGCGACTGGGCACGCCAAAGTTAAGTGCGCTACCTCTAAATCGAATTTGGATTCCGAAGCACGATCATCCGGCACCCCGTAAGGCCCCGGTAGGCCCGAAACCTACTCCTAGGCCCCCTAGCTTTTCCGCAGGTGGAAAAATCTACCGCTAGGCCCTCTGGCACTGTGGTAGGCAGTAAATCTGCGCTGACCCGTTGACTCATGCTGATTCGGCAGAGATTGAGGATAGCCTCGCAAGGATTACTTCGGCAGTTGGGCTGACGCCTAATATACTGGCGAAACGCACAGCGGACCGGTCTAAAGACACGCCATGGCACCCCAGTACTTGCAAAACCTACGAGGACAGTCAGGAGCCTCTGTCCAACACCCTTGGGGACAAATTTCGACGCCAACGAGAGGAAGGCAACGTTTTTCCACCTTTTACCCCTTCTGGTTCGTCTAAGTGGACCAGGGAAAAGTTTGAAGGGTGCATGGACTGCGTAGAAAGGATTCTCGCGTTCAAAGCATCCTTCCCCTAAGAGATCTCGTGAACACCCTCTTTTGGTGTCGGCTTCCCGTTTCGCTGAAAATCTTGACTCTCAATACCCTTTTGCTTCTGTCCACCATTAAGATGTGGTCCAGATGGACACTTACCAAGAAATCTATGATCAGGAAGAAGACCCTTCCTTCCTGCAAGACTACACTGATAACCATGCGGATGCCATGGGCAACTGGGAGGAGACCCAGTAAGTGCAGACAGAGCCATGGGCGCTCTCTACACAAGATCAGCACACTGATGTCCTATGCCTAGATTCCCCTCCTTCCACTCCAGCCTCGCCTGTGGACGATCAAATGGCTTTTAATGCCATCTTGTGGAAGGCAGCAGAGCAGTTTAAGATCACCACCCAGGAGGTGGTACCCGAACAAGATTTCGTGGAGGACATTACCAAAGAGAACCCCCACCCCTCAAGCCAAGCCATTCCTCTACTGAACTCTTTTAAAAGAAGGTTGGCCCCCTCCCTGGTCACACCAGCACAGACCCGGGCAGTGACTCCAAGAGTGGAGAAACTATTTTGGCCAGCTCCTACTGACCCTCAATATATTAAAGGCCACGTCACCCCGACTCCTTGGTAGTCACTACCACCCGGAAACTGGCAGGGGTACCACTTGCTATGGTGAAGGCACCTTCGGATAAGAAATCTAAAAGATTGTACGCCTTGGGTAAACTTGTTACCTCGGCAGCTGCGTTCACCACGAGCATAGCAAATACCACGTTGCTTGCCAGTTATGCAGGCACACAATGGAACTTTGTACAAGAAGGTCTCCAGGAGGTTCCTGAACCCGCTAGATCCAGACTACCCACCATCGTGGCCGAGGGCAGGCAGGTGAATCAAAATGTAATTAAAAACACTCTGGACACTGCGAAGACGGCAGGCAGGTCCCTGGCCCAAGGCACACCACTCAAGCGGCACACTTGGCTCTGCAACTCAGGGTTCAAGCGTGAAACACAGGCCACTCTTATTAACAAACCCATAGACGAGACCAATATCTTCGGTAAAGCGGTCAGCGATGCTCTGGAGATAGTCAAGAAAGAGCATGAGACTCTTAAATCCTTACAACAAATAACACAGAAGCCTCCCCCCGAGGTGGTTCTCGTCAGTCCTTTCGAGGACAATCCTGTGCATGTCAAAATTACAATACGGGAAACTGGAACTCTGGGCAAGCATCTGGAAGCCCTGCCAACTACCCACCTAGTGGTCAACGACACGGCAAAGAGGAGCTGCAGCCTCTGGTCAGAAATGACCAATGGATCCAGGTCCCTTCCCATGTCACCCCGGTCGGGGGGCGTTTAACATCTTTCCTTGCGGCATGGGAGGGGATAACTTCAGACCAGTGGGTCCTAAAGACGGTAACCCATGGGTACTGAGTGGAAGTTGCCTGACCGCCAGTGTTCAGACCGTCACGACGCGACGAACCATCTGCAGATCCTGATTCAAGAGGTGGAAGTGCTTTTATTCAGTGTACTTCCTTGTACCCAAAAAGGACTGCACCATGCGCCCTGTTCTAGACTTGCGCCCAGCGAACAAATTCATAAAACCTCAAAAGTTTTGTATGGTAACTCTACTGGAAGTGATCCCACTGTTGAAACAGGGGGCCCACATGGCAATACTGGACATAAAAGATACATACTTTCCTATTTCAATGTTGCCATAGCACAGGAAATATCTAAGGTTCATGATAGAGGACAGACCAACCAATTCAAAGTGCTCCCCTTCGGCATTGCCTCAGTGCCAAGGGTGATTACAAAGTTCCTGGCAGTAGTGGCAGCACCCCTGCGCAGACTATCCGTCCCTGTTAACCACTACCTCGACGACTGGCTCGTAACGGGACTCTTACAACACATGCTTTTTAAACACCCAGAAAACCGTAGGCCTTCTGTTCAGTCTGGGATTCTCGATCAACAAGAAGTCGTCTAGTCCCCAGTCAAGTAAAACAATTTCTGGGGGCCCTAATTCGGATGAAGGACAGCCTTGTCTTCCCCTCCGAGAGGGTTCAGAACATGCTTTTTGAGATCCCTCAATATGTGGCCAGTCGAGAGGTGACGGTACGCAAGGCCATGCGGCTGCTAGATATGATGGCGTCATGCATATACTTGGTTCCCCAGGCGCGCCTGCGTCCCATGCAAGAATGGCTCAACAGCAAGTGGTGTCAGGCCAGCGGACAATGGGAAGATCTGGTAGTTGTCTCGCCAGCCCTCGTTCTCTCTCTGCAGTGGTGGTTGAGGGAAAACCTCTTGAAGGGTAAGTCCTTCACCACCCCTGCAGTGGAAGCCACTCTCACGACAGACACATCTCTCACGGGGTGGAAGGTTCACCTGCTTCAGCAGACAGCGCATGGAGGGTGGTCCCCACAAGTAGTAACCAACCATATACACCTGTTGGAGCTATTGGCAGTATTCAAAGCCCTGAAGGCCTTTCAGACACAGCTACATCGTCTCCCACATCTTCGCAGAATGGGGCTTACCACAGAGATCGATTTATTCGCAACTCCGGAGAATGCCCAATGCCAAGACTACGTCTCCAGATACCCCCAGAACAGCTCCAAAGGGAATGGACTCTGGATAACATGGTCAGGGAAATTTGTCTACACTTTTCCCCCTGCTCAACAAGATTGTGTACAAGATGCACCAGGAACCAGTTACCATGATACTGGAGGCCCCGCCAAACCTGGTTCTCCCATCTGATGGAAATGTCCCTCTCCCCTCCTGTGAAACTACCCTGTCCCTACAACATGTCTCAGGACGGAGGGGAGATGCTACACCCATGCCCGCAAACTCTGAACTTGGCGGCCTGGCTCCTGAGGTCAGAGTTTAGACACCTTCAGCTCCCTCAGAGATGCATGGACATACTCAGGGTGGCCAGAAAACCTAATATTCATTATTGCTATTCCAGCAAGTGGAAGTGATTTGTCATATGGTGCAGTAGTAAGAGTGCCAGTCCCATTGACTGCTCTCCTACCCACACTGTGTAGTACCTGACCAACTTGTTAGACTTAGGTCTGGTTTTTAATTCACTAAAGGTTATATTCGGCCTACACCACGTCACAACAGAAGGTGTCATGGTGGAAAATGTGTGGTTAAAGCCTTTATAGAAGGGGTTACAAGACTTCATCCCCCCCATTTCTAACCCAACTCCCGGATGGGATCTGAATATGGTTCTAACCAGACTCATGGGGTCTCCTTTTGAACCAATGCATAAAGCAAGCCTAAAAGATTTTACTTATAAGACGGTCTTCCTAGTGGCCATCACTTCTATCAGAAGAGTTAGCGAACTACAGGCCCTTTCAATCCTAGACCCTTTTGTTGCAGTCCACAGAGATAAGGTGGTTCTGCGCACTCATCCCCGATTTGCGCCGAAGTTCATTTAGAGAAATTCCACGTGAATCAATCGATCCAACTACCTACGTTCTTCCAGAATCCCACTTGCATGGCCGAGAGAAGCCTACACACACTGGATGTGCGCAGGGCAGTCCTGTTTTACATGGAAAGGACGAAACCACTGAGGAAAACTAACCAGTTTTTCGTTTCAGTGGCAGCTGGCAGAGAAGGGGCTCCTGTCTCTAAGTCGGCTAACTCAAGGTGGATAGTCCAATGCATCACACTTTGTTAAACTCTTGCTAAGAGAGAACTGCCCTTCAAGCCTAGAGCACACTCTACTTGTGGCACTGGGGCTTACACAGCATTTGTTCCCCTTGAGTCCATTTGCAAGGCGGCAACCTGGAGTTCTGTACACAACTTTACAAAACGTTATTGCCTAGACACTCATTCTAGATCGGATTCTCAGGTGGGACAAGCAGTATTAAGACATCTTTTCACTACTATTCCCTCTCACATCCCACCTCCAACTCTGGGTACTGCTCGCTAGTCTACGCACAGCATGTGATTCTAAGCAGATTAACAAGCATCAGAAGACATGCATTACCGTAATAGCATTTCGAGGGGATTGTGTCCTCCGACGTATTCCACATCTGACAGTAATGACCACAGCTGTGCTGCTTTGGAAAATGTTTTCGGCGTAGGCGCCCTGTATCGATGACATAGATACACGCTGTCCCTCGAGGGCCTCTGTCGAGGGTCGACGTCACCGAATGTCGTATATAGAACGCACAGCGCCCATTGCCTCAGTTCTGTTTTTTCCATGAACGTGTTTGCTTCGGAATCTCGGCATCCTTGATTCTTCTACTTTGTATTGGCGATGTCTTCATCGTCTTCTATCCCAAAGTTTGGCTTTAAAGAGTGTCGGGACTGCGGTTCCAAAATGTCCATCACAGACCCGTGCAACATCTGCCTCTGGTGCCTCGACAAAAGCCACGCCACTGATGACTGCCAGTCCCTGACATCGTAGGCCTTGCGGGAGCGGAA
This sequence comes from Ambystoma mexicanum, assembly GCF_040938575.1. Taxonomy (NCBI): domain Eukaryota; kingdom Metazoa; phylum Chordata; class Amphibia; order Caudata; family Ambystomatidae; genus Ambystoma; species Ambystoma mexicanum. The sequence continues at coordinate 862,897,859 of NC_090924.1, read as the reverse complement.
GAAGTAGTTATCGGTAGGCAAGGTTTCTAAAACCAGTAAGTTGAAATCCGCTGGGCTTTCGACCGACGACTCGAGGGGCGACTCTGCGCGTCACCGAAAGTCCAGGGGGGTCTCGGTCTCTGAGTGGTTCCTGCCATTCCTCTGCCTCTTCTAGGCATTCTCAGAAGCACCGTCACCGGTCGCCTTCCCCTTCCTCATCGGAGGACTCTGCCAGAAGGCGGGTGGCTTGTTCCACCAAGTATTTGTCACCGGCCGAATGGGACGCATTCCACCAGCAGATGATGGGGATTTTCAAATCGTAAGGCACCGTTCCGTCCGCGCCTTCGAGAGGCGGCAAGGAACGAGCTAGAGCCACCTCTCGCACACCTTCTGGCTCGGGCGGTCGGCGCGATCGGGAGCCGTCGAGGTCCCCATCGGACAAGGTTGATCGCCATAGCCGTGCCAGGTCCCGGTCCTCGACGCCGTCGAGACCGTTGGAGCCTGCAATGCCTTCCAAGAAGGCATCGGCGCAGTGTCCGTCAAGGGACTCTCTTGAGGCTCCAGCTTGGAAGAAGTCGTCGGCGCCGATTCCATTGACGCCTTGTGAGGCGAATTTGTCAGAGGTGCCCGAAGTGCTGTGGAAACTCCGAGGAAGGCTCCCTGTAAGTCTGTGAGACCTGTTTTTTAGCCCTTTTCTGCTCCTCCATCCAGATTGGATTTATTCCAACCTTTTGGAGTATATTTCAGGTGTGAAAGAAGGATCTGATGAGGGTTGTGCCCTGTTGTCTGGTCACAGTCAAATGGAAGACCTCCGTCTGTCCTTACATGACGCCAGTGGTCTTGACACCTCTCCGGAGGTTGTTTGGCAGGCCTGAGCCTGGCACGCATGCCGAATCCTCGTACAGGCGTCTCATTTAGAGGGTGACTGAGTACATGCGGTGGTCTGCTCAATCTGTTGATTTTCTTCAGGATGATCTGACAGATATCCTAGACCACCCACTGACCCGGTGTTGCCATTTCATATGGCTTTGCACAGAAGGGCTGCGGCGGCCTGGGCTTCTCCGGAGAGTCACCCGGCAGTGAATAAGTCGCTTCCGAAAAAATACTGTCCAGCCATTGATGACCCCTGCTACTTGTCATCCCACCCCACTCCGGAGAGTTTGGTGGTGCAGGCGGCTACACGCCCAGCAAAGCAGGCTGCGTACCCTACCATCCCTCCTGATAGGGACGATGAGCACTTTGATGGTTGGGCGAAGAAGGTATTTTCTTCTGGGGGGTATGGCTTTATAGGCAGCCTACTCAGTTTGTGCCTTGGCAAGATTCACTCACACTCTGTGCAATTGTGCATATTTGGCGGCTGAGCATATTCCCGAAGGGGAAGAACGGGCTGGTTTTCTAGCCCTCATACAAGACTCCAAGGGTGCCGTGTGTGAATCCGTTCAGTCGGATCTGGACATGGCAGACTGTCAGCCGGTCCATGGCTGCGAGCACTGTAATACGCAGGTTTGCGTGGTTGCGGCAGTCGGGGTTTGCTACTGATGTGCAATCCTGGCTTCTCAACATGCCCTTTGATGGTGTTCATCTTTTTGGCAGCAAGGCTGACGAGAGCCTTGAGTGGTTGCAGACCTCCAAAGCTGCAGAAAAGTCTTTGAGCGCTGCAGTATGTCAACCTCTGCCTTTTCGTTCAAGGGGACAGCAATGGAGGGGAGGTTCCTTTCGGTACTACGCTTCCTTTGGTAGATCGAGAGGAGCTGCCAGTCAAAGGGGCCACCGTTGGAGTACCAAAGGTGGAAAGCAAGGTACTCGGGGGTGCCAAAGCCGCTCGGGCAGTTGCCTCTTTGCCCTCAGGCACTGCCGCGTCCGCTCAGTCATGAGGCCATGTCCCATGGTTCGCAGGTTGGGGGCAGACTGGCGCAGCACTTGGAGAATGGCGTTAGTGCCATTACTTCAGATGTGAGTTCTGGAGATCATAACCCACTCCTACTGTCTCCCCTTTCGGCAGATGCCTCACGACAATCCACCGGGGAAGCTCTCTTTGAAGCGTCCGGATCTGCTCCTTGTGCAGGAAATCCTATCCCTGCTGGCGAAAGGTGCCATAGAACTGGTGCCTGGAGCGGAGAGGAACAAGGGATGGTATTCTCCTTATTTTTTTATCCTGAAAAAAGACGGGGGATTGAGACCCATCATGGACTTGTGTGGGCCACCTCAGGAAGGACAAGTTCAAGATGGTAACTTTCTCAAGTCCTCCAGGCCCTTCAACTGCAAGATTGTTTGGTGTCTCTAGACCTCATGGATGCTTACTTTCATGTCCTGATTCATCCAAAGCACAGGAAGTACCTAAGGTTCGCGGTTGGCGACTCGCATTTTCACTTTCGGGTCCTGCCGTTCAGATTGACTTCTGCCCCGAGGGTCTTCACCAAGCGGATGGTGGTGGTGGTGGCAGCGTATCACAGGAAAGGGGGAGGATTCACGTATACCCCATCTGAAAGATTGGTTGATCAGGGCGCGTTCTCCCAAGCAAGCCCTGGATCATCTCTCCGTCACCTGCCACTCCCTTCACAAGCTGGGCTTCTCCCTTAGTTTAAAGAAGTCCCATTTGACACCTACCCAGCGGCTCCAGTACATTGGAGCAGTGCTTGACACATCCTGGAGCTGTGTTCACCTCCTCAGGTGAGGGCTCTTCACATTCTGCTGATGGTGGACAAGTTTCAACGTGCCCAGAGTCTCCCGGCGTTCGAGTTCTTGAGGTTGCTCAGCCTCATGGCATACTGCATTTTCCTGGTGCCAGAGGCCAGGCTGCATATGAGATCTCTGCAGTTGGCTCCCAAGATGCAGTGGTCACAGTTCTCCGGCAGGATGTCGGATCCAGTTCAGATTCTGCCCTTGGTCGCACAGGATCTTCTGTGGTGGGCCGTCAAAGGCAATCTGATGAAGGGTGCGCCATTTTGGCAACCTTGGCCAGAGGTGACGAACGCATCCCTCACGGGTTGGGGAGCTCATGCCAACTAGTTGACAGCCAGCTGCCGTTGGTCTCCGTTGGATTCCAGGCTCCACATCAATCTGTTAGAGCTGCGGCCTGTCGGGCTAGCCTGAAGGCTTTTCTGCCATCTGTGCGGGGGGAAAAAATGTCCTGATTATGACTGACAATACAGTGGCCATACACTACCTCAACAAAAAGAGGGGGGGGGGGGGGCAGGGTCACTCCCGTTGTGCAGGGAGCTCTGGTTCTGGGCCATTCAGCAGGATATTTTGATCTCAGCAGTTAATCTGGCCGGAGACAAACGTGGCGGCGGACGCTCTGAGCAGGCAGAGCACGGTCTCTAACGAGTGGGAGCTGGCTCAGGAAGTTCTGTTGGAGATCTTCGCCCTTTGGAGAACCCTGCAAGTGGATCTCTTCGCCACCAGTGTCAACCGGAAGTGCAAAAGATTCTGCTTGCAGGAATTTCCTCCAAGAGGAGCCTTAGCGGTCATGTTCGTAGTGGAGTGGTCCTTCCCACTGCTGTACGCGTTTCCTCCAGTCCCCGACATTCCGCAGGTGTTGCAGAGGTTTGGTTCCCAGATGATCCTCATTGCTCCGGCATGGGCCAGGAGAGCGTGCTACCCGGACCTTCTCGACATGTCCATCTGCCCTCCACTCCGTCTTCCCTACCGATACGATCTCGCGGGAGGGGGGTCGGGTTCTCCATCCATAGGTCAAGTCCCTCAGCCCTCACGCTTGGTATCTGAAAGGTTGAGGTATGAGGACTGGGACCTCCCCAAAGACGTTATGGAGGTGTTGCTTTCGGCCAGAAGGCCCGCAACGAAAACTCTGTGCCGTTGGGGAAAGTTCTGCGACTGGTGCAGGGTACAGAATGTGGATCATTTCCAATGTTCCATTCCTTTTTGTCTTTTTTACTTTCTTTAGCCCACAAGGGCCTGCAAGTGGGGTACCATTAAGGGTTACCTGGCGGCGCTGTCCATATGTAAGCACTCGTCTGAGGAATGTTCTTATTTTAAGATTCCTTTTGATCTCTCTGTTTCTAAAAGGGCTGACTAATGTGTTTCCACCTTTGCCTTTCCAGGTGCCGGGATGGGATTTGAATCTGGTTTTAAAGTTCCTATTGGGAGCTCTGTTTCAGCCCTTGCATTCTTGACTGTTGCGACTGTTGTCCTTTAAAACTGTATTTTTAGTTGCGGTTACTTCCGCACGCAGTTTGAGCGAGTTGCAGGCACTTTCCGCCAAACCACCCTTCACTGTGTTCCATAAGGACAGGGTTGTCCTTGGGGTGCAGCCTTCTTTTCTTCCAAAGGTTGTGTTGGAATTCCATTTGAGCCAGAAGGTAATTCTTCCAGCGTGTTATCCTCCTCCACATCCTGGTAAGGAAGAGGAGAGGCTCCATAGGTTGGATCCTAGGAGAGCTTTGAGTTTCTATCTTTCACGGATGTCCCTGGTCAGAGTGGACGATCAGCTCTTTGTTGGTTATGCTGGAAGGCGTTTAGGTCAGACTGTTTCCAAACAGACCTTGTCCAGATGGATCATTTTGACGATCTCGAAGTGTTACCGGTTGGCGGCAAAGAACCCTCCAGTAGGCTTACGGGCTCACTCTACTAGGGGTGTGGCTGCCTCCACTGCCCTACAGAGGGGTGTTCCGATTCGCAATGTTTGCGAAGCAGCCATATGGGCCTCTGTTCACACTTTTGTGAGACACTATTCCTTGGACTCCATGCATGGGCAGGATTTGGCCTTTGGTAAGGCAGTCCTGTATTCAGCAATTTGATTGAGCATTCTTAAATTCTAAATTAGGAAACAATTTCCCACCTCCATATGTTGGTACTGCTTTGGGAGTCTGTCATAGATGTGGAATACGTCGGAGGACACAATCCCCTCGAAGAACAAGTTACTTAGCTTACCTGGTAATGTTCTTTCAATGGGATGTTCCTATGACGTATTCCACATCGCACCCTCCCAGCCTGCCCCTCTACAGAATGTCTTATGCAATTGCAGCTTAAATTTCCGCAAGGCTTTCTGCAGTCATACTGGCAGGAGATTGGTGCCACACGTTCTGGGGAAAAAACTACAACTGAGGATACGGGCTCCGTCAGTCCTATATGTAACGTCGACCCTTGAGGGGGCAGCGAATCGACGTCATCGACTCAGGACGCCTACACCAAAAGTTTTCCGAAGCAGCACAGCTGTGGTCATTACTGTCGTAGATGTGGAATACGTTGGAGGAATATCCCATCGAAAGTAACTTGTTTTTCTGATGATTGTTGCTGCTTACATTCACATGCACCCACCCTACCTCCCCACTCGGGGTGGAAGGAACATATACGTCTTACTTTCTCTTTTTATGTACTCATTCACAATAGCCTTGGGCTCCCTCGTGGGAGAAAATATACAATCTGAGGGACCTCGACGCATGAGGGATTTTGGGTACACTTCAGGTCACAATAGGGATAGTGTTACAGACATGCATATGCCGGCGTCCCATTTCGGTCCCCGAAAGACCAGATGCAGTACTCTGTGGTTACCACTGGATGTAAAACTATGCACAGCATGTGACTAAGCAGATGCAATCATCAGAAATGCTATTACGGTGAGTAATGCATGTCATTACATCCCTAGGCTTTACTCACCTAGTATAACTGTGTTATCACAAAAGTAGTTCTAGTTTTTTACTGCACCTAGAATAAGTGTTCAACTATTCACCAAAAGTATATTGTCCAGTTGACTGATTAAGTGATTTGTACCGAGAATCATTATACAACTAGAAGGGTCTTCTGCCCTTGCATTACTGAATGTAATTGTAAAAACTAACCATTGGTTTTTATTGCCCAAGAATAGGTGTGACCTATACTGAATGTGTGAGACACGGTTTTGACTTCCCTAGAACTACTGTTAGGTACTTCAAATAAGGTCTATACTTGGGGCTGCGTACTTTCAAGTATAGTGTTGTATTTTTATATTGTGATTTCATCTAATGTGTTAGTACCTGCCCCTAGATTTATCTGGGCCTACTTGTATTTAAATAAATCCTTTATTTTTACATTAGTGTTTCAGTGTTTCTTTGGCCCATTTGTATTACAATTTCACTTTTACTGATTATACAGCCCTCTCCCCCTCCTAGGATTAGCCTGGCTGCTCTGTCTATGCTACCATGAACTCTGGTGGTACAGCCATATACTAAGAGTGGAGTCTTGTACTTCCTCAGTTGAATGGTTTTACTAAGCCCTTAGTTGGATTTAAGAAAAACTGTCCTAACAGTCCCCTTTAATACTCCAAGTAGGCCTTCCGATTTAAATGCCAGTTAATTTGTGACCAGTAAGAAGTGTCTTACTCTACTTGCGCACTTGTCAGTTTTAGAGTTTAACTAGAGCCATTTCTTTCCCTGTCACTTGGCCTTAAGTGTTTTCGACTGGCCTGCATTTTCCAATGGATAGCATCAGACCGCTTCACTCTTAAATCTTGGCCTGGGATGGCCTCTTTATTTCTGACATTTAACTGGCTATACTTTACCCCACAATCCATGACCGGCGGGTCCAAGGAGCGCTCTCGCCGTTAGGCAGTTTTCCTATAGTCCTACTGGCAGTAAGACTCTAGTAAACTATCCCAGTGGTTTATAGATCCCCAACTTTTAGTATCAGTTTGTACTAGCGCAGGTCCTCGGTAGTGTGGCAGAGCAGTCAGGTTTATTTTAAGAGGAAGAAGTGAGCTGTAGGTAGGTATATTAGACAGGCAAAGAAGCAATTATTCATATAGTTATCTAAAAGATATATTTAGTGCGTCCTGGCTCTCCCTCCTTCCCAACTTGTTGTGAACGCCTTCCTCCGTAGGTGGGCCGGAAAAGCTGGCTGCAAGAAATGTCACTTGAAGAATTTTGAAGGCGTGGTGCCTGTCAAGCGTGCGTCCATGTTATGGAGACTTCTCATTTCTGTGCAAATTCCCTTCAACCTTGGAGACCCTGGGCTCTTTTGCTGGACTTGAGGACTTTTGAATTTTAACCCTGGAATAATTGAGACCTTTCGAAGGGATTGTATCCTCTCACGTATTCCTTATATTTGATAATACGTTTCCAGCTTGCTGGCCTCGGAAATTTTTTCTGTAGAGGGTGCTACGCGTCGATGTCCCTCGACGGCCACCGTATCGGCGCCAATGTCACCATGCCCATAAATAGCCACGCGCTGCGTCGTTTGCTCAGTTCCGTTTTCCCGTGCTTCATGGGGCCTCGGAATGTCGTTGCTCAGTTCAGTCAGGATAACCCTCTAGATCTACTCGAATAAATACCAACTCGTTCTCGATGGCATCTTCATCGGAACCGACGACGCCGCGATCCGGCTTCAAGAAATGTCGAGACTGCGGTAAAAAAATGTCGAACGGATCCACACAGCATCTGCTTGTGGTGCTTGGGAGCCAAGCACCATTGTTCGGAGTGTGAGGACTGCATGTCCATGACGGCGAAAGCCTTGAAGGAGCGCAAGGGGAAGCTCGAGAGAGCTAAGTCTGTCAAAACCTCCTTGAAGGTTTCTTCGGCTGAGTCGAGGCATTTGTCTCCTTGCTGTCAAACATTCCCATTCTAGATCTCGAAGTAGCTCCCACCATTCGTCGAGATCAAGACACTCAAAAAAGAGGCGTCGAAGATCCCCTTCCTCGTCTTCTGTTTCCCCAGAAAGGGTTTCCTGTCCCACAAAACACAGCTCTCGGGCTGAGTGGGAGGAATTCAGAAAGAAAATGTTAAGCGTATTCAAGAAAGCGGCCTCGACCCCCTCGAAGACAGCTGAGGTTGATACCCCGGGTGAAAAACCCAAAAAATCAAAACGCCGTGAGTCGCTGCACCCGGCGAAACATTCCACCCGAGAGCGCCACGAGCCATCGGGTAAGAAGGCACCATCTTCGCCGTCGTCGAAGATTCCTTCGACGCATGGATCGGCGCCATCGACGCCGTTGTCGAATGGGTTCTTCGACGCATCGGTCGATCGACTCGACGCCAACATCGATGAAAGAGAAGACCCTGGCTACGGTGATTCCAAGGGCCTCCGGCACGACGCCGAGACCGTCGTCGACATCCTTGAGTAGGATCCCGATCCTCTCGAGTTCTTCGAGACCTCTTCCAGTTTTCTCGACGCCGTTCTCAGCGCCTTCGAAGCCTGTCACATCGGCGTCAACGACATCGACGTTTTCTCGCCCAATAATGACGAGTTTGGCTCCTTCTGCCTTGGAGATGGGTTTTACACCATTTCAGAGGTCGGAGTACCCTGGACTATCTTCAATTTATGAAGAGGGGGGAAGATTCTGACCAGGAAACATTTGGTTTGCAGAGGACCATACTGCCTATTTCAGAGGATTTCACCTCTGAGGAAAGAAGGTTGAAGGACCTACAGGAGTCACTACATGAGGCAAGTGGGCTGGACACTTCCCCAGAAGTGGAATTCATTAAGCCAGACCCAGGGGAACATGCCGAAACACCCGATAGAACCCTTATGGCAAGAATTATTGAATTTATGGGTTGGTCTGCGCCTTCGCCTGTTTTTCAACAGGGTGACCTGACAGACATATTACACAAAGGTCCACAGGAGGACCCTGTGGTCCCCTTCCATGCAGCCTTACAAAGGAAAATTACATCTAATTGGGAAACTCCTGAAGTTATCCCTCCGGTCAATAAAAGATTGTCAGCCAAGTATAGGGTAGCGGCTGCTGACCCTGAATACTTATCAAAACACCCGACTCCAGAGAGCATGGTGGTCCAAGCGGCAACTTCATCTAGTAGTAGCACCGCTTATCCTACTGTCCCACAGGATAGAGATGACAAGAGGTACGATTCTATGGCGAAGAAAGTCTTCACTGCTTGTAGTATGGCGTTGAAGTCAACATCACCTGTACGCGCGCCAGGTTCAGTCACACACTGTGGGAGTGTGCTTCATCAGCGGCTGACTGCATACCCGAAGGAGAGGAAAAGGAAGCCTTCCTTAACATTATTAAAGATGGCAAAGATGCCATGTGCGAATCACTTCAAACTGGCATCGATTCCGCTGACGGTATCAGCAGGGCCATGGCGGCAAGTACAACAATCCGCAGGCATGCGTGGTTGCGAAAGTCTGGCTTTGCTCCAGATGTACAGGCCAGGCTTTTGAATATGCCCTTTGACGGCTCGTCGTTATTCGGAAAGAAGGCTGATTACAGTCTGGAAAAGTTGCAGACATCTAAAGCAGCAGCAAAATCGTTAGGAGCTGCAATCCGCCAAACTCCTTTTCGCCCCTCAGGAACCTCTGGAAGTGGAAAGTCCTTTCGCAATTATTCTGCATTCGGGAAAGGCAGAGGACAGCTGGTTCAAAGAGGCCAAAGGAGACCTACCCGAGGTGGACGGGTCAAAAGTACTAAAGCCGCAGCAGCAGCAGGTGCTTCGTTACCCTCGGCATCTGCATCAGCCGCCCCCAAACCACTCTGAGGTCTCTCCACACAAAACACCTGTAGGGGGCAGGTTAACTCACCATCCGACGGAATGGCAGGCTATAACGTCAGATGCTTGGGCATTGGAGACAGTTGCCCTGGGTTACTGCTACCCTTTCTACACATCCCTCAGAGTCATCCACCGGGGCACAGCTCTCTAAAAGTTCCAGAACCGGTACCTGTAGCGGACAGGAACAAGGGCTGGTACTCCCCCTACTTTCTCATACCAAAGAAGGACGGAGGACTGAGACCCATCCTGGACTTACGAGAATTGAACAAGTTACTCAGGAAGGACCAATTCAAGATGGTTACTCTCTCTCTCTCAGATCCTTCAGGCCCTCCAGCTCCAGGACTGGCTGGTATCTCTGGACCTTCAGGATGCTTATTTCTATGTGCCAATCCATCTCAAACACAGGAAATACCTGAGGTTCACAATTGGTGACTCATTATCAATTTTGAGTTCTGCCATTTGGGCTGACGTCAGCCCCGAGGGTCTTCACCAAGCTAATGTCAGTAGTGGCGGCGAGTCTAAGGAGGGAAGGGATCCACGTCTACCCCTACCTGGACGATTGGCTGATCAGGGCTGTATCTTCGAAACAGGCCCAGGTCCAGCTAGATTGTCTGCCACTTCCTTCACAAACTGGGCTTCTCCCTCAATTTAAAGAAGTCACAGATGATACCATCACAGAGACTCCAGTTCATTGGAGCGGTCCTGGACACTTCCCTGGGAAAAGCCTTGCCACCAGAGGTGAGGGCTCAAGATATTCTCCAGATGGTCAACAAGTTTCAAAATGCCCAACGTCTCCCAGCCTTCGACTTTTTGAGGTTGCTAGGCCTCATGGCATCCTGCATCTTCCTTGTGCCAGAGGCTCGACTGAGAATGAGATCTCTTCAGTGGGCACTGAGAACTCAGTGGTCACAATTCTCAGGGAGAATCACATATCTCCTCCGGATTCCGGACAGAGTAGCCCGCGACCTTCAATGGTGGGCCTATCCAGAGAACATCTTAAAAGAACTGTTTTGGCAACCATGGCCGGAGATGACAGTAGTCAAACGCCTCACTCACTGGGTGGGGAGCCCATGCAAACGACTTGACCATCAGCGGTCGTTGGTCTCCATCGGAGTCCAGACTACACATCAACCTATTGGAGCTGAGAGCGATCAGACTAGCGCTGAAAGCTTTCCTGCCATCAGTACAGGGGAGAAATGTCCTGATAATGACGGACAACACGGTGGCCATGCACTACCTCAACAAAAGAGGAGGCGTAGGATCACTGCCACTGTGCAGAGAGGCAATGCAGCTCTGGTTTTGGGCAATTCAGGAAGGAATCTCTCTATCGGCAGTCCACCTAGCCGGAGAGAAGAACTTGACAGCGGACGCTCGGAGCAGGCAGAGCAGTCTCCCACGAGTGGGAGCTAGCTCAGGAAGTCCTTCAAGAGATCTTTGCCCTTTGGGGAACCTCTCAGGTGGATCTGTTCGTCACAAGCACCAACAGGAAGTGTGATCTGTTCTGTTCAAGGGAATTTCCCCGAGAGGAGCTGTAGGAGACACGTTTGTAGTAGGCTGGGAGTTTCCACTCCTTCACACGTTCCCACCAGTCCCTGTTATTCCTCAAATGATCAGGAGGTTGAGAACATTCCGGAAAACCATGATCCTAATTGCCCCGGACTGGGCCAGGAGAACGTGGTACCGGGACCTTCTAGATATGTCCATCTGCCCTCCAATCTGTCTTCCACTCAAAGAGAATCTTCTCTCACAGAAGGGAGGTCAGGTTCTCCATCCAGACACCAGAACCCTCAACCTTCACGCTTGGCTTCTGAAAGGGTGAGGTACAAGGATTGGGATCTCCCTGATGACGTCATGGAGGTGTTGCTTTCAGCCAGAAGGCCAGCAACAAAGTCTTTATACTGCTGCCGTTGGAAAAAAATGTGCATCTGGTGTAGGGAACAGAATATCGACCCTTTTTCATGTGGTACACCAGCGGTGTTATCGTTTCTACTCTACTTGGCAAACTCAGGCCTTCAAGTTGGCACTGTAAAAGGCTATCTCGCAGCGCTTTCTATCTTCAAGCGCACTGCGGAGGAACCATTGTATTTCAAACTACCTCTAATGATACCATTTCTCAAGGGATTAACTAATGTTTACCCTCCAAAACCATTCCAGGTTCCCTTATGGGACTTAAATTTAGTCTTAAACTTCCTAATGGGCACTCGATTCGAACCACTTCACTCTTGTTCGCTGAGATTTCTCACACTTAAAACTGTCCTATTGGTAGCACTAACATCTGCTAGGAGGGTGAGCGAGCTACAAGCTCTCTCCTGTTAACCCCCACATACAATTTTCCACAAGGACAAAGTTGTCCTACAGGTGAAGCCTAATTTCCTCCCAAAGGTGGTTTCTGAATTTCATATTACTCAGAAAATTACCTTACCTTCGTTCTACCCTCCTCCCCATCCGGGGAAAGAGGAAGAAAGGCTACATAGGCTGGACCCAAGGCGAGCTCTCAGCTTTTACATCAGCAGAATGGCTAGGATCAGGCAAGCAGACCAACTGTTTGTAGGATACTCAGGTCACAAGTTGGGTCTACCCATAACAAAACAAACCATTCCCAGGTGGATTTTTTTGGCCATTCTGGAATGTTACAAACTGGCAGGGAAAGAGCCACCCCAAAATCATAGGGCTCATTCAACCAGGGGTATCGCAGCCTCTTCGGCTCTCCAAAGAGGGGTACCGGTACGAGACATATGTGCGGCTGCCACATGGTTGTCCACACATACATTCACAAAATTTTACAACCTGGATTCCTCCACTAGTCAAGAGACCAGATTTGGCAAGGCCGTATTACATTCGGTCCATCCCTAAAGGGATACATAACATTCTTACTCCCACCTCCAATTACATGCCACTGCTATGGGAGTCTATCAAAGATGAGGAATACGTCGGAGGACACAAACCCTTCGAAGAACAAGTTACTTCTTACCTTGTAACTTTCTTTCGACGGGATGTTCCTCCGACGTATTCCTTATCGCCCCTCCCATCCATCCCCACAGTAATACTTCCCTTGTGGTTGCAGTTTACACTCCTTCAAGGTCAATAACCAGTTCAGGCATGACTTTTCTTATGATACAAAACGGAACTGAGCAACGGACGCAGCGAGTGGCTATTTATATGCATGGTGACGTCGGCGCCGATACGGTGGCTGTCGAGGGACATCGACTCAGCGGACGTCGACGCGCAGCGCCCTCTACAGAAAAAAATTCCGAGGCCAGCAAGCTGGAAACGTATTATCAAAGATAAGGAATACGTCGGAGAAACATCCCGTTGAAAGAACGTTACAAGGTAAGAATTAACTTGTTCTCTCACACATGTATTTTGACCTGATTTGGATTTTGTTTTAGACTGTTTTTGGAGTCTGACACTCTCCATAGGCATCTAATTTTTTTATGGTGACGTGCAGCAGCTTCAGTACCACTGCAGTTTATGCAGTTGTTTAGATTTCTTATCAGGTTTAAATACCTTTTTCTTGGGTTAAATACCGTTCCCAAGGATAGTAAAGTGAAATTGACTTTATTTGCCTGTTTTTCCTATGTAGGTCCAGTACACCACATCTTTGTGGAAGTACGTACTGGGGGGGGTTACTTAGAAGCCCCTTTTCTTACTTACTCATGTAACATTTATTATGTTACCCTCACGACTTTTAATGGCTGGTGGCAATGGTTTAATTTTCCTACCATTGTGCATTTTTACCGCAGGCTGAATCCACAGCTGCAGTAATGCACCCATGGGTGCCCAACTTGTCAAAATGGCCCCAATTTTTTTTTTTTTTTTTTTTTTTTTTTTTTTTTGCCATTTCTTGCTTGTGAGGTCTTTGTTTGGCTTTACTCTGCGTGCCAAACCAGGTTAACCCTTTGGTTCGTTTTGCCTTTGGCGGGCTTCAGTTCTGAAACCTGCCTCTGGCTCCAGTACGTCTGGCAGGGCAGGAAGCGGTAGAGGTGCCTGAAACTCCCTGTCTTTCATCTCCTTGGTTACCTGAATGCATCCAGTGCTGATTGGCTGTCCTTGCAGGACAGCCACCCTGCTGTGAGTGACAGCTTGGCTGTGCAAGAATTGGAGAAACCTGCATAAAAGATGTCTCTTGAACAAAAGGCAGTTGACCACTGGACGAAACATCAGCTAAAAGAAACTGGAAGAGAAGCTTGCTGCACCCTCCTGGACCATTGAACTGCTAGGTGAAGCCCTGCTGCAGTGCTGAAGCTCCAATTTCGTATAGACTAGAGAAGCCCAGAACAAACTACTACTTCCCTCGGTTGGTGGGACCAACTGACCTCTAGACAAACTTTGCTGGAAAATCTCTCCCTGCTGGTTTTACTTCTTTGCTGCTGCTGGAACCGAGTGCGGGATAGGGGGAGGGTCAGGAAACCCAGAATCAAGTGCAGTGCCTTTAAGCCGGACCCGAGCACCAGCAAGATCCTGACGACCCTCCCAAATAAGCACGGCCCAAGCCTGAGCCACCTCACCAGAGTGATGGACCCCAGAAGCAAGGGAAGCCCATCAGGTGTCCAAGAACCACAGTGATGATATTGACCGGTACCTGAAACCGTGAATTGCAGCTGATTCGGAAAGCGCCTGTAACCGCAGCCGACTACCTTCAAAACTACAGTGCAGGATTCCTCCAGACATCCTCCCTCTTGTCCCCACGACTGAGGAACAGGAACCCAGGATCTGCAAGACTCCAACCAGAACACAAGCCAGCTGCATGTTCTTCAAACCTAAGGTACTGTCTTGACTAAGGGGTACTTACCTCTTGTGTCTGTAGCTTGCTTGTTCGCACTGGGGACTTGCAGTAGCTGCTTTTGTTGATTCTAGCTCTACCCATCACAAGCCTTACATCTTGTGTCCCAACAGTGATTCTTTTAGTGGAAACTCTCTAGAAACATTGTGAAAAACTTTTGTGCTATCTAAAGACGTGCCTCCGCTCCCTAGACCTTGCTTAAATTGACTTCCTGCAGACTCTTCTGACCCATTGACTTTGGCTCTAACTGTCCCTCATAGGTGGCGCATACGTTTAACTTGTATTGCTGGGAAAGGTCTAACCTAGACTTCATTGAGAGATTGAAAAGTATTCACATGCTCTGAGAATCTGTTAATACAATTCTGAGGTTGTGGAAAAGGTTAAGTACCAAAAGTGATATATCAATGCCAAACATTGTCCTAGTAATTGAAGTCACGTGTGTGTGCGCGTGTGTTCATCCCAAAAGGGTATCTACTTGCTTAATTTAAATCTGAGGAAGTGTTCCGAAGTGTATTTTTATTGTTGCACATTGCCCTTTCTAAAGAAAGTTCATTTTAAAATTGACTGATAAATACTTATTTTACTAGAAAACCTTGAGTATAAGTGTTATTTTGAAACTTGTAATTGTGAATCTGTGTTGCATCTCTAGAAGTCTGGCTTCTCGGTCACTCTACCAACTTGTGTAGTACAGACTTATACCAGTAGGTGGGTTACCTATTACCAACAGGACAAGACTGGTGTAGTCTTCCACAGGTTTACTGCATCCAATCTTGCCTAACAATGTGTACTTCTGAGCTTCTACTTGAGCCAATGAAGCAGCAGTAAAATAGGGTTTCCTGTGTTTGCATACCCACGACATCTGATTTTGCCTAGTGAACATTCCTGAAGGAATGGCGGCGGTGGGAGGGATGTAGATGATTTTGCCTTTGTGCTGCAACTGTTAAGCAAATACATGTTTGTCTGTCAGCAGTTTAATTAGTCTGGTCCTTGTTTTGCAATGCAGTCACAATTTGAATCAGTATCTCTTAATTGTGTAACCATTTACCTCCTATATTTACTGTACAACCTGCTTTTGGTGCATTTTGTTCATTTTTCTTTAGGCATCAAGATTGCGTGAAGAATCTCATAACATGGGAAGCATTCATATGTCCGAAATCTGTACCGAATTAAAAAATTTACGATCTTTAGTTCGAGTATGTGAAATTCAAGCAACCTTACGTGAACAAAGGCAAGTGCTTTTGCTATGGCTTTTAAAATAAATATGCGTAATTCAGTACCTGATTTATAATATGCACATCTCATCTAAATGTTCCTGGGTTCATTTTCAATGGGAAACGCCTCTTTAGGGCAGTCTCATTTTCTCTTGTGTGCCCCCTGTTTTTGATGGCCTTTTCTGTGTCCTGAATTTTTTTGTAAATAGTGAGGCCTTTTCCAGTGTTTCACCGATGACTGAAACCCAAGGCTGTCTTGGATGCTACACTCCCAAAGTGTCCAATTTTGCCAATTGGTGAGGTGTCTGTCTATGGATCTACTTAAATTTGCACACTATGCATAGTCCGCCATCTAGTGTTCGACTCAGAGTATTACTTCTTTCAAATTCGAAAATGGAGTCTACAGGAGCATTCCTGTCACACATCCCAGTCTACGTGTACAGGGGCCAACAATCATTCGCGCATCCTCAAGATCATTTTTTTTTTTTTTGCTGTTTGGCAGCAACTTTGAAACAGAGAAGAGGTTTCTAACATCGTTCACAAGAGCATATTTCTAACTGCCGAGAGGACGACAAATGACATTGATTAAATGCATCTGCATCATCATCTAGTTACACAGTAGGGAGAGTGGGGTCGGGAGACGTTAATGAAACAATTATAGCACTTGGGTTTTGCCTATAACCCTCTCCCATCCCCCTATACGTTCACTGTCAAAACCTTGAGGCCGTAATGGAAAATGTTTCAGTTTTGCCCTTGGTGTATTTCTAAATTCCCCTGGCGCACTAAACACAAGCACATGTGTAATAGTGGTCTCCCATTACCACAACAAGGATTGCTGCCAGGTGTGCCAGAAATGTAAACCAAAAACTGAGTGCTGAAAAAAGCGCTGGGCATTATATGCCATGCAGTCTGAATCGGAGGTCCGAAGCACAGACATCGTAAATCAGGTTTAGGATTTTAGGTTTATGGGGTCAGAATTAACTTAAATGCCAAAAAGAGGTGCCAGCAGGCAAGGCCTGATGGCCAATCCCCAGTTCGTTGAACAAATTAGTTACAGATGAGTCTCTTGGCGATCAAGAAGCTGCAAAACATACACAAGCACATTAGCAGAAGTCGACACACAAGCGTAGGTGGGGGACGGGGGGGGTTGTCCTCGATCCATGAATGCAAGGCCACACCAGTAGGCCTCAACTCCTAGAGCGACACAGTGCACATAAACATACTGAAAAGGGGGTTTCCAAACACGTTTCTAGTTAAACACTACAGATAAGACCAGTTGGAGGGATTCACAGACTGGAGAAATACTTTCTGCAACTTTGCAGCAAAACCCATTAGTTGAGATAAGATTCTGAATATTAGGGCAATATGGGCGTTGAGACACCAACAACTCAGAATCTGTTCTCCAGGGCATCTGAGGATGCCCCTCGATGCCTCAAAGGAGTGGTCCATGAAAGATTTGAAGGACACATGTCTAAAATGGTCCCCTTTATTGAACAGCATGCAAGAACTAGAAAGAGGCAAGCTGGGCAACCTTGGAGAGAACCACCTAAACATTTCAGGCATGAGGAATAGCCTAACATTCAGGATGAGACACATAATCCTAGTATTTAGGATGGTACAGGTGATAAAGATTCCCACCAGGACTAAGTGGAGCCTGAAGATTGTCATGGTATCCTCTGATGAATGAACCTAACCCCCACACACCCACCGTCTCCTTCCCTACAGAGGATCATTTTCAGTATAGTGATTTTGATTTGTAGGGTGACCCAACATTTTGGAATCTTCACTGAGGATCCTGATGGAAGATGTAGATTTTATAGAGGGTGTTAATTACGAATTAGTGCATTCACACTATGTGACTACACAAGACGTATCTGCTTGGTATTGGGTAACCCACCTTTTGGTATAGGTCTGTACTACACAAATTGGTAGTGTGACTGAGCAGCCAGGCATATCTCAAGAGGGCTAAATTTGAGCTGTCGAGCTGTAGCAATGAAGTTTGTTGATACAAGTACCCAAGAAACACTTAAACTCAAGGTATATTTATTTAACATCAAGTTTTAAATGAGCATTCTTTAAAACGGCAATTTGTTTAACAATGAAAATATACTTTAGCAATACTTTTCAGGATCAGAACAAGTTAGTGGATAATCTTTGGATATGCTTCTTACATAATTCCTACACCCTGAGGTGACTTCACTCACAAGGACAGTAATGGCCTTTAAATATCACCCTAGTTATAGTTTGCAGATTCTGAGGTTGCAGAAAGGAAAGGGTTAAGGTAGGAAAAAGGTTAAACAGGTTCTCGGTATATGTGAGGACACTTAAATCTTCCAATGAAATCTAGGCAACACTTTCCCAGCAATAACCGTTTAAAACAAGTAACCACCTATCAAGGACAAACCATATCAAAGTCAATGGGCTAGAAGAGTCTGCAGGGAGCCAGCATACCCACTTGTAACTGTCTATGGAGCTGAGGCACTTATTATGTAAAAGTCTTGCACAAAGTTAGAGTTTGTAGAAAATCACTTGTAGAGTCACAAGCTGTTAAGCCTGTGACGGGAGAGTTTGGATCAACTCTAAAGATAAGCGAATGCAAATCTCAACTGAGAAAAGCACAGCTAAAAGACAAAGGCAAGTACCCCAAGTCTAAACAGTATATCTGGTTTGAAGAAAAGTGGTCAAGCTGGATTATTTCCGGTTACAGCAGTGCAGACCCAGTGTCCCTGAACCTCAGTCGTGGGGACTAGAGGGAGAGCGTCTGGAGGGCTCCTGCGGCTGTGATTGGGGGTTAGTCGGCAGCTATGGGCTCTTTTTGGTTCAGCGGCACATTGCGGTTTCAGTGCTTTGTAAACAGCACCATCGCCGATCTCGGATACCGGTTGGGCTTCCTGCACTCCTTGGGTCCTTATCTTTGGTGAGGGAAACTCAAGCTCTGGTCATCCTGCTTCTGGAGAGTCCTTGGGAGACTCCTGGAGCTTCTGGATGGATTTCAGACGTTGCACTAGACTATGGATTTCTCGGCCCCTGGCACTCGGTTCTTGCAGCAGCGAAGAAGTACAGCCAGTCAGGGAAGATGGTCCAGTGGAGTTTGCTCAGGATTAGTTGGCCCCACTAAACCAAGGGAAGAAGTCGTCCCTTCTGGAGCTTCTCTGTCAAATTGAAAAAGGTCCAGGAGGATGCAGCAAGCTTTGTTCGCGGTTTCTTCGTCCAGTATTTCTCCCAGTGGTCAACTTTCTCTAGTCCCAAAACTCTTGCCTTTTTAAGCAGGTTTCTCCCATTCATGCACAGCCTAGCTGTCACGCACACATCTGGGTGGCTATCCTGAAAGTACATCCAGACAATCAGGACTGGGTGCATTCAGCTTTCCCTGGAGACAAAGGACAGGGGAGTTTCGGGCACCTCCCTCACTTCCTGCCCTTGCAGACACATTGGAGCCAGAGGCGGTTTCAGTCCTGCAGCCTGCCAAAGGCAAAATGAACAAAGGGCTCAAACCTGGCTCAATGTATAGAGTAAAACCCAAGAAAGACCTCGCAAACAGAAAATGGTGAAAAAAAGACGACCAAGCCATTTTGACGAAATGGTCACCCATGGGTCCTATACTGCAGTTGAGGATTCAGTATGCAGTAGAAAAGCACAATGGTAGGAACATTTAAACCACTGCCTCCAGCCATTTAAAGTAGTGAGAGGAACATAAAAAAGTTACATAATGTAGAATAAGGGGCTACTAAGTAACTCCCAAGGACTCAATATATTTATTTTTAATGGTATAATTTACAAATAAACTTTTTCATTATATAGGGATACTTTAAAAGGGGTGAAATGTTAGAGATAGCAGAGAGAAAGAAAAAAACGAATCACTTCATTTGTTGAGGTCAAGAATGGTTTGGAGAAATAGGGCTATTGTGTAAGTGTATTTGTTGCTCTGCCCGCTTAGGAAGGTAGACCATCTTTCTCCACAAGCACCGAATTGTTTCCTTTGGGTAGAGAGGGAAGGGCATTCCATTACAAGGTAGAACAAGGTTTCGGTGGATTTTTGGACATCACAAAAGCAACAGTATTGGTCCTTGGAGGGGATCTGCTTGATGGCGAGGTGTGATCTTGTTGGGAGTGTATTCAGTTGTATTCTGAGGAAAGTTGATCTTACAGATGCATCTGGAAAGAGCACGAGGTATTTGGGTAGCTCATGTATTTTCCATGTATCTTCCGTACAGTTCACATTCTGCTGGTAGTTATTTATTTTTTGTATGGTTTTTTATCCAGTCATTGTGTTGAAGTTTGATTTTGGCGTGTTGAGGGTGCATCGCTAGAAGATCTTCTGAAATATCCTCGTTTGTCATTTCCTGTCAGAGATCCTGCTTCCATTTTTGAAGTATGTGTTGTTGAAGGTATTTGGATGGTGTCTCAATATTTGAATAGCTGGAGTTTTTTTTGTCTGTGAGCAGTTTCCGAAAAATGTCAAGTTGTTTCCACAGTACAATGGATGCTATTGATTGAGTTGCCATCTCATACCTGATTCTTGGCATCGGAAATGATGGTGGTAAGTGTAACATTTTTCGCCAGAAGTTAGACTCGAACTTCATCCAGTTTGTTGATTTAGCATTGAGCTTTGCTTCCGACCCATAGGTGACGATTGGGATGAATTTTTGTCTGTAGAACGTCACAATCAGGAGAATTCGCCATATTTGTGGTGTATCGGACAACGTTGCCGTGCTAATGATTGCGCTTTTTGTTCTATTTTATCTAGCCATTGTTCTTCCGAGTTTGATTGGTTTATCTGAACACGCAGGTATTTGAAAGAGGTGATGTTTTCTATTTGGGTCCCGTCCAGTGTGAATGTAAACTGTTTTTGCTTCTTAAATGGGATATTGGCTAGCGTCATTGTCTTAGATTTTCTGGTGTTAATGGCAAGTTTGTTCGCAGACATGCATTTGCTCAGTGGTGTCAAGGCTGTCTGGAGTCCTGATGGTGTTTTATCAAGGACGATGACGTCGGCATAGAGCATAATCAGAACGGGGATGGAATTTATCTTAGGCAGGTTTGTCTGATTACTCGTTCTACTTTTTTCGATGTCTGTAGTAAAGAGATTGTAAAGGGTTGCGGCAAGTTCCCATCCTTGCTTTAAGACATTTACTGTTGGGATGGAGTTTGTGGTGGCGCCTTCTTTCGACAGTCTGATTTTGATTGCTGTTTCGGAGTATAGAAGTATGATTGGCTCCAGAATGTTTGTAGGGCACTCCTATGTTTTCAGTTTGGACCAAAGTTTGTCTCTGGATATTGCGTCGAAGGCCATATGTAGATCTATGAAGGCAGTGTCACTGTGGTATGGTTTTTGATGGCCTCATATTTGATTAAGTTTAGGAGAACGAGGTTGATGTTGGTTCCCACATTCTTGGTGAAGACCATTTGTCTGGCACAGAATCTGCCCGTTTCTGTCGGCCAAGTGGTTAGCTGTTTTAACAGAAGGGATGCAAATAGTTTCCCCAAGGGATCGAGGAAGGCGATCGGGCGACAATTCGCTGGGTCTTCTCGTGGTCCTTGTTTGTGTATTGGGACGATAATTGCGGTTTTCCATGAGTTCGGATTTGGTTGAAATAGTCAGTTATCAGTTTGCACATCAGGTTCGCCCATGCAGGAGGATCTTCTTTGATGGTAGCATTGGTAGTGCCATCAGGTGCTCTCGAGGTGTTCAGCTTTTTTAATCATTTGAAGAAAATTGTCGTAGTCTGCATTGACTTACCATTTTGGTTTGATAAGACTGATGCTGCTGGATAGTTGTCGGACGGGTCTGGTATATTTTTGAAAAATGAAGTCAAAGTATCCTGTTAGCCGTTAGTTTGAGTTGTTTCTGTGAGTTGTTATTGAGTAGGTTCCATAATTCTCTCATGTTATGAGATTTGTAGGTGTTAAGGATGGATTCTGCGTCTGGTTGCTGTTGGAGTTTCTTATGGGATTTCCGCCAATTTGAATATTTTTGTTTGAGTTGTTTTGCCATTACACTGTTTTCATTGGTTTTGTCTTTGTTCAGTTGGCGTAGAGCTTTTGCTAGTGTTCTCCTTTCCGCTGTTTCCTGGTTGTAGGCGTGTTTGTGGTGGGTCTGGGGTCAAGACTGACCCAGCTTTTGATAGGGCAGTAATATCCATTGGTAGTTAAGTTTGTCTTGATCTTTCAGGTCGGTGTTCTGAAAGGTCGTCGGTAGTCTGGTCATTGCTTGGTGAGAGATGCGTATTCTTGTAGAAGCGCTGTTCAGTTCCAGAGCGCATTGCAGGGAAGGCTTAGGAAGTCTTGGTGTTCCAGAGCCATGTATGATGAGTTGGTTATGGTCAATTTTATCAGAGAGCACGGTTTCTACTTTTGTTGTTAGGCCATGTAAGTTCTGTGACATAAATATATAATCAATTATCGCAGTGGAGTTGCCTCTTGACCATGTTGGGATTAATTGGTTTGAATTGTCAGTGGCATGGTCGAGCAATTTAAGATTCCGGGTGTGTTAGGGACTATTCTCTCTTTAGGCTGAATTTCCTAACCCAGTGAGTCCCCCAGCAGCTTTGCTGGATTTCTGGAGTTTGTTTTTTTCTCCTGCCAAGAGTGAGACTTTCTCCCACTCTTGACATGATTTATGGTGTTCCTTTGACTGTGGTTTATGGGTTATGGGGTCCTTTACTCCATAGGGCCTCATGTGTTTTTACTATGTGTGTTACACAGCACCCTCCGTGCAGTGACACAGGGGTGTCATAGTGACACCCCACCATAGACTCCATACCCTGGGACTGACTACTGTCTCCCAGGGCATGTAAAGTCACCATTGGCTTTACTAGTCCCAAATTATTAACAGAAATCGGTACAAACCATCATATTGTGGACGTACTGGTTGGGGAAATTCGATTGCCCCGAGGTCTGTTAGTCGAGGGGGCACGTCTCCGTCCCCCCTGATCGAGTTTTGGCTGGTGGCAGTGGATACTGCTTTTTATATTCGACCGCAAATATATCCCTATGGGATTTTCCCATTGTTCGAGGCTACCAACTTTAATTATTTAATTCTCATAGCCTCGAACATACCGCCGGTTTATTTATGTTCTCTTCTATGACTCCAACCCAAGCCGAGCCCTTTGTTCCACTTTTTGGTGGGCTTCTCCACAGAAGCCTCCAAAAGTGGTGCCACTCTGTCTGGGTACCACAGGGGCTGTGGGAGGGGGTTTAGGCACCCTGGACTGAGTTACCTTAGTAACTCAAGTCGCACTTTTGTGTGATTGGCCAAAGTGGTGAGCCGGCCGGCTCTCCACTTAGCATGTTTGATTGACAGCTAGGCTGAGTGAATGGGGGTGTGCTGCATAAAAGCAGGGCTTTGGAGACTGGAACTTCAGAAGGCGCCACAGGACCTGAGAATCCGACGAGGGAGAAGCTGAGCCGACCTACCACGACGACACAACCGGTGGAGCCCTGCGGAACCGACTCACCACTTCCCGACGACAGAGAAGATCTCCCGGCTGGAGAGGCTTCTTCCCCTGACTGGTGGGCACAACCAGTTTACCTTCTTTTCCTCGCATCCCAGGACGTCTTGTGGTCGAATTGCCCGTGCCAAGCACCCCGGCAACCGGATAGCCACTTACCACTGGACCGCGAATAAAAGGACCGCTCCTTTTACCTGAGAACTCTGCGGCTGGTTTCTTCCCTGGCAGTGCAATCGACTCCTGTCTTCCTCCCCGACGAGATCCTCTCTTCTCCCGGACGAAGCACCGACTTGCATCCGCTGCCAGGAACAACTGCCCCTGCTGGAGTATCCTCACCACTTCAAGGTACCGTGTCCGCCAGGCCTCCCTTTCTAAAGATTGCTGCAAGGTAATAATAATCCCTTAACCTTTTGGACTGGGCTGGCCGCCTTGACCATCTAACTGGTCCCTTTCTTTGGTCCAACTCTTTCTGAACCTTTTCAAGACTTTTGTGCACTTCAACCGTGTGAGCTTGGACACATTTTGTTCTGATCCTCTTAAAGTGGATCCGGCCTTCTGAGCTCTAACTTCATGGTTTTACTTTGCCTTCCTCTCTTGTTGTGTTCTTGTGAAAGTGTTGGGATCTGTTTCAAGAGTGCCATCTGCGTTAAGCGTTCACCGCTGTCTGAAAATAAGTGGGGCTTTACTTAAGAATTGTCTAATATTCTTTTAAGGGAGTGTATATCTTTTAGTGACCGTTTTTTTGAAAAGCTTAACATTAGTGCCTGTGTTTTTACTAGATGTGGTTTTAAATAAATAATTATATCTCTTTTACACCAAGCTCTGGTCAGTGTTTACTTGTTCTACTGTGTTCTTTTGGCCTATTGTGAATACTCTGTATAATGCCTAACTCTTCTTGAGGGAAGTCTGACTGCTCAGCCACAGCTACCAAGTGAATCTGTGTGGTACAGACTGCTACCAAGTGGGTTTACTACCAAACACCTGTAGTCTTAAATCTTTTGCAGTGGTCCCAGAGGGAACTGCACAGGTTTCTGCCTAACAGGGTGGACATTTCTTTCATCTATCTTCTAGCTTGAACTGATGGCTTCTTTTGGTTTATACGGGAGTCTTCTTGATCGTATAGATGAATTTTTAGGTCTCTGCATATTATGAGTTCAATTGATTGATGGTTGGTGCAAGTCTGTCGATTGCCAAAAATACCCCGTCAATGAAAGTTTTGTTTGTGATGGCCGCTGGGTTCCAATAGAGATTCAGTATTATGAGTATGATCCCGTCTCTTTTAGGTAGATTTGTTTGGGGGATTGTCTGTATTCCTGTGGTCTGTATTGTGGTGATTTGTATCCAGGGATTGTTTTCTGTGCGGAGTATGGGCCAGTGTGGATTAATCTTAATCAAGGTTGGGAGGCCGTAAGCCGGTCTTCCTTGATTTTTTGTTATTGCTGGGTTTAGAAGAGTGAGAAATCCCTTCACAAGCAGCTTTTGCACTACGCCACGTTTCTTGTAGGCATATGATTTGCAGGTTATCGAATTCATGTGAGGAGTTATTGAAGAGATGCGAGTTGCCTCTGGTGTTCCATGAGCACAATGACCACGTAGAATCAGAATTGGTTAATGGTTATGAGCTGCATATAGAGGAATCTCTTGCATATGGTGAATATGTATCATAGTATCTTTTAAATGGCCGGTCGCAGCTAATCGGTCGTTCAAGATGTTGTGATCCTTTCTTGAGGTCTGCATTCGCCACTTGGTGTCTTTTAGAGCTTTCACTGGTTGTTGTGATGCAAGGGGTCTGTGTATTGGTTGAGATGTTTTCCATGGTTGACCAGCAAGAGAAGCCCAGCTTTCTTAATTGGATATGCATTGCGAGTATTAGTTCTAGGGTAGTTGGGTGTTCTAGCTCCATGTAGATTTTATCCAGATGCAGATCATCTTTAAATGTGACCAATTTGATGTCTTGACTAGTAATTTGAGTTAGTTGCGGAATCACTCGGAACAGACGTAGCACATTAGTTCTGTTTAGAATAAGCAGAGCTCCTCTATTCCAGGTGTTTTCTATGCAGATTTTGTGCAATTGTTTTTGCTGTAGAGGATTGATGAATGACTGATGGATGCAAGACTCTTCCATTTCGCTGTTAGAAGTCGATCCCAGAGTGTTGGTGGATATTTGGTCATATGTTGTTTGGTCAGATGGTATTTCGTCTAGTGTTGCGTCGCTCAAGGGAGCGTCTGAGATATCTTCATAGGTATTCCTTTGTGAAGATGGAGATTTTGGCCAGTATTCATCTATGATTACGAAACTTGTGGAAGACGCTGGATTTTGTGGCATGATGTACCCTGTTGACTGTGGATCTTCGTGAGTGGTTAGATTGAGTAGGTCTTCGTCAATCTGAGATATCTCGTGGGGTATGCTATTTGCTTCAGCGATTTCCCGTATAGGTTCCGGCTGGATTTGGTGTTTTTGTGCGCCGGAGGGTACCGGGGGTTTTAGTAATGTTTCCTTAGGAGGAGCTTTTTGTTAGTCTGGTTTTTTCACTGTACGTAAGAAAGCTCTGTATCCCGTTTGCTTCTTTTGTTTTTTTGGAAATTGTGGTTTGTTTTCATGTGTTTTCTTCGGGTGTGGAAAGATTTGATATGAATCTGTAGGGGGGTTGTTCGGGGCATTAGTGGGTGTGGGTGGAACAGTTCTCGATGGTTTCAATCGGGGGGCATCTTTGAGTAGGTAAAAGTGGCACTGCCATATCTTGGGCCAAATGCGGGATTAGAAGAGGTGGTCTAGGTTGGTTGGTGACTTGAGGTGAGTCTTTAAGTGCTTGTTGTTGGTGATGCGCCTTTAGGAGGGAAAGTACTTCTGCTGTTGGGTCAGATTTTTCTTGCCGATCGCTTCTTGCGATTTCAGACAGTCTTTGCTGCCAGCAAATTGACTGCTGTGCTTCTATATTTACGCGTTTTTCATTGTTAGTGATGACATTTTCTATGTAAGTTTGCTTTCTGTGGTTCATGGCTAGTAAAGTTGCTTGATCACAGATGTTTTCTTTCATGTTTTCTTGGAGCTTGAGAAACGGTATCATTGATTGTGATGGAACTGTAATTGGCATATTTTGCAGGTCTTGAATGTTCGTGGGTAGCCTCAGATAATTGGTCATTCTGGGGTGCATTTTCCGGTGGGATATTTGTAATCCTGTTTTTTGACAATTTCCTCGGAGTTGGGATTTGATTATTTTCCATCATTATATCTGGGGTATGGAAAGTTTCTTCTGAATCGTAGGTGAAGTATGCCATTGTTGGTTGTGGCGCGAGGTTGGAGTTTATTTTTTTTTTCAGTTTTTACGTGGGACTGTGATGAGGTGTCACTAGTCGAGGGTTTTGTGCAAGGGGTAGACGTTAGTTTAGGGTGCTGCTTGCCAATTGAAGTACCGAATAGTTCCTTCCTTTTTTCCATGTTGGTCATGATTGACTCGATTTAATTAATGTCCATTGAGAGTCTTGCGACCTTTGTAGCTTCAAGAGTAGGTTCGGTTGGTATGGTTTCTGAGATTTTGAGGGAGTTATGGGTTTGTAGCCAAGAGAGTTTGGCTAATCTGGCCTTTTCTTTCTTTGTGGGTAGTTTCTATATGTGGTATCCGGTGTTGGCTATTGTTGGTTATTATTTCTTTATTTTGCCTTCCGAATGCTTGTGTTAGAGCTCTTACTTCTGTTTGCATGATGCGTTCGGATGGAATAGCTGAAAGTTGTTCTTGAGTCTCAGTGAGTACTAACTGCTTTGGGGTTTTTCTATTGGTCGTGAGGTCAGACTGTCTATTTCTTTGGGATCCATCATGATCGTTAATTGTGCATCAGTTGTTACTGCTGGTGGTTCATTGGTGGGAGTTTTTCTTTTTGTGGGTCCATGATGGGACTTTGCTTCGTTCTCTGTGGGCAAAGGTTTGCCTGATGATTCCACTGTGCGGGGGTGTGAATCTGAGCGTGCGTGTGAATTAGGGTATCGTGGATCTCCTCAGAGGTGGCTCTTCATTCGGGCATAGAGGTTTTCAAGCTGTGTTTGAACGGAATTCGGTTTAGAGGGTGAAATGGAGGAGAGGTCCGGGAGGTTTGACTCTCTGGTGTCTAAAAGAGTTCCTGAATTAGCTTTGTTTTTGGCGGGTCTTAGTAGCGTCTGCTCCAGTGTTAGTTGCGAGGAGTCTACTTGATATGCGATGGTAGAGCTTTGTTTGCATCTTAGTCTTGTCTTGGGACCCCCAAGCAACGTGGTTGTGGTGGCACGGCTTGATGACATGGTAGTCGGTAGGTGGTGAGTTCCTGTAAACTGCTCACTACTTTGTGTGTAGGGCAGGAACGGAGAGCTAGATTCCGTTTGTTAGATTTTGTGGTTTGATATAGTATTTCGTCACTAGTTTGGTTGTATTTTCTTTGGGGTCAGCACAGTTGCCGGAGGCGATTGTTGCT
The DNA here is from genome assembly GCF_040938575.1 of Ambystoma mexicanum. Classification (NCBI taxonomy): domain Eukaryota; kingdom Metazoa; phylum Chordata; class Amphibia; order Caudata; family Ambystomatidae; genus Ambystoma; species Ambystoma mexicanum. The sequence goes on along the minus strand of NC_090924.1, from coordinate 862,870,558 downwards.
TTCGTCAGATTCAGATAGAAGTGTCACTGTTATTCCAGGTTAGGTTGGCTCTGTTTCACGTAAGGATTGTTGGAGTAGATCGTATACTTTTGTTTGCGGCTTTGGGTAGAGCAAGGGAATGTTCTCTGCTGGGGGGTTGGCAAGATCCAAGAGTCAAACCCTTTCAGTCTCTTGCCAATCCTTTATATAATGGTTCACTGTTCAAGGGCGAGTTCTCTGGTGTGGGGTGGATCCAAGGGGGGGGGGGTTACCCTTTCGGTCACCAGCCCAGTTGTATGCTGTTTCTGCGTCATCAGGATACAAGGGTCAAGCCCTTTCGGTCTCCTGGGAGCCCTTTAGGTATTTGAGCGTTCTGCAGGGGAGAGTTCCCCGATGTAGACTGGATCCAAGGAAGTTACCTTTCGGTCTCCAGCTGGGGTGTATGCTGACTCTACGTCATCGAGAGGTTGACAGGATCCAAGAGGCAAGCCCTTTCGGTCTCCTGGCAGTCGTTTGATGCTGATTCTGTTCTTAATGGCGATCAGCGTTGGTTGTTTGGTCCAAGGTTTGAGCCGCAGAGGTCACGGCAAGAAGCAGTGGGCGAAATTCAAAAGAGGTCCTTTCAGTCTCTTTCCAAGGTTGCAGAGATGGAGTTGTGAGTTGAGGTAGGTTTCGTTTTATGGAGGTCTGAATGGTCTAGGAGTCTTTCCTTGTAGGGCACCAGGTTTAGGTGGAGGTTGACGGGTGCTTTCAGTGCCTCCTCTCTGTTTTATGATAATTGGGCTAGAGTTCAGCGAGCACATGGTGTTAAAGGCTAACAGAATACCGTTGTCAATACTTGATAGAAATTAGCTGGTTGCTAGAGCGTGCTTAAGTTATAAAAGTTTGTGACAGACAGTGGTAGAGACCTGGTAAAAGGCTGCTGCACTCGAGCTTTGAGGTTGTGTAGAGAAACTCAGGCCGTAGCAGTGATCAAAAAGGTAGACGGGTGCAAGTTGCTGGGGGCTGTCAGCTCGCGTCCTGTGTCTGCGAGCAGAGGAAGAGGAAAGGAAAGCTGCGTCGGTCTCAGGAATCAGGGGCCTTGCCTCGAGCCTCAGATGTTTACTGGGCGATCCCCGACAGGTTGGAGGAGGGGCAGCCTCAGCCAACACGAAGGCACCGGAAACTTGAGCCGGAGGTGCGACGCAGAACGGCGTTAGCTGTTGGCGGGCTCCAGGCGTCTTGTGAGGAAGGTCAGCGGGTTGCAGGCAGGGGAGGTCTCGTCGGCACCAGGAGATTTGGCGGCCAAAGGTCGGGGAAAGCAGAGCTCGCAGAGCAGAAAGGGAGGGCGAGCCGAGGCGGCGCACGTCACCAGCGTGTCAGGAGGCCGAGAAGTAGCGTGAGCGGGACCCTCGCTGGAGTCGCGTCCGGACCAGGTATGGAGCGGGGATAGGTGGAGAGAGGGTGCGGCTGGGGGCTGCCTTGCGCAGCATATGGCAAGAAGGAGCAGGCAACTGGGGAGGGGGAGCGGTGCCGCAGAGCCCGAAGACCAAAAGACTCCAGCCGACTCCGCGGCCTGCTCCGCGGGTAACTGGGTATTTTGAAGTGGGTGATGATAAAATAGGACTGGATACAATTCTCAGTGAGAGAGTGAAGGTCCGCAGCAAAGTCGATAGAACCTTCTCCTTCGCACACCAAAAGACTCTGCAGCCGACTCTGCTATAAAATGGTGTGTGCTGGACCTGCAAAGTGTTAAAGGGTTCCATGTGAGAATATCTCCGCAAAAATATCGCCATACGAGAATGGCGCCTTTTTTTTTTTTGGAGATATTACCACATGGAACCTGTGGGGGACACCCCTGCAACCCCCACATTTCTTTTTGAAGTGGATCAGGGGTGGACCCCCCCGCTCCCATTTACCCCATATATTATCCCCCTAAATATTGTCACCTATACCATTTCCCAGCGACTATATGTATAGTGACATTATTTAGGGGGATTATATTATATTACCTGATACCATGAAAAGGTAAGCAGTCATTTTCACTTTACTATTCTTGGGAACAGTAGTTCACACAAGAAAAGTTATTTAAACCTTAGGAGAAATCGAAAGGATTTCTCTGTGACACTGCACTGAGGGTGCTGTGTGTCACCGTACAAAAAGTAGATTCCTGTCCAGTTTGTCAGCTTCCAAAAACAGTGAAAACCCGTAATCTTAATCTGGTCAAAACACATGAGGGTGAGATAAAGGTCTCACTCTGTGTTAAAATTTGTTATGTTACTTTGCATTTATATAGCGCCTTATGTACCATTGGTATGGTCTGAAGGCGCTGGTAGGTTGAACGCCCTTGTGAACCGAAGTTCAAATCAGTAGAGAGAATTAAAGGTTCTTGTGAGCACCGGATATGTGTGCAGCTGGTGTGGCATTCGTGTAATAGCTGCCTCATAGCGGTAGGTGTGGTGGTTGAGAGATCAGGGGTATGTGTTCGTTCTGGCAAGATTTATCCAGACCGGTTCTGGCTGCGTTAGGCCTGAGGAGAACGCCAGCAGTGATTAGTTTAGAGTGATGTGGAGTATGAGGCGGATGTTGGTATGAGAACAGCTATACCGAATGGTGTCATAGTATCTCTGTGTTCTAGTTGAATGGTGATGTATGGATAAGAGTAAGCATGGTGATGTGGTAAAATGGTTTACATGCTCTTTCAAACGTTACATGTATTCCAAACCATTCATGTATGTCGCGCACTTCTATGCACTCTAGTCCATTCCACGCACTCCGAGCCACTCCACGCACTCCGAGCCACTCTATGTACTCATCTGCTCTATGCACTCCTCCGTACTTACGCACTCATCCGCTCAGCATACTCGTCCGTTCTGTACACTTGTTCATTTTGTCCATTGCACTCATTATATCCATGTCATTAATTTAAACTTCATTACGGTTACCGTACAATTTATTCTTTTTTTCCACTTCATTGCTTTGGTCTGCTTTAATCGTTCTATTCTGTTTGTCCTTTTAGTTTACATTAGCGGTTAATAGTTGTCGATTTCTCACATGGCTCTTGATGCTGAATTGCTATTTGTCTTATTGTTATTCAGGAACTAGTAGTTTGTTGGGTTGGTGTCATTGAGCTGCTGTTATTCTGTTTTGGTTAGTTTGCGTGCGGGTTAGTTTAGGGGAAGAGCCACGTTTTCAGTAGTTTGCGGAAGGACATTAGATCTTCTATTAGGCAGATGGGGGGTGGGAGTGGTTTCCACAGCGTGGGGGCCAAGGCTGAGAATGATGATCCGCCTAACTTTACTGAGTTTGTTTTAGGTATGACTAGGAGGCCGGCTGAGCTTGATCTTGGAGGACGTGGAGGGTGATGGGGTTTTAACTTGTCTTAGAGATATTGAGTTCCGGTTTTATGAAATGCTTGATGGGAAAGGCATGGGTTTTGAAAGTCACCCTTCGGCCACTGGAAGCCAGTGCAGAGTCTTAAGGGCTGGGGAGATGTGGTCTCTCGGGCCAAGCGCGAGTAGCAGTTTCGCTGCAGCGTTTTGGGCCCTTTGAAGTTTATTCAATTGGTAAGCGTGGACTCCGAGGTAGAGGGGGTTTGCATAGTCCAGTCTTGAAATAACAATTGATTGGACCGCGGAGAGTCTGTTGGGAAAGGAGAGATATGGAAAGATGCGCCTAAGAGTTTTAAGGTGGTAGTGGCAGGACTTTGAGACGTTGTTGACTTGGCGCAAGAGTGTTGGGTCAGAGTCGAGGGTGCATCCAAGGTTTTTTACTGAGTTAGAGGGAGTCGGTGAGTTGCCCATGGCGGATGGCCAGGGTAGTGGGTGTGGAAGAAGTTCGGAGTTGCCACATACCATGATTTCGGTTTTGGAGGGGTTTAACAAGAGGTGGCTTGGGGTCATCCAGAGTTCAATGTCAAGGAGGCAGGAGGCGAGGTCAGGTCGGCAGATGGGTTTTGAGTTCAGGAGTTTTAGAATTAGTTGAGTGTCATCAGCGTAGTTGTAACACAGGATGTTGTGTGAACGAATAAATGGTAGGAGGGTGGTCAAGTAGAGATTGAAGAGGAGGGCAGATAGGCATGCTCCCTGTGGGACTCCCGTGTCGACTGGTCGGGCTTGGGAGGAATAGGCGGAGAGTATCGTTATTTGGTACCTATCTTTGAGGAATAAAGCTATCCATTTGAGAGCGGTTCCACAAAGTCCTAGGGAGTGGAGGCGGTCAAAAAGGATTGAGTGATTGTGTCAAAGGCGGCGGATAGGTCCAGAAGGATTAATGTGGCGCATCCTGTGGAGTCTGCAGTGATTTTTAGGTCATCCCAGATTGAAGTTAGGGTGGTTTCAGTTCCGTGATGGGCTCTGAAACCTGATTGCGTGGGGTCTAGGAGATTGTTGGCTTCAACAAAGGCATTTAGTGGGAGTAGGCGGTTCGGTCAGTGAGTTTTGCAAGGAATCTGGTATTTGAGATGGGGCGGTAGTTTTTGGGCTCGAGAGGGTCGAGGGACGTTTTTTTTATTAGCTGTTTGAATTGAACCGTTTTGAATGCGTCAGGGGGGGGGGGGGAATACCCGAGGAAAGGGAGTCATTTTGCCTTCCAGGCAAAGCCTCTGGTCTCGGTCGAGCTTTTCCGAGTTTGGCAACTTCCCACTGGAACAAACTGCCTTGCAGCCTTAGACTGGAAAGCAACACCCAACTCTTTAGTAGGCATCTGAAGACCTTTCTCTTCAAATAACTAGGCAATTTCTACACCGAATCATGTTGCCATCTTTCTGCCCCCCTCTCTTTACTTTCTTTTGTGTCGTCCTGTTAATCTTCGTCCTCGTGTCTTTTTCGCGCCCTGATGCTTGCGAGCTACGGCGCGTTACAAATAAATAAATAAATTTATGATGGATCTTGCGTGTTCTGCACAGGTAGACTTGAAAATTTCTTTGAGGGTTGTGGCCTGGCAAGGGTCTAGGGAAGAGCCGGATGGTTTGCGGGCAGAGAGAAGTTTGAGAAATTGATCAGGAGATATTGGACTAAAGGAGTCAAATGTTGATTGCGTAGTGGTCACAGGCGGGGGGTTGGCCGGTATGGGAGGATGGTTGCCTGTTGGATGCAGGAGAGCCAGTTTGGTGGTTAGTGCATTTGTTCTTTCTAGAGCCGTGGCGTAAAAGTGGAGAGAGAGTGAGTCGCACAGTGATTGCGAGGGGATCGGCACAGTGGTAGTGCATGCCGGTTTGGTGAATTCGGAGATGATTATGTGAAGGTCTTTGCTGGGGTTTTTGCAGTTTAGGATTCGGGAGTTGTATTGGGCTTTTTTTGCTTTCCGGATTTCGGCCTTGTACTGATGAAGGTGTCGGGCCAAGGTGGCTCTGCTCTCTTGGGTTTTGTCTTTCTGCCATTTGCAGTCTAGGAGTTTATATAGTTGTTTAGTGGTCTTCAAGTCAGGTGTGAAACATCTAGGGAACAGGCCACAGCGGGCCGATGGTTTGCAAGAGGACGTGAGTCGCATTAGTGGGGTGTTGAGCCATGAGTCAAAGGCGTCGGGGGGGAGGGGTTAGTTGTTTGAGTTGGCAGGTAGGTGGAGGGGACTGGAGGAGTGAGTCGGCTAGTTCAGGAACGATTATTAGTTTTTTTCCAGCATTTGCGTAGGTTCGGGGGTTCAGATTCGAGAACAGGATGCGGGTCGTGTGAGCAAATGGCAAAGGAAACAATGAAGTGATCGGACCAGATGATAGGGGTGGGGGGGAGTTAGATTTATCCGGTTGTGGGAGCTAAAAATGGCATCAAGAGTGTGTCCTTTATAATCGGTCGGGCCATTTATGTGGGGTTGGAGTTTTAAGTCCAGCAAAAGAGCTGTGAGTCTCGAAGGTTAAAGGGAATTAGCACAGAAATTAGATTTCTCACTAACTGAGGGCATTTTAGAGGAATAAATGCATATCTCATTGCATTCCTCTACTGGCTTCAATTTGTTTTAAAAAGAGGATAACTGCTTCTTTAACCAGTAACTACAGAGCCAGCGAACCTAAGGGTAGGAAAGAAGCATAAATCTACTTCGAATCACCAGGAGAAATTTAACTCCTGACTTGGTAGTGGTTGCCACTCTCTGTAATAGAGCTTATTTACCTTTTGGAAGTCACCAAATATCCCCCGGACAAGGCGAGCAGATGCATATATTCCTTTGGCAAGAACGCTACAACGTCTGCAGCATATAGTGTTAGGGAGAATTCTCTTATAAGGCTAATTTCCCAAACCTATTGAGTCCCCCAGCAGCTTTGCTGGATTTTTGGGGTTGGTTTTTTTCTCCTGCTAAGAGTGAGAATCTTTTACTCCCACTCTTAGGCATGATTTGAGATATATGTCTATTTGTGTGATTTTGGGCTATGGGGTCTTTTACTCCATAGGGTATCATCTGTTTTTTGTGTATGTTACACAGCACCCTCAGTGCAGTAACACAGGGGTGTCATAGTTACCCCCAAACATAGACTCCATACCCTGGGACTGACTACTGTCTCCTAGGGCATGTAAAGTCACCATTGACTTTACTAGTCCTAAATTGTGAACAGAACCAGTACAAACCATCATATTGTTGAAGGGGTTAATTATATTGCCCCTGGGTCTGTTTTCAAGGGGGCACTGTCCAGTCCCCCCTTGTCGAGTTTCTGGCTGGTGGCAGTGGTTACCAAGGGAAATTTTCCACCGGAATATTCTATATGGGATTTTCCCATTGATTTTAAACGCACCACTTTTTGGTGCAATGTTAAAGATAACGCTGGTTTATTTATTTAATATTAAATTCACGGTTGGGTCTTTTTGCCGGAACTCTTTTCTAAAATGGCGTTCGTCTCTGTAACTCTGACCAAGGTCGAGCCCTTTGTTCCACTTTTTGGCGGGCTTCTCCACAGAAGCCCTCCAAATGGTGCCACTCAGTCTGGGTTCCACAGGATGTGTGGGCAGGGGAATTGGCACCCTGGACTGCGTTGCCTTAGCAACTCATGTCGCACTCTGTTCTGATTGGGCCAGTGGTGAGCCGCCCGGCTCACCACTTAGCATGTTTGAGTGACAGCTAGGCTGTTGAATGGAGGTTTTTCTGCATAAAAGCAGGGCCTTTGGGGCTGCAACTTCAGAAGTCGCCACAGGACCTAAGAATCCGAAGAGGGAAGAAGCTGAGCCATCTGCAACGACGACACCACCGCTGGAGCCCTGCTGCAACAAACTCGCCACTTTCCCAACGACAAGTGAAGATCTTCTCTTGGGCGAGTTTTCTTCCTCTGAGCTGGTGGGACCAACCAGTTCGCCCTTTCACCTTCCAAAGACATCTCTTGGTCGAATCGCCCGTGCCAAGTACCCCGGCGGCCGGATAGCCAAGCTTCACCACTTTGACCGCGAATAAAAGAAACCCACCTTTTATCGACTAACTCCGTGGCTGGTTTCATCCCTGTGCAGTGCAACGACTCCACGTTTCCTCCTCGACGAGATCCTCTCTTCCCCTGGTCGAAACAACGAACTGCAATCACTGCCAGGAACAGCTGCCACCACTGGGGCTTCCTCTGTTTAAGGTACTGTGTCCTGCCTGGCCTCCCTTTCTTCATGTTACCCAAGGCGACCCTTAAATCCTTGGCTTGCCAACTGGGTTGGCCCCAGACCTCCTAACTTCACCTTCTTGAATCACCCCAACCTCTTTTGAACTTTCTGCAAAGACTTTTAGTGCATTTTAAACCGTGTGATCCTGGGCACATTTCGCTTTATTCCATTTAAAGTGGGCCTGGCCTATGAACTTTGGCTCTACAGTATATACTGCCTTCTTCTCTTGCTGAGAACTCCTAAAAGTGTTGGGACCTGTTTTATCTCTATGCTCTGCCTTTTTCTCTCCCTTTAACTATTGGAGTGCCATCTAGGTTACGCGCTCACATCTCTTTTGACAAATAGTGGTGTGTTAACTCTGACTTGTCTAATAGTTATTAAGGGAGGTGTGTATACTTTACCTGACTGTTTTAACTTGCTTGTGATTTAGAGTGCTAGTATATTGCCTAAAGTGTGTTTTTAAATAAATAATTATATACTTGTTATACAAAGCTCTGGTCAGTGTTTGTTTGCTCTACTGTGTTTTTAGCCCTATTGTGTATACTCCATATACTGACCTACTCTTCTTGAGAGAAGTCTGACTGCTCAGCCACAGCTACCAGGTAAATCTGGATGGTGCAGACTGATACTAATTGGGTTTTCTGCTTACTCCTGTAGTCTTAATCTTTTTGCAGTGTTCCCCAAGGGAACTGCATAGGATTCTGCCTAACAAGTGTAAATTGCCAATGCAACATCTTTCATGGGCAGATAAAAACGGGGTAAAAGAAATCCCTTATGAGCTTCAGGGGGGCCTTCTGTAAAAATGTATGGGAAAGGAAAGACTACAAACCCCATAATTTAAAAAAATAAATGTAAATAAAATTCTGGACACAGCTGAGACAGAAGGGCGCTTAATTGCAGCGGCAGCTGTCGTCAAGCATCATGCCTCATAAAAAGGGACTGGTTTTAAGGCAAAAACTCAGGCCACGCGCTTGGACAAAATTGGAAGAGTTGCAATGATTTGGCAATGCAGTCGATGCTCTAGAAAGGGCCAAAAAGACTACACAACACACTAAGCACATTAGTGTAAATATGAAGAAGAGGTTTCCTAGCAAATGGGGGATCCTTTTAGACCACCGATTATGGAGACACGTTACCTGCAGGTGAGACATGGTATCGCCGCCCACCTCCTCCCCCCCCCCCTTCACCAACAGACTTATCAGACTCTCCCTCAGTCTTTGAGATATTTTCAGTCCTTTCCAGCTTTTCCCTGTAATCTCACATCTACTACTGAGACGAGGAAGAGGCAACTAAGAGTAGTTCACACTTCATATTGGAAATACCACTGTAGTACTTGGACGAAGAAGAGGGAATCTGAACACTACAGAGCTGAAGGCCAGTCATGTCCCAGGGTATCTGGTCAATTCATCGAATGGTATAGCATCTAATACCATTCCAACGAATTTTAAGCAACAAAAAGCCATTGCATCGAATGACTATTTTGTTGCCTATAATTCGATGGCATTATCGAAATTAATGTTAGGGTGATGTTTAGGGTTGGGACTAGGGTTAGATTAAGGGTTACATTGGGGATAGGGTTCGGGTTGGGACTAGGGTTAGATTAAGGGTTACATTGGGGTTGGGGCTAGGGTTAGATTAAGGGTTACATTAGGGTAAGCATTGGGGCTAGGGTTAGATTAAGGGTTAGGTTTGGGGCTAGGGTTAGATTAAGGGTTACATTAGGGTAAGCATTGGGGCTAGGGTTAGATTAAGGGTTAGGTTTGGGGCTAGGGTTAGATTAAGGGTTACATTAGGGTTAGGGGAACCACCCCAATATACAAAAAAAACATTAAAACGTTACACAGAGCTGGCCAGTGCCGCAATTTCAGTGCTGGACAGCCCCATGTAACGTTTTAACATTACTAAAAAATTCTATCTTTTACATGTAAAAGTGCATTTTCATTTAAACCAGTCCATAATATTTTCGATGGACTAGTTTCGATGGAAATGCACTTTTACTCGTAAAAAGTGGCTTGTCGACGCTTTTATAGTCTATGCATCTTTTTCTATGCGTTGACTATAAACCATGCCCCAGTAATTGGTCTAATTGGAATCTGGCAAAACGGGCAAGTGAAGCAGACCTGAAAACCTTTGATGGGATACAGGTGTAAAAAGAAGAGCCGCAGGGAGGAAGAGAGCAGCAGCAAAGCCCAGACAGACTGTTGGGAACCAGAGGCGAACGGAAAGCGAGAACACTGTAAAGTTGCAGAGCAGAGTGCTCTTTGGAAGCGTGGGAGCTAGTGAGGTCGGAGGAAGGAAGCCGTATGCAGTGTTGACTCTTCCAGTTTGGCTCTGCAAGTGCTTGTTCCCCTGGGGGTAAGATCCAGCCCACAAATGCATGAGGGGCAGGTGGTCAGACACTGACTTCAGTCGGAGAGAAGCCATGAGAGCGGAGGAGCCACAGCATCAAATAAAGCCACCATTGAGTTTGTGTTTTAAAAAAAAACGGTGGGCATGCAAGAGGAAAAGATGCATTGTGACAGAGCGGGCACGTGTTGCCAATAAATTTGAGTGCTTCTGAACTGTATGAACAATCGAATGCTATGCTCATGAGGCTGTATGAAATACTGTGTATTAGAGTGATAGCGTATAGAAGATTTGCAAGGTTTTGAAAGCTTTTCGAGTAACAAGTTGGCAAGAGAATATCTTGAAACCGGATATCTGAGTGGTTGGGTGCATGCAATAGGCACAGTTTCGAAAGTCTTTGGATATCCGAGGATGAATAAAAAGAATTTAAAACGCTAAGAGTGAAGAGAAAGCGGTTGGGCGAACAGCAATAGGGAGAGCAGTGAAGTGGGAGCAAAAGGGAACCTAAAGGCTGCAACCCCCGGTGAAGGAAGTGACTGTACTTTCAATAGAACTTTATATTCAGTCTAAGAGTCAAGTAGTGCCAAGGAAGATGCTTAGACAAGGTCTCAAGCCAAAACATAACGCCATGGGCCCCTGGTTGCGTGACCTGTAATGGGTGGACCGTGTGGTCTGACAATTGTACCTAGACCAGAGAGCCCCAACCAAGTGTATGGAAGTCACTGAAGAAAACCTAAGAACATGTGTGTTGAATTCTTTCTGCATCTGTGCTTGGGGAAGGGAACCCAGAGTTATTTTGGGACAGTGTTTTGGTGAACCAGTACTTGAAGCGTGGGAAAGGGAAGACTAAGCTCCTTCTGAACTCTGTAAATGGAAACCAAGTGTGCTTTGGGAGAAGATAGACTCAAGTCCTGAAAGAACAGTTGAAGCCTATAATTGTTAAAACTGTATCCTGAACTTGGGGAAGGGAGCTAGAGACTGCTCCAGACTTTGTTGAACACTATTTGAGTTAATATAACCCTACACAACATATTTGTATTGGATGTGAGGTAGGGAAATTCCCACTGTTAGGGAGTTTTCTCAGATATGTGCAATTTCCCCTCTACCGTAGAGACCCCCAGCACTTTTGCCGGATTTAAGGACTTCAATTTCTAACCTGGCCAGAGTGAGACCTTTTTCGCACTCGCTCATGTATTTTTCTATGATTTGGACTCTGTTTCCTTTGACTTTGGAGTCTGACAAACTCCATAGGTGGCATCTTTACACTGTGACACACAGCACCTGCAGTGCAGTGGCACAGGGAAGTCTCTCAGACATCCCAAAGCTTTGAATACCTTCTCTTGGTGAAACTGTTTCCAAAAGCATGGAAATGAAATTGACTGTACTTTTTGTGACTTTGTAGACCCAGCACACACTATTTTACACTAGAGTGCTGGAGGGGTTACTTCGTATCACCTTTGTCTAGTTTCTCATGTAACATTTTTGTTACCCTTTCTACAATTAATGGCTGGTGGCAGTGGTTTACTTATAACTACCGTGGTGTGCATTTACCGGGGGCTGCGTTCGCAACTGCAGTAAGGCACCCATGGGTGCCCATATTGTCAAAATGACCCGGTCTTTTTTTACCATTTCTTGTCAGAAAGCTCCTTCTTGAGATTTACTTGCGCGCCAAACCGGGTTTGGTCCCTTTGTTCGTTTTGTCTTCTTTCGTTTTGTCTTTGGTGGGATTCACGAGTGAAGCCCTCCTCTGGCTCCAGCATTTCGGGCTGGAAATGAGGGAGGTGCCCGAAACTCCCTGTGCTTAATCCCCTTGATTACAGGAATGCACCCAAGGGTGATTGGCTGGCTGTCCTTGGAGGACAGCCAGCCTGCTGTGTGATTGACAGCAAGGCTGGAATGAATGGTAGAAACCTGCATAAAAGGTGAGGCTTTTTGGCTTGGAAGACAGTCGACCACTGGACGAAGGAATCCGGTGAAGAACTTGGAAGAGACGCCTGCTGCATCTCCTTGACCGTTTGTTTGCCCAGTGAAGCCCTGCTGCTGTGCTGAAGCTCCAAATTCGCCTCAACTAGAGAAGCCCTGTAAGGACGACTTCTCCCCTTGGGTTGGTGGGTCCAATCGACCCCAAAGTGAACTCGTCTGGTCATGCTCTCGGAGCTGGCTGTACTTCTATTGCTGCTGCTGGAACCGAAGTGCCAGGGAGAGGAACACAAGATTGAGTGCATCGCTTTTAAGTCGGACCCGAGCTCCAGGATTATCCTCCGGACTCCCAGGAAGCAGGACTGACCAAGCCCGAGCCACCTCAACAGAGTGCTGGACCCCTGATTCGAGGAAAGTCTAAAGTGGTATCCGAGAGACCGTGGTGATGCTATTTGCTTGAGATGCGAGGAGCTGAAACCGCGAAGTGCAGCTGAATTGAAGTTAGCCTTTTGCTGACGCCGACCTTCCTATTGTGGTGCAGAAGTCCTCCCTGTTTTGTCCCCACGACTGCGGCCTAGGAACAGAAGCCAGCTGGAACCATTTCTTCTAACTAAAAGGTACTGTAAAACTAAGGGGACTTTCCTCTTGTTGTGGGTATCGAGACTGTCCATTGAAAATCTATTCATCCAAGTCATTTTCATAGAATTTTATTCATTGAAAATACGTTCCATCAAAATGCATTTTCATTGAAAAAAATGTGATGGATATTCAATGGATTTTTTTAATGTAAGAATTACGGTTAGTGTAAGGGGTAGGGCACAGTTTAGATTTAGGGTTAGTGTAAGGGGTAGGGCAGGGGTTAGAATTAGGGTTAGGGTTAGAGTTGGGTTAGGGTGGGGGGGTGCCTTGGTAGTTGGGGAGGACGGAATTGGGGCGGACCTCCCCTGCCCCCCAACAACAACAAAAAGAAACATTACATGGAAGTGGCCGGTGCCGAAATACTTCGAAGATTTCTGCACTGGACAGCTCCATGTAATGTTTTAATCTGAAAAATAAATGCATCAAAATGCTATCTTTTACATACATAGAAACTTGCCCATTCCTATATTCGATGGACCTTTACATGTTACAGATACAATTTGGCTGGATTTACATTCAATGCATTTCTATTGATGGAAAAACCATAAACCCTTGTGTAGCCTTACCTGCTCTCAGTTGAGACTTGTCTTGGCTGCTGTTGCAGAGTTGCTTGCAGCTTTGCCCCTCACAAGCCTCCCAGCTTGTGACCCTACATTGATTCTACTTGCTTTACAAAGACTTCTAAAAACATTGTGCAATACTTTTATTTACCTGCAAGAAGTGCTTCAGCTCACCTAGACTTCTGCTCAATGAACATTGGCTGGCCTGGCTCCCTGAAAGACTCTTCTTACCTCTGACTTTACCTTCCCTCCAGGAACGGGTTAATTTACTTTGCATTGGGGGTTCAAAAGTACTTACGTGCTTCAGATTATTTGTTTAACCTTTGTTTAGTCTTGCATCACGTCCCCTTTCCTCCATACTGTATGAGGTTTCCCTCGTGAGGGACGGGGAGACGGAACCTTTTTCACCAGAAAAAATATTCTTCCCCTTTAAATTTAGAGGCGCGAAGGGGCACAGCCCTGGGAGCATGCGCTCGCTTGACTACACCCCCCCCCCCCCTCCTCCACTTCTCAGTCCCCTTTCCTGCTTCGATGGGAACGGGACTAATTCACCAGCGCTCCTGGGTTTGGCTTAGTCGGTCCTCTGGCATCACGCTCCTCCCCAGTGCATGTCGACTTCTACAGGGTTCAACAGATGTCCTCCTGCGACATCCTCTTTCCAACTCCACCCCCCCCACCCCACCCCACATCCTCTGCCTACGTTATCTTGGCCCTGACCGTGGCTGGCGAACTCGTACCGCAGTTGGCACGCTTTCCCCGAGGTCTCTGAAGACAGACCAGCCGGGTGGGGGGAGCTCTTTGAGAGATTGCATCCAGAGGACCGGAAAGACTTAGTCAATCCAAGCCCACAGTAGGGCCACTCTTTTCCAGCACACCCCGCAAGGGAGACTCCTTCCAAGGACTTGCCTGCATGGGAGAAACCGCACAGCTTCTCATACCAGCACATGTACCGAGGCTAAGTCGGCTATCGGCTGGTAGGCCGAGGGGGTCAGTAGTCCTCCTGGTGACCATTCTGGGAAGGTTCTTTTATTGGGTCTCGGCCTGAAATACCGGGAGGTGTGTAATAGGCCTGTTGTTCCAACACCAAGTGTCTTGGACGGGGCTGGTTCCAGCGAGCCAGGCACCACGACGTTCGGCACGTGGCACGCAGCTCGTCAAAATGGCCAGCCCGCCAGAAAAAATGGCCGCTCATCCAATACCCCCTCTTGCGGAGCGGGTGGAGGAAACGGTCACAAGGCGGGACTGGTGTCAGCCAGGTGCGTGGCTTACAGTTTATCCATCAGCGGTGCAGGGCACGTTTCCCCTGGACCCCAAGGCACAGTGCCCCTGTCCCAGCTGCCAGCTGAAGACTACCTCTTGGGAAGGTTCCTAGGGCTGATGTGAACTCCCCAGACAGAGTGGGGGCCATCCTTCGGGATGCCATCAGGGACATGGTTACCCCACCGGCACCCATAGTCGTTCCTCCGATGCCACAGGCCCCAGCGCAGACGCCGCTGCCCAAGCCCGCTCTTCTGATTCCGGGCTCCCCATGCCTCCCACAGTACAGGCGGTTCCACAGCAGCCTCTGCAGCAGCCACCGGCTCCGGTCTCCACTCCGTAGCCCACAGCGCCCACCACTCCTCCACCAGCTCCAGACCCCCGAGCCTGGCGGACACGGACAAGGAGGAGGACCCCTTCGCCATCTTCAGCAAGGCCTTCCATGAATGCCTTGCAGGTTTGGCAGAGTATGTGGGCCTTCCTCAGCCTGAGGTAGAGCAGCCCGAGGAGGGGGGTCTTAGCCGAAGTCCTCACCCTAAGGCACCCTACCAAAACAGGATCCCGATGCAGAAGGACGTAGTTGCCCTGGCCAAGAAGGGCTGGCTCAGGCCACACTACACACAAATAGGATTACAGGTGTAAGCAAAACCAACCTTTTGTATAAGTCTGTACTACACAGTTTTTGATAGCGGAGCTGAGCAGCCAGGCTTATGTCAAGAGGGAATGTGAGCTTGTAATGATGTTACACAGAGGTCTACAATCACAGGTGCTCAAACTCTTACACTCAAGGTTTGTTTGTTAAATACTTATTAATTTATCTGTCAGTTATAAAACTTGCATAAGGAGACAATATAATCACAAACAAATATACTTCAGTACTGTACACTCTAATTTTCTGAGGCATTCAGAATACTTTGAAGGAGGAGCAAAAAGGCACAGGTTATTAGAACATAGAAAGAATAGTTATTTCTTAGGCAGTGCAGATATATAGAGTTCACCAGAAGAGTCCATTCAATTCAATAGTCTAGGCCAAAGTCAATAGGCTAAAGTCTTGGATAGGGTAAAGCAGTTCTATCGGCCTCAACGCGCACCCAGGACCACACTTCACCACCGCAAATAATTGCCCATATGTCCAGCTCGGAGGCACCCCTACAGAGCCAGGTCTTGCCTCTACACTCTCTGGCTCGCCTCTGTGCCGTGTCTTTCATCCCCCATCTTCAATACTCGGGCTGCAACTGCCCTGCGCTATCACAAGCAGCATTTCCCCTGCCTGCCTTTCACTCTCACCCCACTGCTGATGCTACCTGGGCATTAGCGGACATCTCTACCTCATCGCCTGACGCTTATACTGATGTTACCCTGTTGCCCTGTGGGGATGTGACCACTGCAATGCCTAGTCCCTATACTGATGTTACTCTGTTGCTCTGTGATGTTACTACAATGCCTTGTGCCTACACTGATGTTACCTTGATGCCTTGTGATCTTACCAATACAATGCCCACTCTGATCTTGCCTTGCCTTATGTTGCCTCTGCTACATGCCCACACAGGGGGGTACATTGCCTTCTACTAAAGTTGCTACTACCCCTCACACCACTACTGTTTCCCATTGCAGATGCCCCTCTAAAATTTGCCTTGATTATCTCCCGCTCCCTTCCTGCTCATACCCTTGATGTGCTTGACCTGGTCAGTAGGGATAACCTTGACCTACTCTTCCTCAGCGAAATGAGACATCAGACCCAGCCCTCGCCCTTGGCAATCCTAATGGCTACACCAATCACAGACAAGGGGCTGTAGGCCCATGCAAAAGATGCACTGTTGCTTGGTAAATTTAGATATGGGCCAAGATTACACCATGATGTGCAAAAAGCATATAAACCATGCTGAGCAAATGAAATTGAACTTAAAGGTTTTAATGAATTCTGTCAGATCTGTCAAACCACTGACTCCATGCATTCCCCCATGTTTGAATTCAAGGATATGAGTGAATCGGAAGTCATTACCCTCCTTAGATCCATTAAACCTTCCAATTGTAAAGGGGACCCCTGCCATGCGCAGATCATTAAAGACTGCCCTAACCGTTGCCCCTCATTACGGCGTTAATCAACACCTCTTTCCAATCTGGACACGTGTCATGACCGCTGTCTCCAAGGAGTCAGACCCAGCCCAACATCCTTGGAAGCAGGGTCACAACTTCCATTCCAGGCACCAGCCGGTCCCCACAGGGGCCTTTTGGACCTTGTCCTGGCGCCAGTGGCGCCAGGCTCATAAGGGAACCCAGTCCCGGCACAGGAAGCGCCGGGCTCATATTGAGAGGAATGGTGCTTGGGTGGACCTACCTGCTGCAGACCATGCTGCTCACTTACTTGTAGGATGATATCCTCATCCATTCCTGGCTGGAACTACTTTACCTTCTGGGTGTGGCCAGCACCACTCCCTGGGACTGGATACTGGAACTGTTCTGGAATCTGGAACTTCTTTCTTGTCTGGGCGAGGCTGTGGAAGGAGACACCTAAGCACTCCAGTGGCCTATTTAAACCACACCCGATCAGTGCAACGTGCTTCGCGTTATTCTGCACTAGCAGCAGGACGCTCACCGTGTCAGCTCCAGAGAATCTTCAGCTTCTGCATCTGTGAATAAGAAATCTTCAGTCTTACCTCCCGGAAGATCAGTCTTCAGTCTTCAGCAGCGTCTGAAAGAGAACAAGGACACCAGGTTAGGACAAGACAAAACCAGCGCAGCACTTACCTCGTCCATCGGAGCATCCTGAGGCCGCGTGCCGCACTCTTCATACTCCGGCAATCCTGCGGAAACAAAGGACATTGGTTAGTGAACCTCCGTGATTATTCTGCTCACCTGTGCCACGTACGCCTCGATCTTCGTCAGGCGCTGTTTGTCCGCACCTGCTAAAACAAGAAGGACATCATTAGGGGCACAGTACGCCATCACTACTCACGTGCCTTCTAGCTGTCATCGGCTTGCCCATTCTCCGGCACATACCTCGGCGTCCATCTCCACGCCGACTGCTACGGCTACCTGAAAGAGGGAAACGAGACATTAAGAAGTGCATTTAACTTCGAAAGGGAAAAGAGACATTAAGAAGTGCATTTAACTTCGAATAACATTCTTTTACTTACGTGCCTTCACGAGCTCCGGCATTCTTCTCGCTTACCTTATCTACATACCGGACCTGCAATGGCGAGAGACATTTAAGGGGTCATATAAATAAAACTCCATATTCAAGCAATCACCGTTCGTGCAGCTAACGACGGCCTTGCTCCCTGACTTCATCCTCTGCAATCAAGAGGCTGGGCAATTAACCAGTGAAGCAACTGGCATCAGCACCCCTGCACAGACGCAGGATGGAGAGCTCCGCTTTCACCTATATAAGGTGAGCATATTCAGCCTACGAGTAACGTGGGGAGTCCAGAAAAGGGGAAGGTCAGATTGGCCAACCAGACATACATTAACCCCTTGTTCTCCTGCTTGCAGACACCTCACCCTCCAGGTCAAAATTACGGTGAGGAGAGGGTCTATCCAGGGTGTTACCAGAGGCCTGCGCGTGACCCTAGAAGACACTGAAATCTCCAAGCCCGGACCTGCGCCTCCGAGGGATTCAGGTGAGCGTTACAACACGTTCCAGTTGGACTTTAGAAAGAGTGGGTTTGTTCCCTCCTTAAAAAAAAAACTCCCTAGACCCATCGGTCCCTGGGAACGACAGGCTTATCACCACTGTCCCCTTTTTTCTAAAAATCCTTGACAAAGCAGCCTACCTACAGGTCCAGAAATTCCTAGAAGAAAACCATCTACTCGGTCTGCGGCAGTCAGGACTTGGGCCCAGACACGGCACTGAGACAGCCCTCCTCGACCTCAAAAACCAGATGGATGACATTAGTCACTGGCAAACCAGTGCTCATCCTCCTTCTCGAACATTTCCGCATCTTTTGATCTCATGGACCACAAGACCCTCTGCCATCGACTGCAGCTAACTTCCCTCCATTGGCTTGTAACTGGATAACTTCCTTCCTGCAGGACAGAGCAATGAGGGTCTTCTCTGGCGCCTCCTGTGCTACTCCTAGCATCATTAAATGCGGGGTCCCACAGGTCTCATGTATTGCCCCCACCCTCTACAACCTCTTCACAAGGCCCCTATTCAAAATCCTCAACACCCTGGGCATCTCCTGTACGAACTATGCTGATGACACCCAGGTCCTCATCCCTCTCACGAGTGACTATTTCTCGGACTTCAACACCCTCTACTCAGATTATTCCACAATCAAATCCTGGATGGCTGAAAATTGGCTCTGTCTCAACACTGAGAAAACCAAACTTCTGCTGATTGGCTCCCCGTCCACACTGGCCAAGCTGGACAAGCAATATAGCACCTTCACAGTTAATAATACCCCCATTGCTGTCTTACAAGCTATTAAAACATTGGGCGTCTATTTGGAACCTAACCTGACCATGAACAGGCAGGTCAATGCTATAGCTTCCACCTCCGCATACCACTCCAAACTCATCAATGCTTTGAGACCTTTCCTTTCCCAAGAGAACGGTCTCACCATTGCCAGAGCCATAATTGGATCTAGATTGGACTATTGTAATTTCCTTCTGGTACTCTGGTAAAAATTTGGCCAAACTACAACTTGCGCAAAACAACACCCGTACGGCTGCTACAGGGCCATCACACAGAGAACATACCTCGGGGCTCATTGGTGGTCAGTCAAGGAAAGGATCATGTTCAAAACTCTCGCTCTCACCCACAAGTGCCTCCATGACCTTGGCGCCTCCCCCCGGCCCAAAGAATTTCCAAGCCCCTTGGTACTAGGTCAGCCGGAACACCCTACGCTAACCTGATAACTGTTCCGAATACTCGGAAAGTACACGCTGGTGGCAGCAGCTTCTCTACCTTGGCTGCTACCCTTTGGTATGCTCTTCCCCTCCACCCCCCATATCCGGCTCATTGAAACTCACACGGCCTTCCGCAAGGCCATTAAAACTAAACTCTTTGTTTAACCATCTCATGTATCCCTTCTGTTGATGCAACATTGTAACCTGTACTGCATCCACCTCTGTAACTGCAACCTGAACTAATATGTTTCTCTGTTGGGAGGCATTCATGTAGCCCGTAATCAAGCCTTCATACGCTCTTACAGGGCCTTGATGCCAGTGGGCTCAGTGCCTTCTACAAATCGATTATTTTTTTTTTAATTATTTTTTTTAAACAGAAAAATCTCTGCAACAACAGGAATAGTTTGTAGCAAGAAGAATCATATGTTGGGCCACAAGCTGATTAGGCCTGTGAGTTGGGAAAGTTTCAAGCACTTTCACCGTGAGAGGTAAGTACTCTGTCTGATTTTACAGTACCTTTTTACAAATGAAGAAAAAGATGCAGCTGGTGACCTCTATTCCTGGCAGTTCCTGCGGATCTCGCTGTTCCTGGGCCTTTGTTGTAGGGACAAGAGGGAGGACGTCGGGGGGGGGGGGGGGGTGTTGGACTCCTGCCCTGCATTGGGACTGGTCTAAAAGCTGGCAACTGGCAAATCTTCAATTCCGGTAGCTGTAGCCAAGCACACAAACTGGTGTCCTGCTCCCTGGTTATTCGGTTTCCTGCAGCACTCTGAGGAAAATACAACCAGCTCCGAGAATGGTATCCAGGTGGCTTAATGTCGATTTGATTGGTCCCACCAACTCAAAGGGAGAAGTCGTCCTTGCAGGGCTTCTCTGTCGAGATGAACCTAGCGATTCAGACCTGCAGCAATGCTTCACCGGACAAACCAACAGTCCCGGAGTTGCAGAAGCCGTTCTCTTTAAGCTCGTCTTTGGTTCTTTCGTTCCTGTTGGGGAGAATTATCATAAATGTGCTAATTCCCTTCACTTTAGAGACCTCAAGCAACTTTTCTACCTGGAGAGAGTGTGAGCCTTTTTCCCCCCCTCTCTCTCTCATGTATTTTGATGTGTTTTGCTCATGTTCTTTGATTATGGAGTTTTAGACAACTCCGTAGGCAACTTTTCATATGTCACACAGCACCCTAGGACTGAAGACCGCCTCTGGCGTCTGAGTGTGTGGGGTGGGCAGGAAGTGAGGGAGGTGCCCGAAAATCCGTGCTTAGTCTCCTAGGAGACCCAAATGCAGAGTGGCAGCTAGGCTGGAATGAATGGGAGAAGACTGTTTAAAAGGCGCAGCTCTTGGCTTGGAAGGCAGTCGACCACTGGAACGAAAGAACCGAAGACTAGCTGGAAGAGAACGGCTGCCGCAACTCCTGGACCATTGGTTTGACCGGCGAAGCCCTACTGCAGGTCTGAATCGCCAAGTTCACCTCGACAAAGAAGCCCTTCAAGGATGACTTCTCCCATTGAGTTGGTGGGACCAATCTCTTCGATTTCTCCTCAATTTCTGATGCGGTTGATGCTCTTGCCCCTGTCACGAGGATCTGTTTGAAGTCCAAAGCCAAATGCATTTTCCTGGTATGACTCTGACCTAGCTACACTTAAACATAAGTGTAGGGCGGCTGAGAAGAAATGGAGGACTTCCTGTTCATCCTCTGACAAACTGGCCTGTTGCCTGCTACAAAGGCAATACTGACTCTGTCCTCACCAAGAAGAGGGTCCACATTCAAGCTTGTCTGCGGCATCTAACAACTCGACCAAACTCTTTAAAATCTGCAAGGAGCAGGCCAACCCTGCTGCAGTCTCTACCAGTCATGTTGCCTCCCAGGCTCTTTGCAATGCCCTTGCCTCTCACTTCATTAAAAAAAAAAACAGAACATCCTGTCCACCCTCTCCTCTCCCGTCTCCATCTGTGCTTGCTGACCCTCCTTTAGCCACCCATCCTTCTCGTCCTTTCCTCTTTTTTCCCCTAACGAGGTCGCTAGACAAGTCCGATCTATGAAAGCCTCGTCAAAACAGGTTCATCCCTGTTCCTCTAAAACCATCAATGACCACATTGACGCCCTCGCTACGGCCATTGCTAATTTTTGCAACCACTCCTTTGCCTCAGGATCCTTCCCCCTACACCCTGAAGCACTCCTTTGTTCATCCTCTTCTCAAGAAACCCACAGCTGATCCTTCTTATCCAGCTAACTATCGCCCAATTTCCAATACTCCCTTTCTGGGCAAACTCCTGGAAAAGTTGGCCATCTCTCAGCTTAACCTTCATTCCAATTCTGTTGGCTGTCTCCATGACCACCAGTCTGGCTTCAGAGCTGCCAGAAGCACGGAAACTGCTCTCCTGAACATCCGTGAAGATCTGCTCTCCAACCTTGACTCTAACATTCCCTCCTCATCCTCCTCTGCCTTCGACACGGTCAACCATACCATCCTGCTGAACCGTCTCAGTGAAAACCTGGGTATCACTGATCAGGCTCTGGCCTGGCTGACCTCTTTCCTCTCAGATGGACCCTCCCAGGTCCAACTTGGGTCCTTCCTTTCATCTATCTTCCTCTCTACCTGTGGGGTTCCCCAGGGGTCTAATGTCTCACCCTGGCTTTTCAACCAATACCTGGTAACTCTCACCCACTGCATTGCCACTTTCTGCTCAAATTTGCAGTGCTACGCTGATGACACTCGACTCATTTTCACGCTGCCCTCTGCCACCTCCTCTTCCTCTCTCATCTCTGATTGCCT
Organism: Ambystoma mexicanum; assembly: GCF_040938575.1. Lineage (NCBI taxonomy): Eukaryota > Metazoa > Chordata > Amphibia > Caudata > Ambystomatidae > Ambystoma > Ambystoma mexicanum. Next base: position 862,848,690 of record NC_090924.1, on the reverse strand, counting down.
AACTGCCATTCGTGATTGGTGTACCGCCAATGATCTTTGTCTGAATGCCAGCAAGACGGAGATCCTCCTCATCGGCACACCTTCACCATCCTTTCCCCTCAATCTCTGGCCGGCCTCCCTTGGCCCTCTTCCTACCCCCACCTACGAGGCTAAGAACCTTGGGGTCATCTATGACTCCACCCTTTCCTTCTCTGCCCACATCTGAGGTCTCTAAAAAGTCAAATTTCCTACTGCACCTCCTCAGAGGTACCCTGCCTTTTCTCGCCTTCCCCCAGAAGCTCATAGTATCCCAAACTCTGGTTCTCTCTAGCTTGGACTATTGTAACAGCCTCTTTCTAAATCGACCTGCCTCTACTCTCCGCCCTCTGCAACTAATCCAGAACAGGACTGCGAGCCTCGTCCTTGGCCTCAAGCCCTGGGATCGTATCTCTCCAGCTCTGAAATCGCTCCGTTGGCTCCCAGTGGATGCAAGGATTAAATTCAAAACCCTCTGCATTGTACACAAGGCTTTCTGGGGCCTGGGTCCAAAATACCTTCAGCTCTCCCTCCGCAAATACCTCCCCTCTCGAGCTTTACGCTCCTACCTCCAACTCCTGCAGGGTCAGTCGTTTTTCAAGTTAGGGGTAGATCTGTCTTCGGCTGGGGCCTCCCCCTGGAATAGCCTCCCTGCCCCTCTAAAACTTGGGGAGAACAATCTCTGGTTCTGGAAGCACCTCAAGACCTTTCTCTTTTCTTCTGCCTTTGCTCCCCATCTCCCCCACTGATCTGTTCTCTCTTGGCACCGTGCACCTGGCCACCCTCTGTCCTCCGGGCCCAGATACCTGCTCACCCTGCCACCCTCACGCACTGCCGGCCAACCCTTGCACTGGGGTCTGTATCTGTACCCATACAGCCCCCCCTTTTCTTCCTGCAATTATCAGACCTACCCCATCTGCTACCTTAACCCTAGCACTTGCAAATTGCTGACTGCACTACCACTGTTAGTTGCCTTTATTATTTATTTATTGCTATTTATCTGTTTCTCCTCTGCTTCGCACTTTCCACATTTCCCCCTTCCATGCACGTTCCCCTCCCCCTCTCCCATGCGCTTTTCTCCTCCCCCCTCTCCCATACACTTGTGCGTGCTCAATGTCACTGGGCCTAATAAGATCTCTATTTTGTTCTCCCCTGTTCCCCTCCCTTGCCTTGTCGCGCTCTGAAACACTTGTTTACGAGCGCGATAGAAATAAAATATCAGTAACAGTCAACTCGTAAGCCACCTGGATACCATTCTCGGAGCTGGTTGTATTTTCCTCAGAGTGCTGCAGGAAACCGAATAGCCAGGGAGAAAGACACCAGTTTGTGTGCTTGACTACAGCTACCAGAATCGAAGATTTGCTTTTGACAGCTTTTTGACCAGTCCCAGTGCAGGAGTCCCCCGACGTCCTCCCTCTTGTCCTCCCTCTTGTCCCCACGACTGAGGCTCAGGAACAGCGAGATCTGCAGGTACTGCCCTGAACAGAAGTCTTCAGCTGCATCTTTTTCTTCAAAATAAGGTACTGTATAAGCCAGACCGAGAGAACATCTCTCACTGCGAAAGTGCGTGAAACTTTGGCAACTTGCAGGCCTAGTCAGCTTGTGACCAGACATATGAATCTTTCTTCTATGAACTACTTCTGAGAACTGTGGCAAAGACTTTTCCGTTTAACTACCAGAACCATTTTTACCTCTACAAGACTCTAGCTCATTGACTTTGGCCTACCTATTGCATTGATTCAACTCCTCTGGTGAACTCAAACTATTTGCACTAATTAAGAGTAACTGTAATATTCGGTTTATTAACTTATGCCTTTTTGCTCCTACTTCAAATGCTCTGAATGCCATTTAGCTCCTCCTTCAAAGTAGTTTAAATGTCACAGAACCGGATAGTGCGAAGTACTGTAGTATATTTTTGTGTGATGGTGATTGCCTCCTTTTAGTGAATGTTTTCTAACGGACTGTGTAATAAATTAATTGTTTTACCAAGAAACCTTGAGTATAAGTGTCTGTCTGAATACTTGTGATTGTAGACCTCTGTGTAACATCCTTATAGCTCAGATTCCCTCTTGAGATGAGCCTGGCTGCTCAGCTCGCTACCAAAAACTGTGTGGTACAGACTTATACCAAAGGGTGGTTTTTCTTACACCAGTAGTCCTAGTTGTCTGTAGTGGTCCCAGAGGGTACTGCATGCAAACCTTGCCTAACAAAGATGCAAGCAAATCAGCTTGTGGCCCTACATTTGATTCTTCCTTTCTTCAAAGACTTCAAAAACATTGTGCAAAGACTTTTCTACTTACTTAGCAGAAGTGGATCATCCTATATAAGACTTTTGCCCATTGACTTTGGCTTAGCCTATTGTACTGAATGACTGTGCTTGGGGGATCAAAAAGTATTTGCCTGCTTAAGAATATTTGTGGTCTCTTGTTCTAATAATCTTTCCCTTTTACCAAATCCAATAGTATTCTAAATGCCAACAGTAAGATATTAATGTCCCCAGCACCCTAGCTATTGAAGTCACCCGAGAGTGTAGTTTGTGTGTGTGGGCCATCCCAAAAAGGTCTTTACTGATTCAGAAACTAAGTGTACAGTATTGAAGTGTATTTGTGTGTTACTTTTTATGTTGCTCCCGTCTGAAGAAGGCTTATTCTAACTGACCGATAAATGAATAATTGTTTATTCAAGAAACCTTGACGGTAAGTTTATTTGAAAACGTGTCACTGTGAATCTCTGTGTAACTCCCCTACAGCTCACATTGACCCCTCTTGATACAAGCCGTGCTGCTCAACACGCTACCAAAACTGTGTAGTACAGGCTCATACCAAAGGTTGGGTTTCCTATACCTGTAGTTGGAGTTGTGTAGTGCACCCAAAGGGTACTGCATACAAACTTTGCCTAACAGACCTCATAAATGTCATGGAACTAAGCCATATTTTTCACTCTAAATTCTTTTCTTCCCTCTCTCCAAGGAAAGGTGAACATTCTAATGGACAATACCACTTTAATGTTTAATAACAAGCAGTGTTGGGGTGGGAACGCACTCCTGCCCCATGTGTCTCCTAGCAAAACAAATTTGGTATTGGGACATTCAAAATCACATTTTCTTGTTGGTGTCCCATCTCGAAGGGTAGAAGAACGCCCTGGCAGACTAACCAGGTTACAGTCTACTCCTCATGAATGGGAACTGAAACCATCTGTAGCACACAAGATATGTCAGAAGTGGGGCCGTACATCCGTAGACCTCTTTGCAAACCAGCACAACTCGCTGTCATCAGTTTACATGAAGGCAAGGACAGGGTCTTCAATCCCTGCGAGAGATGCTCTACATCTGGACTGGTTGAATCTAACACTTAATGCGTTCCCACCTCTTCCATTAATTCACAAAATATTGCTGAAATTCAAAATGTCACACAATCTGACAATGATTCTAATAGCCCCGTTCTGGCATCGCCAGACTTGGTTTCCAGACCTTGTGGAATTAGCGCGCAATACCCCTATTAGATTTCTCACTTTCGAGAGATCTTTTGACTCAACTGGAGGGGCAGGGGATTCACCCCCTCCCTCAATTGCTCAACTTGAAGGCTTGGTTCCTGAGAAGCTAGCCTTCTACCACTTATATTTGACAGACCAAAACATTGCCATTATGTCAGCCTCCAGAAAAGCTTCCACTAAGAAGCAATATCGTACCAAATGGTGTTTCTGTCACTGGGCCTTAGGAAAAAAACATAACCCTCTAAGGCCTCTATCGATGTCATGTATTTCATGTTTTACCTAGTTTCCACCGGTGTCAAAGTAGACATGTGCAAACATTACTTATCAGCTATCGGTGCTCATCTATATAGAGATCACAAGTCTTTCGAATGGATTGTGGCCTCTCACGTATTCCTCATCTTAGATATATCCTTACCTTCAGCTTTGCTGCTTCGGAATGTTTTTTCTCTCTCCACCAGAGGGCGCTCCACTCGAGGCGGCGGCGTCGATGTCCCTTGGCGGCATCCGTCGAATGTCGACGTCATCCGTAGTATAATTGCTACTCGTTGGCCTCAGTTCCGTTTTTCCGTTAGCTTCGCTTCGGATCGATATAAAACGGTGCTTCAGTCACAGCGAATTATGTCGTCTTCCTCGAACCAGTCTACTCCGAAAACGGGGTTTAAGTAATGTCTAAGGTGCGGAAGAAAAATGTTGTTGACCGACCCTCATCGTAACTGCCTCTGGTGCCTCGGGTCCAAACATCGGATCGACGACTGCGGTTCGTGCCAATCTATGACCCATAAAGCCTTGAAAGAAAGACGAGGTAAACTGGTGGTGGGGGAGGAATCCTCGAAGTTTTCTTCGAGGGGGAAGAAAGACTCGGCTGAGTCTTGGGCAAAACACCATAAAAAAATCCAGATCGAGGAGTAGATCAAGGAAGTCCTCTTCTTCTTCGTCCAAAAAGGCAAAGAAGAGACAACGCTGATCTCCCTCTTCTTCTCCTTCCTCGACTTCTGAGGAAGTTATTACTTGTCCAACTAAACATGACTCCCCTAAAAAGTGGGAAGCATTTAGAGAGTCGATAAAAAAAAAATTTGAGAACGCGGCCCAGACCCCCCTCAAAAATGTCTGTTGAAGGTCATGCCTCTACTCACAAAAGAAGTGACCAAGGAAGGTCTAAAAGTAGAAAATCCGACAAGAAATTGTCAAGGGTGTCTTCTAGGGACTCTTCCCATACACCTAAAAAGACAGACCTTGAGAAAAAGGCTTTAGACGTTGATACGTCTTTAAAGACCTCGACGAAAACATCTTTGAAGCCTCTGTCGAAGGCTGTCGAGTATAAAGGGTCGACGACCCAGCAGAAAAGTCACGTTGAATGCTTTATCGACAACCTCGAAGACTTCTTCGACGCCGTAGTGTTTCGAAGGCTCCTTCGACAACGTCGACTGCCTCGAAGATTCCTTGGACAGCATTCATAGTGCCTTCGAAAACATCGAAGAATACCTCGATAACATCGAAGGTAACGGCCATGACTTCAACGCCATCGACACTTCTGTCGACGTCGACACCAATTACAGGGTTGAAACCTATTCCTGAGAAAGTATTTCAACCAGAAAGCAGACCTGATTTTTTCCAAACTATGTCAGTTGTATATGGAGAAATGGCCTCAGAAAATGAAGGGGATGAAGAAGATGAACCTGAAGTTTCATCAGCAGGGGTATAATATGGTACAATAGATGTTCCTAAGGAATTAATCAATCCTCAATCAAGAATGCAGGACTTGTATGAATGCTTACAGTCTGCAAGTGGACTAGATACATCCCCTGAATATGAGTTTGAAAGACCAGATCCAGCAGAACATGCTGATTTGGGTTACAGAAAACTTATGAATAAAGTAAAAGTTTATGGGATGGGGTAGGAATTCACCTGTATACCAGGATGATGATATGACAGCAATTTTGTCGGGAGATCCTCAACCAGATCCCATACTCCCCTTTCATATTGCCCTGCAAATGAGAGTAAAAGCTGCTTGGGAAAGACTGGAATCTATTCCAGCAGTGAATAAAAAATATGTGGCAAAATACAGACCTTGTAACTCTGATCCTGAGTATTTGAGTAAGCATCCTTCTCCTGAGAGTCTGGTAGTTCAGGCAGCCACATCAACAAAAAATGCTGCATACCCTACAATACCCCCTGATAGAGATGACAAAAAGATAGATACATGGTCGAAAAAGGTCTTTACATCAGGGAGCATGGCTCTAAAGTCCACCAATGTATCTTGTACGCTGGCTAGATTCAATTATACTCTGTGGGACTGCATGTCAGCGGCAGCTCAACAAATCCCGAAAGGAGAGGAACGTGATGGTTTCCTATCCATAATTAAGGATGGTAAGGAGGCTTCGGGAGAATGCCTTCAAGCGGGTTTAGACACTGCTGACAGTATCAGCAGGTCCAGGACGTCTAGCGCAGTGCTACGCAGATTTGCGTGGCTACGGAAGTCAGGTTTCGCACCAAATGTTCAATCTAGACTTCTTAATATGCCATTTGCCGGCTCGAGGTTGTTTGGCAGCAAGGCGGATGAAAGTTTGGAGAAGCTGCAGACCTCCAAGGCAGCGGCAAAGTCAATCAGTGCCGCTATAAGAAAACCTCAGCAACGCCCCTACACAGGCTCATCTTCCTGGAGTGGTCGTCCCTTTCGTTTCTACTACTCATTTGGGAGAGGAAGGGGATAGCCCATTCAAAGAGGGCAAATTAAATTTACTCGGGGGAGAGGAAGAGGTGCTAGATCTGCCCCGGCAGCGGCATCTGTCCCTTCAGCCGCTGCTGGAGCTGCAGCAGAACCACTCTGAGGTTTTGACTCACAAGACTCCAGTGGGAGGCAGGATCTCACAGCATCTGAAAGAATGGCGAGGCATTACTTCAGATGCTTGGGCACTGGAAACAGTATCCCAAGGTTACTGCCTTCCCTTTCTAAAGAAACCTCAGAATCACCCACCGGAATACAACACTACCAAAAACCCAGATCTGCTCCTGTTGCAGGAAGTTTGGACCCTGCTACAGAAAGGTGCAATAGAACATGTACCTGTAGCGGAAAGGAACAAGGGTTGGTATTCTCCATATTTCCTCATTCCAAAGGACGGAGGACTGAGACCCATCTTGGACTTGAGAAACTTGAAAAAGTTCCACAGAAAGGACAAGTTCAAGATGGTCACTCTTTCTCAGATCCTTCAGGCTCTCCAACTTCAAGACTGGTTGGAATCATTGGACCTTCAGGATGCTTGCTTTCATGTGCCAATCCATCTCAAGCACAGAAAGTACCTGAGGTTCGCGATTGGCAACTCTCACTATCAGTTTCGAGTTCTGCCATTCGGGTTGACCTCCACCCCAAGAGTTTTCACCAAGTTGATGGCGGTAGTGGCAGCGAGTCTCAGAAGAGGGGGGATTCACATCTACCCCTATTTGGACGATTGGATGATCAGGGCACGTTCTCCAGAACAAGCCCAGGATCATCTATCCAAGACTTGCCACTTCCTTCACAAACTAGTGTTTTCTCTGAATTAAAAACAGTCAAACATGATACCATCACAGAAGCTCCAGTTTATAGGAGCAGTCTTGGATGCTTGTTCGGGCAAAGCCTCGCCTCCCGAAGAGAGCTCACCACATTCTGCAGATGGTGACAAAATTCCAGAATGCCCAGTATCTACCGGCCTTCGATTTTCTCAGGTTGCTCGGCCTCATGGCATCCTGAATTTTTCTGGTGCCAAAGGTCAGATTGAGAATGGGATCCCTTCAATGGGCCTTCAGGACTCAAAGGTCCCAATTTTCAAGGGAAATGACAGATCTTTTACAAGTTCCAACCAGGGTAGCGCAGGATCTACAATGGTGGGCTTGCAAGAAACATATCCTCAGGGGAGGATCTTTTTGGCAAACATGGCCGGAGATAACAGTAGTAACGGACGCCTCACTCACAGGGTGACGAGCTCATACCAACGAATTGACAATCAGCGGTCGTTGGTCTCCATCGGAGTACAAACTACACATCAATCTATTAGAGCTGAAGGCGATCAGACTAGCTCTGAAGGCCTTCCTGCCCTCTGTACGGGGAAAGAATGTCCTGATAATGACGGACAACAGTGGCCATGTACTACCTCAACAAGAGAGGAAGAGTATGGTCACTGCCACTGTGCAGAGAGGCAATGCAGCTCTGGTTCTGGGCTATACAAGAAGGGATCTCCATCTGTCATTCACCTAGCAGGAGAGCAAAACACAGCGGCAGATGCTCTGAGCAGGCAGAGCAGTGTCCCACGAGTGGGAACTAGCTCAGGAAGTCCTTCAAGAGATCTTCACCCTTTGGGGAACCCCTCAAGTGGATCTGTTTGCGACCATTGTAAACAGGAAGTGCGAACTGTACTGCTCAAGGGAATTTCCCCCGAGAGGAGCTCTAGGAGACGCATTTGCAGTGGAGTGGGAGTTTCCTCTTCTATATGCGTTCCCTTCACTCCCTGTGATCCCTCAGGTAATCGGAAGGTTGAGAAAGTTCAGTAAAACCATGATCTTGCCCAGGATTGGGCCAGGAGAACGTGGTACCCGGACCTTCTCGACATGTCCATCTGCCCTCCAATACGTCTTCCAAAAAGAGAGGATCTTCTCTCGCAAGAGGGAGGTCACGTTCTCCATCCAGAGGTCAACATACTCAACCTTCACGCATGGCTTCTGAGAGGTTGAGATACAAGGATTGGGACCTTCCGGATGATGTTATGGAGGTTTTGCTTTCGGCCAGAAGGCCAGCAACAAAATCTTTCTACCGGTGTCGTTGTAACAAGTTCAGTAACTGGTGCAGGGATAAGAATGTGGATCTCTTGGAATGTGATATTCCAATGGTATTATCTTTCCTGTTACATTTAGCTAATCTGGGGCTCCAGGTTAAGACAGTAAAAGGATACGTAGCAGCGCCATCTATCTTCAAGCGCTCGTCAGAAGAAAAATCTTATTTTAAGATACCTTTTAATAATACAATTTCTAAAAAGTTTAAACAATGTTTTTCCACCAATACCTTTTCACGTTCCTGTACTTAAATTTCTGACATGTGCACCCTTTGAGCCTTTACATTCTTGCCGTTAAGGCTTCTTACATTAAAAACTACAATTCTAATTGCATTGACATCAGCCCGCAGAGTAAGTGAGTTGCAGGCACTTTCGAGTGGTCCTCCTCATGCCATCTTTCATAAAGACAAAGTTGTCCTTCGAGTCAAATCCTCTTTTCTACCAAAAATAGTTTCAGACTTTCATCTGTCACAGAAAATAATTCTACCTGTGTTCTACCCTCCTCCTCACACAAGTAAGGTAGAGGAAAGGCTACATAGGCTAGATCCCAGAAGGGCTCTTAGCTTTTACATCTCAAGATTGTCAAAAATACGTCGGTGTGAACAACTATTTGTGGGATACACCGGCCATAAATTGAGACTAGCTGTAACCAAACGAACATTATCAAGATGGATAATTTTAGCCATAACACAGTGTTATAGGCTAGCTGGAAAGATCCCCCTGAGGGTTTAAGAGCTCATTCAACTAGGGGCATAGCAACTTCAACAGCACTTAAGAGGGGTGTCCCTGTACAAGACATTTGTGCAGCAGCCACATGGTCATCCATGCATACTTTCATCGAACATTATGCTTTCGACTCCACTACCTCTCAAGGAGGTCTATTTGCCAAATCTGTACTACATTCGGTACATGACTAAAAAGACATCTGTACTGCCGCCTCCAATGGAAAACTGCTTTGGGAGTCTATCTAAGATGAGGAATACGTGGGAGGACACAATCCATTCGAAGAACAAGTTACTTACCAACTGTAACGTTCTTTCGATTGGATGTTCCTCCCACGTATTCCTCATCAACCCTCCCATCCTATCCGCATTACAGTTTACGTGGTTTACACTCTAAATTCTTTTAAGGCTTGGGTCAATAAGAGGCACGCCTTTGTTTATAATACATGGGCTCTGATGCACGAAAAACAGAACTGAGGCCAATAGGCGCGCTCGAGGCAATTATACTACGGATGACGTCGACACTCGACGGATGCCGCCGATGGACATCATCGCCGCCTCGAGTGGAGCGCCCTCTGGTGGAGAGAGAAAACCTTTCCGAAGCAGCAAAGCTGAAGGTAAGGATATATGTAAGATGAGGAATACGTGGGAGGAACATCCAATCGAAAGAACGTTACAGTTGGTAAGTAACTTGTTCTTCTCTTTCAACAAGCCATTAAAAGGCACTTTGAGGACCTATTTGTGAACCTTCACCTGAGTGGGATCTCAATGTGCTCTTAATCCAAAAGCCATTTGAGCCTATGGCTTCTTGCAATTCCTAACGTGGAAATCTGCCTTCTTAGTGGCCATTACTTCGGCTAGACGAATTGTTGAGCTTCAGACTCTTTCCTTAAAGGAACCCTATATTGTATTACATAAGGACAAAGTTGTCTTGCATACGGTCCCCTCCTTTCTACCTAACGTAGTTTCAGATTTTCGCTTAAACCAGGAAATATGTTTTCCCGTTCTTCGTCCTAGACCGCACGCTTCTGCGGATGAAGAGAAATGAATCTAGATGTAGTAAAACCCTTAAAGTTCTGCCTTGAAAAGACCAAACAGTTTAGAAAAGCAGACCAGCTCTTCATTATCTACGGTGGTCCTTCTCCTGGCTGTAAGGCAGCAAATACTTCCATTGCTAGATGGGTTGTCTTTTGTATCTCCAACGCTTACGACTTGAAAGCGCTAGTGACTCCGCAGAGACTTTGGGCTCATTCTACTAGAGCCAAGGCAGCATCTGTGCTACTCCGCTTGCCTTTTGCAAGCACTATGCTATGGACACATCGTCCAGAAATGATGCACAAGAGGGTCTCCGCAACTTGTTTGCCTGAATCCTGTACATGCTAGCTGTGTCCTCCACCCTCGCTTATTCAAAGGCTTTTTAGTCTGGTCCCAACAACAGAGAAATGAAAAATTACCTTCATGGTGATTTAGGTTCTTAGTCCAGGCTCTCCCTCCTTCACAACACCCGCCCAGCCATCCCCTAAAGTACGCATGTATTAAATTCTACCGCCATCGGCGGAACCACAGGAACTGGGTATGGACCATTGGTGACGAGAGGGTGAGGTGTGGGCCAGAAGTGCAGACGGATGCACACGTAACATAGGCCCTCCCCCTTTCAAAACTCTTAAAGTGACATCTATCTTTTTCAGCCAGCCTTTCCGGCCCGCTTGCGAATGCAGGCGTTCGCACCCAGTTGTGAAGGAGGGAGAGCCTGGAGTAAGCGAACCTGAATCACCATGAAGATAATTATATTTCAATGTTCCCAAGTCACAGAAGGTATCAAAGTTTCAAGGTAGACACTACTAATTCAAGGTACTAAAGTGCTGGACTTTTCTATCCTGAATGAGGGGCTCCTTTTCCCCCCTCATTCATTCTTATTTGCTCTGACTTTTGGAACTCTGTTCTCTGTTTTTACCTTTTCTATAGAGTCTGATACCCTCCATATCGCTTTAAATGCATCTGTGTTTAACATTTGCAGTACAAAGCACCACATGTGCAGTGTTGCTGGGAACCCTTTGGTTCCCTTTGAATTTTTCACTAGCCTTAAACTACTGTTCTTAAGGATACTTGGTATCCTTCCTAAAAACGTTATCCTATGAGAGATTAGCACACACCACCTTATATGGACTGGGAAGTGGAAACCTAGTACCCCCCTTTTCTCTGTTCCTGTGCTTTTCCAGTCAGTGACAACCCTACAGTTATGGCTGGTGGCAGTGGATGGGTTCTACCAACTATTGTGCTATTTTTTACCGCAGACTCAAGTCTGTTGTGCACAATAGGGTCACCTATGTTCAAACATGGTGGCTACTTTCTTTTTTTGTCATTTCTCATGTGGTGATTTTTAGGAGAGTTTTCCTAAAGTCCACTGTGAGGTAACACTTTATAAAACGATTGCATGATTTTTGATCCCCAAATCTTCGTATCAGTCTGTACTACTCATGGAACTTTGGTAGAGTGGCAGAGCAGTCAGGCTTATAAGCGGAAGATGTGGGCTGCAGCTACATACACTGAACCTAGTTAGACATGCAATTAAAACGCAGATAAATGTATTTTAAAATATAGATGTCTTATATGTACATAAGGTATGTTTTTAAATACTTAGTACATTGAACCAAAACACACATACTTTTAGATACTTTTCAAAGGCCACTGCTTAGTTTGTAGTTGCTCTTGGTTACAATTGTTAGTTTGACACTAATGACAGTTCTACCATATCATCGGTACTACCGCACACTCATGTAAGCAGAAGAAATACAGTAATTACATTTCATTAGCAAAACCACATAAGATAGTCTTTTTGGAAGAAAAACAGTTGGTTAGGTAAATACTAGCCGAGCGTAAGGTTATAGAGGCAGTTTCTTCGCACAGCAAGGCTTTTAAAGTCCAAAACGCCACCCTAGCTAAAAGGCACTACGGACCGCTCAGTCTTGTCAAGCAGCAGAACAACGAAACCTCCTGTGGATATTTTCTAGTCTCTAAAAGATGCAAGAGGATTAAACCAACATTGGAGACCCTGTTTAATGACTTGCTGAAGGGACACAAGCAGCAACTTGAGTCTGACGTAAAAGGGGGGCAGCCTGGACAAGACTTCTGGGATTCAGGTAAGCAATACCTTTCTCCCCACAGTACCTTGGGTTTGAAGACCTGTTTGTGGCTGGATTCTCCTCAATGTGGCAGTGCTGGACCCAACCTCCAGATTCCTTGGTCTGATGACGAAAGGCAGGGCAATGGATGGGGTCTCTCAGCAGCCGTCTCAAGGGAGGACTTCTGGCATGGATTTCATCAACTTCTTTGGTCAGGCTGTGGTTTTGGTGCCTTTTCCTTGGCAACATCAAAGGACATGATTCACCTGCTGAAGGGTACTTGGGTGAGTCAGATTGTGTCTCTAGAGATTCAAATGGAGCTCAGCAAAGACTGACGGATTCTTCCCTTCAGAGATGTTGCATTTCACTCGGGTCAGAGGTCTCCTGGTGTTCGGGTTCTGTAGCTCTGGAAAGGTACAGGACCCCAGGAGATGGCTCAGATTGGAGTTTGTCTAGGGACTGGTTGTTCCCACCAGCCAAAAGGAAGGAAGAGTCCTCTTCGGAGTCACTCTGTGACATAGAGTACGGGATCAGGACAGCAGAGGTTTCTTCACGGTGTTGCAAGGGATCTGCAGGCGTCTCTGGTCATCTTCTTTGGTTACTTCAGTTTCCAGTGGTCGACTTTCCTTTCCACCTCCGGAACCTCACCTTTTATTCAGTTTCAGCACACACGCCTCTGCAATCTCTCTCGGCAGTTTACAGAAAGGGGCGGTTGGCAGTCCAATCAGAACAAACAGACCCCCATTGGGAGCTGGTTAAATTCAAGCACTCTAGCAGACAAAGGGCAGAGGAGTGTCAAACGCTTCCCCTTATTCCTGTCCTCGCAAACACACTGGTGCCTAGGTGGCAACATCCAAGTGTTCCTGCCAAAAGGGGGGGTGGGAGGGGGGAAGAACACACACACACACCCACACCCCACACCCCACACACCACACACCCACACACACACCCCCCCCCGGAATGGTAGAAGAAAAGATGTAAAATGCTGTGGGTTTGCAGAGCAGTGAGTGGTAAATCTGAATATAAGGTGAACTTCCATAGGCACAAGGGAATCACTGGAACAGAAGAGCCGTTGCTGAAGACGAAAGACCCCTGCAGACCCTTCCAGTAACCGTGAAGCCACCACTGCTGCCCTGACCCTTTTCCTATCGACAGAGGAGCTCCGAAGAAGACTCCTTCCCTTTATCTACTGGAACCAACCGACCCCAAGACAAACTACAATTCGAGCCATCTCCCAAGGTGCTGTGACCTTCCAGGGCTCCATATAGTGAATAGCAGGAGACCTCCGACCCATTTGCAGTGCAACATCTTGGCGTGGACAAATCTGCTCAGAACTTTAATGAGCTCCAGTTGGACCTCCAGAGGCACGATCCCACTCATCCACTCACCAGAGTGCAGGACTGAAGAGCTGAGGAAGATAGACGGTTCTTTGTTTCGGCTGATTAAAAAAGCACCAAAACCGCAGACCGACCTGGGAGACCGAAGAAAACCGTGCTGAGGGTCTTCTCTCATGACCGCTGCTGTGCCATACCATCCAGTCCTTCCTTTCGTAACCAGAGCGAGGAATCAGAAGACTGGGTCCGTTGCTGCTGCAGAGGAGAGAATCCAGCCACGTTTGTTTCTTCTAACCTAAGGTACCTTGGTGCTAAAGGTAGAACTTAACTTAAGCCGAAGAATCGCTCACCTGGCCCAGGCTTGACAGCTTGGGTCATTTGCAGGGTCCCTATAAATTATCTTGTTAAGCATTTTTATACTGGTGATTAAAGTATCACTTTGCCTTGCCAGCTGCTGCAGAAGACTTTTATTCCACTCCTACACTGAGTTTTTTCTAGTTGGGGATTGGACTTACAAAGCACTACACGCCTTAAAAAGTGTTAATAGAATGTATAAACGTGCTGCAGTGTGTATAACCATCCTTTTCCTTCCCACAAACTGTCTGCTGTGTCTTTATGATCCAAATGTCATTACTGTTTCTCCAGCATGGGGTCTGGCATGGATTCACATGCTCATGAATATTCCCCATCGTCGGGCCGGAATCCTCTGTAAAAGAAAACAGTTTCACTTTTACTTACAAACTGTAGAGCAGGAGCCACATCCTAATTCCTGATAAATACTGCGAACCTGGAAGCTGAAGACATGTCGACCACTGGAACTTAAACCGAGGAGGAAGATGAAGGAAAAGCGGCTGAGGTGATTTCCAGCGACCAGAGGGCCTGCTGTGTAACCAGAGCCTGCTGTAGCCCTTCATTACATTCGACCTGCAGTCTCCGAAAACGACGACCCAGAGCCTGGTTAGACTCAGGAAGACCTGCATTTTTAGCCATCCCACGCATTGCTGCGACTTTGCGTTGTTGCAATACCCCAATACCCTGGGACCGCAAGCCATCGTACGGTGCACAGTCTTCCAAATTTCGCTGAAACTTTGTGGGCCTCCTGGTGGATCTCCAGAGACACGAATCTAGTCTGAAAAGTCCCCTCACCAGAGTGCTGGACCTTTAAAACAACGAGAATTCAACCGCGATTTTCTGTCTTCTGTGCTCCTTGAAAAGATGCCAAAACCGCAGAAACTCATTCAGCCGTGAGGGAAACCTTGCCTAGAGCCTTCTTCATCGATCCCTGATGCAAAGTCCCTTCTGAGGTCTTGTTTCAGTCTCCATGACAAGGAATCCACTGATCATGTATTTGGCTGCAGACCCTGAAGTTCTCCTGCTGAAAAATGTTCTTCATTGCTGAGGTACTGTGTTGGCTTGGGTATGTACTTAACTTAAGCCGGTTAGGATTTCTGTGTAGCTGTGGGTTGTTTTCTGTGATGGGGATGCCTCTCATCCAGTGCACCCAGTCCCACTGCTAGAATCCTGCTAGGGTGTCTTCCCTCTTCTAACCCTAGAAGTAAAGTACTCACCTGTTTGCCCAGTTTTCCTAAGGAACTCTGACTTTTGCTACTAAAGAACCTATTCTGACACTGCCTGTTGGTCTCTAGTCCTAGTGACGCCCCTTCCGCCACTGAGAACACTCATGCTCCAAGAATAAGGGAAAGGCTTTCAAGGGATTGGCCTAGAAAAGAAAATAAGTGTTTAAAAGTTACTTACTTGTAAAGAGTTGGTTGGTAACTGTAATTCTAAGATTGAACAGTTACAAAAGTTCTTACTGATCTTGAATGTGTGATACACTATTCTTAAAAGTATGGGTAACATTTTTCTGCCTTAGCAACTTTTTTGCCAGTCTAATAGAAAGTAGATATGAAGGTATTTTACTCTCCTGTGATTAGGTTGTGCCTCTTCCCAAAAGTAAAGTGTTGGTATCACCAGATTAGTCCTTTGAGGATAATTGTATGAGTGTCCACCAACTGGATCTTGCTTCCCCTGACTTGCTGCTAGCCCACTACAGGCCATCAAGACCGACAGACGGCCCCTGCCTTGGGCACACTGCAGCAGCTCCGTCCTTTTGTTCCTAAGGAGGGAAGTTGGGTTGATCAAAAGGTTTCAGCGGAAGATCGCCCTTGTCCTGCCAACCCTGCCATTCCATGACCCAGAAGGCTTACATGGGTCATTCCAAGGCCTTCAGAGCTGGCTGTCATCAAGGCTCCCGAGGCGGTGCGCAGTCTGCAAAGCAGGATTGAACCGGCCAAGGCGTTAGGCCCCCACCCACTGCACCCCAATGGAGGCCGGCTGGCGAACTTGGTCAGCGTGTGAGAGAACATCTCCACTGACCGATGGGTTCTGGACACTCTCGCCCACAGACACACTTTGGAGTTTCAGCGAAGTGTCTGCGGATACCACTGGTGGCTCACCAAGAACAGCACATCCCACAGCTGCGACTGAAGGTGCGGGCCATGTTAAAAAAGGGGGCGATAGAGCAGGTTCCAAAGCGGCTCCGGAGTTTACTCCAGATACTCCTTAGTAAGAAAGAAGACCGGGGGCTTGTGGCCCATTCTCGATCTATGACGACTCAACAAATGTATCAAGTCCCAAAAATTCAGGATGGTGCCGTTGCAGCACGTGCTTGGCCAACTAGAGGAGGGGGACTTCTGTCGTCGCTGGATCTAGAGGACGCGTACTTCCCCATTCACAAAAAACATTGCAAGTGCCTGTGCTTTGTCATACAAGGGAAGGACTACCAGTTCAAGGCCCTTCCCTTTGGACTGAAGTCAGCGCCCAGAGTCTTTACAAAGTGCCTGGCACCACTGGTGGCCCATCAGTGCCTGCAAGGAATAAATGTGTAACCATACCTCAACAACAACCGGCTCATCCGTGCCAAGTCAAGGGAGATCGCTGTCGATCACACAGAGAGGACCAAGTAAACCATCCTAAGTCCTGCTTGATTCCATCGCAAGACGCTTTTTTCTTGGGATCCAGGCTCAACGCGGTTTCCTGCCTGGCGGCTACCTCAGAAGACAGGTTAGCATCCATTCTGGGCAAGGTGCCACGACTGTTGGCACTCAAGGTTGCCACAGTGAGGACCATCAAGTCATGCGACCCATCCAGGAGTTCTTGGACGCTTGTTGAATCCAGGTGTCCGGAAGCTTTGCCAACAAGATTGTCCTCGACGAGGAGTTCCGTCGAGCGATAAGTTGGTGGGTGGTCCAACATCGCCGGAGGCACTCATTTCCAGACCCCCCCTTACCAGGAGACGGTCACCACAGACGCTTCCTTGGAGGGCTGGGGAGCTCACACCGGACGTCTCCATGCCACAGGACTGTTGCTATCGGAGCAGAGGGATCTCCACATCAGTGTCCTGGAGCTGCGAGTAGTTTTCTGTGCCCTCAAGACATTCCTCCCGTCCCTCAAGGGCAAGGTGTGGTGAGGGTCTTCACGGACAATACCACCATAATGTTCTACATTCGGAAGCAGGGGGCACCAGATCCCCGGTGCTTTCCAGAGAGGTGCAGGAGTTGTTGCACTGGGCCATCGCCCAGGGGATGTTACTCATCCCTTTCCACCTGGCAGGATCAAGTGGACCGTCTCTTCCTCAAGTGGGGCGGATCAACCTATTTGCGATGAACTGAAAGTGCCAGGGGTTCACCATCAGGTTCCAACAGCCGAAGAGCATGGGGGACACGTTCTCTTTCCCGTGGGAAGGTCTGTTCCTGAACGTGTTTCCTCATTTGCGTCTCCTGCTGCAAGTCATCAGTCGACTCAAACTGTGCCGGTGCAGGATGTGTCTTGTCGCCCCGGCGTGGCCGAGGCAGATTTGGTAACCAGACTTTCTCAGCCTGTCGACGTCGCCATCAGTCAAGTTGCCAGTGGTCGCGGAACTGCTCACCAGAAAGAGGCGCAATCCTACACCACAAGCCAGGGTCGCTGAACCTGAAGGCTTGGCTCCTGCAGCATTGGAGTTTGGCGGGTACGAGCTTCCTGCGGACTGCTGAGATGTCCTTGCCAGGGCCAGATCGCCATCGTCTCTGAAGTGCTATGGGCACAAGTGGAAGCACTTCACAATGTGGTGCCGGACACAGAAGATCAACCCGCTGAGGGTCACAACCCCCCCCCCCCCCAGGTCCTTCCATACTTTTATTGTCCTTTGCCAGGGCGGGATGGCTCACGCCTCCATCAAAGTGCATCTGGCGGCTATCTCCCCTACACCAGGTCTCCAGGACGGTCTTCACTTTGATCATACCATCTGGTAAAGGAGTTCCTTAAAGGATTGTTCCGATAATTCCCGCCGGTCAAGACGCCCACCCAGGTGCGGGAACTCAACGTGGTTCTGACACAGCTCAAGGGGGCCCCCTTCGAGCCTATGCATCAAGCCCCTCTCAAGTACCTTTTGTGGAAGACTGCTTTCCACGTGGCTATCACCTCTGCCAGGAAGGTAGGTGAGATCCAGGCCCTGTCCTGCAAGCAGCTTTATTTGATTTTCCATGATACAAGGGTGGTGCTACGGACGTACCGCTCCTTCATGCCGAAGGTTCCATCGTAATTGCATCTCAACAAACCTTTGGTGTTACCTGTGTTTTTTTCCTACACCCTCATTGCCAGCTGAGAGGACTCTGCACTTGCTGGATGTGACGCATGCGCTGAAGGTCCGTGTAGCTGGCACAAAGAGTTTCTGGAAGACTGCTCCGCTTTTTGTGAACTTTGGTCCTGTGAACCATGGGAAGGCCTTGTGCAAGGCTTCCATCTCCAGGTGGCTCTCTGGCTCTATCACTTCTTCTCACTGGTTGGCAAACGGACCGCTGCCCGGCCGTCCCAGAGCTCATTCTACCAGAGCGATCGATGCAAAGACGGTGTTCCTGTCTGGTGTGCCCCTGCTGGACATCTGCAGGGCTGCTACGTGGAGGTCTACCACACCTTCACAAGATGCTACTGCATCAACAGGGTTTACAGTGAGGAGTTCAGGGTCGGCCAAGCAGTGCTGCGCAACCTGTTCGCTTGAAAGTGAGCCTGGTGAGGACGTAAGTGTACTTTCTTCTGTTGAGCTTTGCCTCCTCCTGTGGTTGTGTATATTATGTATTGTTTGTTCATGAGCATGTGATCCATGCCAGACCCCATGCTGGAGAAGGAACAAGTTACTTACCTGTAACTGTTGTTCTCCAGAATGGGTCTGGCATGGATTTGCATGTAAACCCTCACACATGTCAATCTGCGGCTCTTCTTGGTCCTACTGCTACTTTGTGCTACCAAATCTGGGGATGGCTGCCAGAGCAGGGGCTTGAGGAGGGAGCAGTCATTGGCTGGGGGCAGTATGACTCAGAGCTCAGTGACTGGTTTATAGGAGAAAGACAGTTTGTAAGTTAAAGTGAAACTGTTTTTTTTCTTTTACCGAGGATTACCGGCCTGACTACTGAATATTCATGAGCATGTGAATCCATGTCAGACCCATGCTGGAGAACAACTGTCACAGTTAAGTAACTTGTTCCTTATCTGTAATCTATGCAATTGTGTGGCTTTGCTAGTAATACAGTAGAACAGTCAGTTTCATTCTCTGTAACAATTGTAACCGCAAGCAACTAAAATTGAGGCATTCGGCTTTAAAAAGTATTGTGAATAATTTGTGTGTTTTTGGTTAATCCAAGTATTTACTTACCTGCCTTGTGTATATAAAATGTTTTTTTCAATATAACGTCGGTGTGTAAGAGTCACTACAGCTCACATCCTCCCCTAAGATGCACTTGGTTGCTCTGCCATTCTACCATATGCTGGGTAGTACAGACTTCTACTGAGAGTTTGGGGACCTGTATGCCAAGGGATAGTTTTACCTCAAGTGGACTTAATGAAAACTCCCATAACAATTAACTTTTGGAATAGCATTGGCACCTAATGTGTACACGAAGGTGCTTGCAGTAGTGGCTGCACCCCACCACTGCCAGAATATCCCATGTACCCATATTTGGACAACAGGATCATAAGAGGGGCACCATTAGAAGGTTGTCTGAAAAACACGATGGATCTTTTAAACAGACTAGGCTTCGCAATCGAAACAGTCAAACCTGTTGCCAACCCAAAATAAGCGGTTTCTGGGTGCCATATTAGACATGGAACTGGCATTCGCATACCCATCTCAAGAGTGTGATGGCAATTCTTGTACAAATTACTTGATACCTGGTTGCACACAAATATCAGTAAAGTCATGAAGCTCTTTAGCATGAGGGTATCCTGCATGTACCTCATACCCGCCTAAACATGGGCACTATCCAGCAGTGATTCTCAAATCGGTGGTCTCAAGTATCTGGTGAATGGAACAATCTAGTGGTTATATCAGGAGGTGGTGAGTGCTTTGCATTGGTGGGCAAAATCAAATCTCTTATAGGGAAAGCCATTCAGGCAACCGCCAGGACAAGTAACGATAATTGGATGCCTCACTGCTGGGTTGGGGGGCTTTAAGGGGTTCATTGCCAGGGAGCATGGACAAAAAAAAGGAGTCAAATGAACAAATCAACATGTTGGTGCAATTTTTATTTCCAGGATTTCTGTTATCTTTTCAAACCTAACAAATAAACATCACCGTGCTGTTCAATACAGACAATACTGCTGCAATGTCATTCATTAAAAAAAAGTAGGGTAGAACACATTCTGTTGTTCTCTCCTAGCACAGAAACTATTGCACTGGTGCCTCCAAGAGTGGGAATTACATCCAAACACAGCGTGTTCCAGGAGATCACAACTTTCTAGCGGGCAATCTAATCACAGTGCTTTAACAGATCCATAAGTGGCAGAGCAACACAAACTCAAAACAGATTTCTGATGCTTGTTAATCTGCTTAGAATCACATGCTGTGCATATGGTCCGACATCCAGTGGTAACCGCAGGGTATTGCATCTTGTCTTTAGGGGACCGAAAGGGGACGTTGGCATAGGCATATCTAACACTATCCCTATCGTGATGTGTAGTGTGCCCAAAATCCCTCACGCGCTGAGGTCCCTCAGATTGTTTTGTTCCGCCCAGATAACTGGTCACCCTATAGCAGAGCTCTTAAATAAGAGACATTGTTTATCTTAAACCGACTTGTCGGTTATTCCCCCCTTTATGTCACTTCGACGGCAGGAACAACTTCGACTAAGACTGCTGGGGATTTGTCTACGGTAGTGGATTTCGGCGCCCAAGATCTGGCGGCTGAAGCATCTACATGGCCGGGACCCTCTGGCCGGACTTCACAGTAGGGAGAGTGGGGTCGGGATTGCCATATCCTCTTTCCCCCTCTTTGCCCTTTAGGTCTGGTCATCTTTGTTTACACCTTTCGCTATGGAAAGGACTCCATTTAGGGTCGTCTGCCCTAAGTGTAGGGTCAGATGCCCGTGGAAGGACGTGCACAGAACGTGTAATTCTTGTCTCCCCTTGTGAACTCCTTCGGCCTAAGACCCTTAAGGAGCGCTGTGTAAAGCGGTGGGCCGCGTACGGTATGTTGTGGGCGTAACCCTCTTCCCCCTCCGCCACACCCGCCAAAAGTGACGAGGGCACATCCGATGACCAAACATCCGTTGCAGATGTTATAAACCCCGAGGCGGACACTTGTAGGTCCGCCACACCCGTCCCCGACCCTTCAAGGCCTGACGCTAGTCTTGCTTCAGGGACGACACCCGGCGACAGAGGCGTACAAAGAACGCATCACACTAAAAACACAACCCCCCCCCCCCCACCTATTTTGATGGGTATGTCGAAAAAGGTGAA
Source organism: Ambystoma mexicanum (assembly GCF_040938575.1). NCBI lineage: Eukaryota > Metazoa > Chordata > Amphibia > Caudata > Ambystomatidae > Ambystoma > Ambystoma mexicanum. Next base: position 862,827,433 of record NC_090924.1, on the reverse strand, counting down.
AGCGCCAGCAGGGCCGTCGCAAATTTCGGCTGATTCCTCTGATCGTTCAGATCAGCAGCCTTGCCTGCATCCGCAACAGCCTTTTGCGACTGGTTATTCCAAAACAAACAAGGGCGCTACCGCTAAATCAGGTTTACATGTCGAAGCGCAGACTTTCGAAGGTCCCTAAAGGCCCAGTAGGCCCAGAATCTACCACTAGACCTCAAAGCGAGAAACCTACAGCTAGGCCCTCTAACGCTGCAGTAGGTGGTAAATTTACCGATAGACTTTCAGGCACAGTATCGCAAGAATCAATTCCGCGGTTGGACTGATACCTACCCAGTCGAAAAACATGTGCAGACCGCGGGCAAATATATAGATACGCCATTGTGCCCCGATTCTCACGATGCCTACGAGGACAGTCAGGAGCCTCTTTCCAACACTCTGAAAAATTTTCGGCACCAAGGGGCGGAAGACGTTTTTCCACCCGTAGGCCCTTCTGGTTCCTCCAAGTGGCCAAGGGAGTAATTTGAAGGGTGCATGGATCGTCTTGAAAAAATTATCATTTTTTCTGAATATCCTTCCCCGAAAAGATCTTGTGGAGAACCTAATCTTAAATCTGCTTCACGTTTCCAAGATCACCCCTTTGTCCTGTCCATCATGAAGACATCGTCCAGATGGACACTTATCAGGACATTTACAGTGAAGATGAAGAACCTTCCTTCCTGCAGGGCTACAATGAGGACCAGGCGGATGCCACAGACAATTGGGAAGAAACCCAGCAAGTGGAGACAGACCCATGGACTTTCACCCAACAAGATCTGGACACTGGTGTTCTGTGCCTGGATTCTCCAGCATGCGGTCTGGCATGGATTCACATGCTCATGAATATTCCCAGTCGTCAGGCTGGAAATCCTCGGTAAAGAAAAAATCTGTTTCAGTTTTGTTTCTGAACTGTCTTTCTACTATTAACCAATCACTGGTCCCTGGGTCATACGGCCCCTAGCCAATGACTGCCCTCTACCTAAGCCCCTCCACTGGCAGCCATCTTCAGATTTTTACTGCACGTTCAAGTGTTGGGAGTCCTCGCGCTGTAGCTCTCGAGCTTTTACTGCGTATTGCAGTTTATTTCAAAGCGTTTACTCTTATTTTTTCGGTCAATTCGAGCCTCAAGCTCCACCGATTCTTCTTCCGATCAACAGGGACTCGTTTACCTTCTTGGTGGATTCCGAAAGACCTTTGAGGCCTACCCCTATTCGGACATGGCCCAGGACAAAGGAGATTAGACGCCTACTGGATCCAAACTATTTAGGAACTGCCCAGGATGTGGACTGCAGAACGTCTTTAAGGAGGACAAGCACTCCCAGTGCCTCTACTGCCTACATGTCGCAGGTGGAGGAGGACTGTGCGTTCTGCAAGAACATGTCTGTCCGGACCTTGAAGGACCGTTGTAAACGACTCTGATTGGCTGGAGGCGAAGAGCCCAGTAACGGGAGAGAAGAAGTCCGAGCTGTCTTCGAAGACCTTTGAGGGCGCTCCAGCGACGGGGGCCCAACAAAAGGCAAAGCACTGCGGGCGCCAGGAGCGCCGTTGGTTCGGGCTCCTTGGCTGCCAGACAGGGCACGATGTCACCGACACCATGATCCACGAGCCAACACTCTGGCTCGGTGAAAAGGGAGTCGGAGAACCCAGGTAAGCTTCGGGAGAAGCCCCGGTTGCCTCCCGAAGGAGAAAGCCGAGAGAGGGTGAGGCGGTGACCCTCCCTCTAAGTTGGAGGCCTCAGACGTGCCCATGGTCATGAAGGCTCTGATTCACCCGGCGAAGGCCTCGATTGAAGGAGTCGTGGCGGCTCTGGCAAAGCCTGCAGAGGCTACCCCAGTGGAGACGACTTCCGAGCCTAGCGTTTCCCTGCCACCCCGGAGGGAAACTACTTTCCAGCCTATCGCCCCCCCGTGAAACCCTGGGAAGAGAAAGAGGGTGTGGGGAACGGTAGCCCTAACGGGCACAGATACCACCTCTGGGGATGAGCTGGCTGGTGCCAAAGCTATCCAGGACAAGAAGTTGGAGGAGGTCAGGACCTACGGGAAGGATCCCGACGAGGTGGACATAGAGAGAACAGTGGAGCCGTGGGCCCTGAGGGAACGGAGGACCCCGCACCCTGCGCCCCAGCCGTCGCTCACGTCGCAACTGATGCCTACGCCACAGTACAATTCTGGCCCTTGCCCCCAGCGGACGATCCAACAGCACCTGGACCGTCGGGGAACCCACCGAGCAAGCGTAGGCGACTCCATCCTACCTCTCCCTTCCAGCCTTCACCCCCATCCCCTCCTCCGAGGGGCGAGACTGGGACGAAGACAGCGACGACGGGGACTGACGATGGTGGCAACGACGGAATGGATCTCCCGTCACTTTCTGTTCCGCCCCCCCTGACGAAATTGGAAATTGGCTCCTTTCACGCCATGATCGGCAGGGCCTCTGAGCTTTTCCAGCTGTGCCCCGAGGAACAAAAAGAGGGATTTCTTTACCAACAACGGGAAGCCAAGAGGAAAACCGTACTCTCGGTCCTGCTGTTGGACGACATATGGGACAAGGGTCTGTCCCTTCTGAAGAACCCTTCCACGGCCCCTGCGAAGAGAGACCAGTACGAGAAGAAGTACCGGGTCCTGGATTCCGCTCCTATGTGCTTCAGGGCACAACCAACCCCGGATTCCGTAGTGTCTGCGGCAGCCAAGAAGAAAGCAGCAGGGGTGACGGCATCATCCTCCACTTCACCGCCGTACAGCGAGTGAAAGAAGCTAGAAGCCATGGGACGTCGAGTAATCTCGTTGGCAGCGACTACCAGGCAGCCAACGCCCTCACGCTATGATAGGGAGCTGTGGTTCAAGATCGCCCCTATCCTAGACTTCCTCCCGGACGACAAGAGTGCAGAGGCCCTAGAAATCCTCCAAGAAGGCAAGGTGGCGTCAGATAACGCCATCACTGTAGCTATGGAAATCACTGATGCCGGTTTTCGTCAGATGGGCAACAACGTTTCGCTGCGCCGGTGCAGTTGGCTCAGGGCCACCAACTTCCGTCAGGATGTGCAGACCAGGGTACTGGACATGCCCTTCGATGGAAACAATCTGTTCGGGAAAGCGGTGGATGAGTCGCTACAGGCCATCAAAGCAGACACCGAGACGGTCCATGCCCTAGGCACTCTTCAACGACGGCCGTCCTTTCGGACCTCCGGAGGCAAATCTCAAAGTGCCTCCAAAGGATTCAGCGGCAGTTCATCATCGTACCGCCAAGCTGCCCATTCCTCGTCGCAGGAAGTTTACAGAGGCTGCAGCAAGGCCGGTGGATACCGTCGTCGCCAAGGAGCCCATGGTGGCAAGGCCTTGGCGAAACGGGACTGAACCAGCCCTGATGTCAGGCCCCCACCTAAACACCCCGGTGGGAGGCCGGCTGGCGAACTTCGTCGGCGTGTGGGAGTCCATCTCCACCGACCGTTGGGTGTTGGAAGCCCTGGCCCACTGGCGCACACTGGAGTTTCAAAGAATGACTGCATTTCCCACCTGTGGCCAGGAAAGAAAACCATGTTCCACAGCTGCTTCTGGAGGTACGAGCCATGCAGAGAGAGTGAGCGATAGAACTCGTCCTAAAGAGGCTCCGGAGTATACTCGCGGTACTTCCTCGTCCGAAAGAAGACCGGCGGCTGGCGGCCCATCCTGGACCTTCGGCACCTCAACAAATACATCAAAGCCCAGAAGTTCTGCATGGTTACCCTTCAGCACATGCTGGGACAGCTGGAGGAAGGCGACTTCCTATCGTCGATGGACTTGGGGGATGCATACTTTCACATCCCTGTACACAAGGGACATCGAAAGTTCCTACATTTCGTGGTCCAAGGGCGGCACTTCCAGTTCAAAGCCCTGCCCTTCAGGTTGAAGTCCAAGGGTCTTTACCAAGTGCCTGGCACCGGTGGCGGCGCAGCTGCGCCTGCAGGGGATCCACGTATACCCCTACCTGGACGATTGGCTCATCTGAGCAAAGTCAAGAGAACTCGCTGTCGACCACACAGTGAAGACTGTCCGCCTGCTCACGGAACTTGGATTCTCGATCAACTTTGCGAAGTCCCACTTGGTACTGTTGCAGGACGCCTTGTTCCTGGGAGCCAGACTCGACACAGTGGCACGGTTGGCCTCACTGTTGGAGGAAAGGACGAGGGCCATCCTGGCCAAGGTACAACGGCTGTTGACCAAGGAAGTGGCCAGGGTGAGGGCCATCAAGTCCCTGCTCGGCATGTCATTGTGCATCTACCTCGTGCATCTGTGCAGGTTGCAGATGCGGCCACTGCAGGAGTTCCTCAATGCCCATTGGATGCAAGTGGCGGGAAGCTTCGAAGACAAGATCCCACTCAACGAGACTCGGTCGTCGCTGTGGTCGCATCGCCTGGTGAAGGAGTTCATGAATGGACTGTTCCGCTTGTTCCCGGTGAAGGCTCCGGCCCTGGCGTGGGAGCTCAATGTCATACTCATGGGCCCGCCATTCGAGCCCCTGCACTCGGCACAGCTGAAGTTCCTATCGTGGAAGACAGTTTTTCTTGGGGCCATCACCTCCGCACGACGTGGGAGATATCCAGGCCCTCTCTTGTAAGCCTCCATATCTGACATTCCACGAGAGGAGGGTAGTGCTGAGGACGCACCCCACCTTCATGTCCCAGGTGCCGTTGGACTTCCATCTCAACGAGCCCTTGGTGTTACCTGTTTTCTTCCCATCGCCTTTGCCGCCGGCTTAGAGGACTTTGCATTCGCTGGATGTGGCTAGAGCGCTGAAGTTCTACGTGGAGGTCACGAAGAGTTTTCGGAAGACATCACAGCGGTTTGTGAACTTTGGACCTGTGAACCAAGGGAAGGCCCTCTCAAAGGCTTCCATTTCCAGATGGCTCTCCCACTTCATCATGCGCTGTCACTGGTTGGCAAACCAACCTTTGCCCGGCCGTCCGAGAGCCCATTCATCCAGAGCGATCGCTGCTACTACGGCTTTCCTGTCTGGTTTGCCCCTTCTGGATATCTGCAGGACTGCTACGTGGAGGTCGACGCACACCTTCACGAGATTCTACTGCGTCAACCGGGATTCCAGGGAGGAGTCCAGAGTTGGCCAGGTAGTGCTGCACAACCTGTTCGCTTGGAGGTGAGCCTGGTGAGGAGGTGAGAGTTGCTTAATGTTGAGTTGTTGAAATGCTTAATGTTGAGCCTTGCCACCTCCCGTGGTTGTGCATGTGTGTACTGCTATGTATTCTTGTATTCATGAGCATGTGAATCCATGCCATACGCCATGCTGGAGAAGGAACAAGTTACTTGCATGTAACTGTTGTTCTCCAGTATGGATTCACATGCGAACCCACCCGCCTACCCCTCTGTGGCTCTTCTCTTGGTCCTACTGCCACTTTACATGCTACCAAATCTGAAGATGGCTGCCATAGGAGGGGCTTAGCTAGAGGGCAGTCATTGGCTGGGGGGGGCGGGGGGCAGTATGACCCAGAGACCAGTGATTGGTTAATAGTAGAAAGTTCAGAAACAGATTCATTTTTTTCTTTACCGAGGATTCCCAGCCTGATGACGAGGAATATTCATGAGCATGTGAATCCATGCCAGACCCATGCTGGAGAACAGTTACAGGTAAGTAACTTGTTCCTTCTCCTCCTTCCACCCCGGCTCTCCAGGCCTCGCCTGTAGACGACCAAATGGCCTTCAATACCATTTTAAGGAAGGCAGCAGATCACTTCCAAATCACTACTCAAGAAGCAGTACCCGAGCAGGACTTTGTGGAGGACATTCTCAAGGTGAAACCCCCCCTCAAGCCAGGCCATTCCCCCTCCTTAATTCTGTTAATAGAAGATTGGCCCACTCCCTAGTGTCGCCAGCTCAGACCAGTGCAGTGAACTCAAGAGTGGAAAAGCTATTTCGACCAGCTCCTTCGGACCCTCGTTACATTAAAAGGCACGCCACCCCTGACTCACCGGTAGTGACTACCACCTGGAAACGGGCAGTAGTACCCCTTGCTACAGGGAGGCGCCTCAGGATAAAGAATCCAGGAGGTTGTATGCCTTAGGTAAGCAGGTTACCTCGGCTGCTGCATATACCACACCCATAGCGAAAAACACTACGTTGTGCAGACGCTCAATGGAACCTAGTACAGGAAGGTCTCCAAGAAGTCCCAGAACCCGTCAGGTCCAGACTTCTCACCATTGTGGCCGAAGGCAGGCAAGTAAACCAGAATGTAATAAAGAACACTCTGGACACTGCTGAGACAGCAGGCAGGTCTCTGGCCCAGGGCACTTTACTTAAGCAGCATGCTTGGCTTCGTAATTCAGGTTTCAAGCCTGAGACACAGGCCCCTCATCAACAAACCCATTGAAGAAACTAACCTCTTCAGAAAGGCGGTCGATGAGGCCCTGGAAACGGCCAAAAAAGAGCATGAGACTCTTAAGTCCCTGCAACAGATTACTCAAAAACCGTCCCCCAAAAGGGGAGGTAATTCTCATCGGTCCTTTTGAGGGCAGTCCTGTGCAAGTCAGAACAACTATAGCATGGGAAACTTTAATGCTGGACTAACATCAGGAAGCTCTGCATACTACCCACCAAGGGGTCAGCGACCCGGCAAAGCCAGAGGTAGAGGCCACAATCCTAGAGGAGCCGCAGCCTCTGGTCAGAAATGTTATTTTGTTATTTTGCATTTGTATAGCGCCTTATATACCATTGGTATGATCTTAAGGCGCTGGTAGGTTGTTCGCCCTCGGGAACTGCAGTTAGTCAGTTGAGAGAGAGTCTCGTAAAGTGCGTGGGCGCACCAGGTATGTGTGCAGCTGGTGTGGTTGTTACATGATAGCGGCTTCTTGATGGTAGGTGTGGTGCAGAGGAGATCAATTGAGTGTGTTGAGTCTGGAGGGTGGACATTCAGACTGACTTCTGGCTGCGTTAGGCCTGACAAGACGCCTAAGCTAGCGGGTGTGTGCTAGCTATCTGTTTTATAAGGATGATGGGTAGTTTGATGGGTAATGTTAGTATGAGAACAGCTTTACCGAATGTCATATTACTGCTGTGTTCTAGTTGAATGATGGTGTATAGGAGAGAGTAAGCGTAGTAATGGGATATTGTGGTAATCAGTAAAGTGTGTGCGACCAGGTACACTCGGTGAATGTTGGGAATACCTACTAAATTCATTTCTACTACAGTGACGCTATTAGGGTATACTTCAAAGTTCAACTGTAACACAGTGACTCTATTGGGCACACTTAATAATGCTGGAATTCCGTCTAGATTCAACATCGGCACAGTGAAGCTATTGGGGCACGTTTCTAAGTTCAGCTTTAAAACAGTGACGCTATTTGGGCACACTCAATGATGTTGGGAAAAACCTTCTAGATTCGACTTTAACACAGTGACGCTTTAGGCATATTTTCTAGGTTTAGCAATTAGAAAGTGTGCCCTTATTGCATCACTGTGTTAAGTTCAACTGTAACGCAGTGACGCTAATAGGCACATTTTCTAGGTTCAGCTTTAACAGTGACACTATTAGGCACACTTTCTAGGTTCAACTTTAACACAGTGATGCTATTGGGCACACTCAATGATATTGGAATACCGTCTAGATTCAACATTAGCGTAGTGATACTATTAGGCATGTTTCTAAGTTCAGCTTTAAAACAGTGACGCTATTTGGGCACACTCAATGATGTTGGGAAAAACCTTCTAGATTCGACTTTAACACAGTGACGCTTTAGGCATATTTTCTAGGTTTAGCAATTAGCACAGCGACGCTATTAGGGCACACTTTCTAAGTATTGGGCACACTCAATGATGTTGGAATTCCGTCTAGACTCAACATTAGCACAGTGATGCTATTGGGGCACGTTTCTAAGTTCAACTTTAACACAGTAACGCTATTAGGCACATTTTCTAGGTTCAGCTTTAACACAGTGACGCTATTAGGACACATGATATTTATCACAATTGTGCCTAAAGTGGTACATGCTATCTTTCGCAATTCCAACTGAGAGTGGGACAAAGCACCTACGTGAGGGATATGCTACCAGTCATTATTCTATCTAGGATAGGCATATGCCAACATTCACAATTCCGTTTGAGCGTGATGCGTGCTATTATTCACAAAAATTCACCAAGTGGCTAATTTTCACTATTGTCACTAGGAGTGGCAGTAGTTATTAACGCATGTATGCTAGAAAGTTTTGCAGTACAAAGTTTACAGTCCAGTATTGAATTAGGTTGCTGCTCGGATCTCTGTAGGTGTGCATGGTGTAATTATTTGGCAGTTTATAATATGGGAAGGTAAGGTAGACTGGCAGGGGCTTTCTGGAGTAGAGTAATTGCTCTACACCCCACCCATGCCACACTTAGTTTCGGTGGTGTCTGTCCGCTGCTGGCTTCACTGGCTTCCCCTGCTGACACCTGCAGACACTTTGTGGAGCCGCTACTGTAGGAGGCGCCCTTTGCCTTGTTTTGAACAGTTGGGTGTGGCAGAGGCACAACCAATCAGGGGTGGGGGGCAGGGTGGGAGGCGGGAGGGAGAGGGGAAGTCCAGGAAGGGGAGAATGGGCGGCACAGGGGGACACGGGGGACTGGGGACACTTTTTGAGCAAAAAACAGAAAGGGGGTCACGCACGGACAGTACACTAACCTGCTCCCTGGATGGCAAAAATGGAGCAGGTGGATGCACGCCAGTCCATAGACTCGCAGTACAACATGGATGGACCAATGGGACGGGAGGTCGGCGGGATTGGAGGCGGGAATGACGCGTGAATCAGAAAGAGGGTGTGGGGAGGGAATAGGAAACAAGGGGTCTATCAAAGGGCTTGGGCCAACACAAATGGTGAAAAACTGGCGGAAATGGACAATTGTACGTGCATAACACTCAATGAGCTCCAGGATGGAAATGTTGATATATCTGGAGACCGACTTGCTATTGGGATATTTGCCAAAGCATGTTTTGTACCCTCTCCATGATTGGAGAGGCTAAGCCTGTCCTTGGATCTAGAACAGCTCCTAGGAACTCTTTTGATGTATCTGGTACCAGACTTGACTTCTTGTTTATCGAGAAGCCCAATTGGAAGAGGTTTATGGTTTTTTACATGTTTATCTTGCAAAGCTTGTAAGTTTCTCCTATGATCAGCCAGTCGTCCAGGTAGGGGTACACTGGAATCGCCTCCCTGCGTAGGTGCGCTGCCACCACCGCCAGTATCTTGGTGAATACCCTTGGAGCTGAAGCTATACCGAAGGGTAGCACCTTGAATTGGCGGTGCTGGTCTGCTGCTTTGAAACGCAAGAACCTTCTGTGCGCTGGGAACATTGAAATATGAAAATCGGCATCCTTCATGTCCAATGTTGCCATGTAATCCCCCTGTTTTTAAGAGAGGGATTACCTCTTGTAGCGTTGTCATACAGAACTTTTGTGGCTTGACATTTGTTTGCAGAAATGACCATCAGATCCAGGTCCCCTCCATGTCACCCCGGTCGGGGGGCGCTTAACATCTTTCCTCACGGCATGGGAGGGGATAACTTCAGACCAGTAGGGTATAAAGACGGTCGCCCACGAGTACTGCGTGGAATTCGCCCGACCTCCACAGTTCAGACCACCGTGCTCACAGCCTTTCGCTGGACCATCTGGAGATCCTGAATCAAGAGGTGGAAGCGCTGCTGGGAAAGGACGCCATAGAAGCCGTCCCTATTCTTCAGGTAAACAAGAATTGTACTTCCTTGTACCCAAAAAGAACCTCACCATCCGCTCTGTTCTAGACCTGCACCCAGCGAACAAGTTCATAAAACCTCAAAGGGTTTGCATGGTAACGCTGCAGGAGGTGATCCCACTGTTCAAACGGGGGGGACTACATGGCAACATTGGACATGTAAGATGCATACTTTCATATTTCAATGTTGCCAGCGCACAGAAAATATCTAAGGTTCATGATGGAGGACAGGCATTACCAATTCAAGGTGCTCCCCTTCGGCATCGCCTCTGCGCCAAGGCCGTTTACAAAGGTCCTGGCATTAGCAGCAGCACACCTGCGCAGACTATCCGTCCCAGTTTACCCTTACCTCGACGACTGGCTCATAACAGGGGACTCGTACGACACGTTTTTTGAACACCCAAAAGACCGTAGACCTTCTGTTCAGTCGGGGTTTCTCCATCAATGAGAAAAAATCCAGTCTAGTCCCCAGTCAAATCAATTTCTGGGAGCTCTAATCCAGACGAATGACGGCCTTGTCTTCCCTTCCAACGAGAGGGTTCAGCACATGCTTTTTCAGATCCCTCAATATGTAGCCAGTCGGGAGGTGACTGTGCGCAAAGCCATGCGTTTGCTAGGAATGATAGCGTCATGCATATACTTGGTTCCCCACGCGCGGCTGCGCATGCGTCCCATGAAAGAGTGGCTCAACAGCCAGTGGTGTCAGGCCAGCAGAAAATGGGAAGATCTGGTAGTTGTCTTGCCAGCCCTAGTTCTCTCTGCAGTGGTGATCAAGGGAAAACCTCTTGAAGGGGAAAACATTCACCACCCCTGCAGTGGAAGCCACTCACGACAGACGCATCTCTCATGGGGTGGGGGGGGGCTCACCTGCTTCAGCAGACAGCGGATGGAGTGTGGTGCCCTACAAGTAGTATCCAACCATATAAATTTAGTGGAGCTATTAGCAGTGTTCAAGACATTACAAGGGAAGACTCCTGATTCTGCACGACAGCCATGTATTACCTGAACAAACGGGGGTGCACTCACTCGCCAGGGCTATCCAAGCTGTCCCAAAACATTTGGATGTGGACTCTCAAACACAAGATGTTTCTGTTGTCCCAACGTGTTCCAGGGGAACTCAATCTTCGGGCAGATCTGCTCAGCAGAGATTTCACTCTGCCCATAGAATACGAATGGCATCTGCACGAAGACATCGTGTCCAACGTCTTCGCGGAATGGGGCTCCCCAGAGATCGACCTGTTCGCGACTCAGGACAACACCCAATGCCAATACTACGCCTCCAGGTACCCCCAGAACCGCTCCAAGGGGAACTGTCTCTGGATAACATGGTCAGGGAAATGTCTACACTCCCCCCGACTCCCCTTCTCAACAAGATAGTGCACAAGATGCACCAGGAACCAGTTACCATGATACTGGTGGCCCCCATGTGGGCCGCCAACGCTGGTTCGCTCATCTAATGGAAATGTGCCTCTCCCCACCAGTAAAACTACCCTGCCTGTACAACATGTTGTCTCAGAACAGGGGGGGAGACCCTACATCCATGCCCACAAACTCTGAACTTAGCAGCCTGGCTCCTTAGGTCATAGAGTTTGGACACCTACAGCTCCCTCAGAGGTGAATGGACATACTCGGGGAAGATAGAAAACCTAACACCCTTTATTGCTATGCCAGCAAATGGAAACGTTTTGTCATCTGATGTAATACCAAGGGCGTCAATCCCGTTGATTGCTCACCCACACACATTGTGCTGTACCTAACCCATTTGTTGGACACAGGGTTGGTCTTCAATTCCCTAAAGGTTCATCTGGCTTCTCTTTCAGCCTACACCACATCACAACAAAAGGTGTTGTGGTGGAAGATACCAGCCTTTATGGAAGGGGTTAAGAGTATTTATCCTCTCATTTCTCACCCAGCTCCTGGATGGGATCTAAATGTGGTTTTAACCAGGCTCATGGGATCTCCCTTTGAGCCAATTCAGAAAGCAAGTCTAAAAGACCTTACTTATAAGATGGCCATCCTAGTGGCTATCACTTCTATCAGAAGGGTTAACGAACTACAGTCCCTTTCTGTTCTTGATCCCTTTGTTACAGTCCACAGGGATAAGGTAGTTCTGCGCACTCATCCAGATTCGCGCCTAAATTCATCTCAAAGGTCCATATGAACCAATTGATTGAACTATGTACCTTTTTCCAGCCTTTTTCCAGAATCCCACTAGCATGGCCGAAAGAAGCCTACACACACTAGATGTGCGCAGGGCAGTCATGTTCTACCTGGAAAGAAAGAAACCACTGAGGAAAACAAACCAATTTTTCGTTTCAGTTGCAGCTGGTAGAGATCGGGATCCTGTCTCTAAATCGGCTATCTCAAGGTGGATTGTCAAATGCATCACACTATGTTTCTCTCTTTCTAAGAGAGAACTGCCCTTCAAGCCTAGAGCACATTCTACTCTGGGCACTGGGTCATCCATAGCATTCATTGCAAATGTTCCCCTAGAGTCCATTTGCAAAGCGGCAACCTGGAGTTCTGTACACACCTTAACAAAACACTATTGCCTAGACACTGATTCTAGGTCTGATTCTCAGGTGGGACAAGCAGTACTAAGGCATCTTTTCTCTACTGTTACTTCTCACAACCCACCTCCAACTCCGGATACTGCTCGCTAGTCTATGCACAGCATGTGATTCTAAGCATATTAACAAGCATCAGAAGACATGCATTACTTACCGTAATAGCATTTCTGATGATTGTATCTGCTTAGATTCACATGCGCCCTCCCTACCTACCCGCTTGGGGTGGAAGGAACATAGACGCCTTACTACTTTCTCCCTTGATTTACTCACTCAAAGTGTCACTAGGGAACTATTGGGTAAGATTTTACCTTTTAGAGGTACACCTACCTCACTTGTTGGAACCCCAGAACGTTTTGCTGGACCGATAGATTTGTCCCTATACCTCAGTGAGTGTGAACGTTTTTCTACACTCGCAGATCATTATACTCCTTTTATGGTTGTCATTTTTAAGATTCTCCATAGTGTCCTTTTTAATTTTATCCTCTTTGACAACTTTTGGTATGTACCATTTTATTCTTACAGGGTTGCCCTGTGGGGCTCCCCTTTTACTTTCTCTGGCTAACCTTGTGAGAACTAAAGTTCCCAGGGGTAGAAAGGATATTTTGAATGATTTGTGTCCTCCAACGTATTCCTCATCTTAGATGTATTCCATCCAGCTAAAGCTGCTTTGGGAATTATTTCTCGGCAGAGGGCGCTGTGCATCGATGTAGAGTCGATGGTCGCTCCAAGGCCTCCGTCAAGGGTGATGTCATCGGGTATATAAGTAGCACGCGCCGCGCCCGTAGGCCTCAGTTCCATTTTTCCGCAGTACCTGTTGCTTCGGAGACTCGGCGCACCTCGAGTAGTTCTGTGACGCAGTTACGCAGTAAAGTGAAGCCAACAGCATTACTTTTGGGGAAGAGGCACCACCAATTCACAGGTGAGTAAAATAACCTCATATATAGTTTTCGAATGGCCCAACACACATTTAAGAACACAGTTTAGAGCTAGTAAAGTAAGGAACAAGTTACTTACCTGTAACTGTTGTTCTCCAGCATGGGTCTGGCATGGATTCACATGCTCATGAATATTCCCCGTCAGGCTGGGATTCCTCGGTAAAGAAAAATCAGTATCAGTTTCGTTTCTGATCGGTCTTTCGTAGTAGTAACCAATCACTGATCTCTGCGTCATACTGACCACAGCCAATGACTGCCATCTCCCTAAGCCCCGCCTCTGGCAACCATCTTCAGATTTGGTAGCACGTGAAGTGGCAGTATGACCAAGTGAAGAGCCGCAGAGGGGTAGGCGGGAGGGTTCGCATGTGAATCCATGCCAGACCCATGCTGGAGAACAACAGTTACAGGTAAGTAACTTGTTCCTTCTCCAGCATGGGGTCTGGCATGGATTCACATGCTCATGAATAAAGAATACATAGCAGTACACACATGCACAACCACGGGAGGTGGCAAAGGCTCAACATTAAGCATCACATCAACTCAACATTAAGCATCTTACCTCCTCACCAGGCTCACCTCAGGCGAACAGGTTGCGCAGCACTGCTTGGCCGACCCTGGACTCCTCCCTGGAATCCCGGTCGACGCAGTAGAATTTCGTGAAGGTGTGCGTCGACCTCCACGTAGCAGCCCTGCATATGTCCAGCAGGGGCACACCAGATAGGAACGCCGTGGTAGCTGCGATCGCTCTGGTGGAATGGGCTCTCGGACGGCCAGGCAGCGGTCGGTTTGCCAACCGGTGACAGCACATGATACAGCCGGAGAGCCATCTGGAGATGGAAGCCTTCGAGAGAGCCTTCCCCTGATTGACAGGTCCAAAGTTCACAAAGAGTTGTGACGTCTTCCGAAAACCCTTCGTGTGGTCCACGTAGAACTTCAGCGCTCTAGCTACATCCAGCGAGTGCAAAGTCCTCTCAGCCGGCGACGAAGGCGACGGGAAGAACACAGGTAACACCAAGGGTTCGTTGAGATGGAAGTCCGACGGTACCTTGGGCATGAAGGAGGGGTGCGTCCTGAGCACTACCCTCGTGTCGTGGAAAGTCAAGTACGGGGCCTTGCAGGAAAGGGCCTGGATCTCTCCCACTCGTCGTGCGGAGGTGATGGCCACAAGAAAAGCTGTTTTCCACGATAGAAACTTCAACGGGGCCGAGTGCAGAGGCTCGAACGGAGGTCCCATGAGCTTGGTCAGCACCACGTTGAGCTCCCACGCCGGGGCCGGAGCCTTCACCGGCGGGAACGATCTGAACAGTCCCTTCATGAACTCTTTCACCAGACGATGAGACCACAAGGACGTCCGGCCCGTGGTTCTGGTGTATCGGGAGATCGCAGCAAGATGAATCTTGATGGACGCGTGTGCCAGACCCGCTTTGGCCAGCGTCAGCAGGTACGGCAGTACTTGGGGAGCCGTAATCCGTAGAGGGTTAATCTTCTGTGCGCGGCACCAGACAGAGAACCTCTTCCATTTGTGTCCGTAGCATTTAAGAGTCGAGGACGCCCTGGCCTTTGCAAGAACCTCTCTGCAATCGGCCGGTATGTCGTATCCTCCAAACTCTAGCGCTGCAGGAGCCAGGCCTGCAAGTTCAGCGACTTCGGGTCGTGGTGGAGGATGGCGCCTCCTTCCCTGGAGAGTAGATCCGCGTCCGCCGGCAGCTTGATCGGCGGGGACGCTGACAAGTCCAGCAAGTCCGGGAACCATATCTGCCTCGGCCACGCAGGTGCGACGAGGATCATCCTGCACCGTGACCTCTTGAGCTGGTTGATGAGCCGGATTAGCAGAGGCAAAGGAGGGAACGCGTAGAGGAACAGGCCCTCCCAGGGGAACGAGAAAGCATCGCCCATGCTCCTCGTCTGGGGAAACCTGCTGGCGAACCTCCGGCACTTGGTGTTCGTCGCCGTCGCGAACAGGTCGATCTGGGGTGTGCCCCACCGTCGGAAGAGGCGATCCACCAGATCCTGCCGTAGTTCCCACTCGTGGCACGAGCGCAGCTCCCTGCTGAGTGAGTCGGCGATGGTGTTTTTTATCCCTGCCAGATGAAACGGCACCAGAAAAATCCCTTGGGCGACGGCCCAATGCCACAGGTCCTGCGCCTCCTTGGACAGCGCTGGGGACCTGGTTCCGCCCTGTTTCCTGATGTAAAACATGGTGGTGGTGTTGTCGGTGAAGATCCTCACCACCTTGCCCTTGAGGGACGGAAGGAAGGACCTGAGGGCCCAAAACACTGCACGGAGCTCCAGGACGTTGATATGCAGGGACTTCTCCGTCGGGAGCCAGAGTCCCCTTGCGTGCAGATTTTCGGTGTGCGCTCCCCACCCTTCCAGGGAGGCATCCGTGGTCACAGTCTCCTGGTGGGCTGGGGCCTGGAAGTCCATGCCCGCCGTCAGATGCGCGCGGGTGCCCCACCACCGTATCGCTCGTCGGAAGCTCTCGTCGAGCTTGATCCTTTCCTCGAAGCTGCCCGTCGTCTGGATCCAGCGCGCATCCAGGAATTCTTGCAACGGGCGCATCCGGAGCCTGCACATGGGAATGAGGTAGATGCAGGAAGACATCATCCCGAGGAGGGACTTGATGGACCTCACTTTGGCCGCGTCGGCCACCAACATCCGTTGCACCTTGCCCAAGATGGTCCTGGTCCTCTCCTCCGACGGGGAGGCCAGAAGGGACACTGTGTCGAGCCTCGCTCCCAGAAACAGTGCGACTTGCGCGGGCACCAGGTGGGATTTGGCGTAGTTCACGGAGAATCCCAGGTCCGTGAGGAGTTGGACGGTCCTTGCCGTGTGGACCACGGCGAGCTCCCTCGTCTTGGCGCGGATGAGCCAGTCGTCCAGGTAGGGGTAGACGTGAATCCCCTCGCGGCGCAGCTGCGCCGCCACCGGTGCGAGGCACTTGGTGAATACCCTGGGTGCCGACCGTAGTCCGAAGGGAAGGGCTTTGAACTGGTAATGACGCCCTTGGACCACGAACCTGAGGAATTTCCGGTGCCCCATTAGGATGGGAATGTGGAAGTAGGCATCCTCCAAATCCAACGACGATAGGAAGTCTCCTTCCTCCAGCTGACCCAGGACGTGCTGGAGGGTGACCATCCGGAACTTCTGCGCCTTGATGAACTTGTTCAGACGTCGCAGGTCTAGGATGGGGCGCCATCCTCCCGTCTTCTTCTTCACGAGGAAGTATCTCGAGTAGACTCCGGAGCCCCGAAGCCCCTTTGGGACGAGTTCGATGGCGCCCTTCCTGAGCATCGCCTTCACCTCCAGGAGAAGTTGAGGGGCGTGAAGTTCTTTCCTGGCCACGGGGGGGACCCGCGGGCACCTTCTTTGAAACTCGAGCGCGTGGCCCCGGGCCAGGGCGTCCAGCACCCAACGGTCGGTGGAGATGGACTCCCACACGCTGACGAAGCCCGCCAGCCGGCCTCCCACCGGGGTGCTTCGGTGGGGGCCCGACCCCACGGCCGGTTCAATCCTGCTTGGACGCGCCCTTGCCGCCTTGACCTCCTTGGCGACGACGGCGGGGTCCGCTAGACTTGCCTCGTCCTCTGTAGGCCTCTTGCGACGACGAGCGGGCCGCTTGACGGTAGGAAGCCAAACCGCCGCCGGAACCTTTGGAGGCGCCCTTGCCTCCGCTGCTCCGAAAGGGCGTCCGTCGTTGCTGCAGAACTCCAAGGGCCCGGGCCGTCTCAGTATCCGCCTTGATGGCCTGAAGGGAATCGTCCACTGTCTTCCCAAACAGATTGTTCCCGTCGAAGGGCATGTCCAGGACTCTGGTCTGGACGTCCTGCCGGAAGTCCGTAGCTTTGAGCCATCCACGACGTCGAAGGCAAACGCCGTTGCCCAGCTGGCGGAACCCAGTGTCGGAGATGTCCGTCGCCACGGTGATGGCGTGGTCCGAGGCCACCTCACCTTCCTGCAGGATCTCCAGGGCCTCCGCCCTCTTGTCGTCCGGCAGAAAATCCAGCAGGGGAGCTATCTTGTACCAGAGCTCCCTGTCGTAGCGAGCCACGATAGCCAAGGCGTTGGCCGCTTTAATCGTCGTCGCTGCCGACGAGATGACTCTACGTCCCATAGCATCCAATTTCCTTCCCTCGCCGTCCGGCGGGGAGGTCGATGTGGAGGCCGCACCCCCCCCCCCCCCCCCGCTTTCTTCCTGGCTGCCGCGGAGACGACGGAATCCGGGGTAGGCTGCGCCCGGAGGCACAGGGGGGCCGTGTCCGGGACCCGGTACTTTTTCTCGTACCGGTCTCTTCTAGCTGGCGTCGTGGAAGGGTTCTTGAGGAGGGAAAGGCCCTCATCTCAAATGTCGTCCAACAGAGGCACTGCGAGGACCGTCTTCCTCTTGGCCTCGCGCCGCTGATAAAGGAAGCCTTCCTTTTTCTTCTCCTCAGGGCAGAGTTGGAAAAGCTCGGAAGCCCTGGAGATCATGGAGTGGAAAGATCCGATCTCATCGGGCGGAGAAGCCCTGGCGGGAGGCGACGACGGAAAATCCTCGTCGTCCGTACCCGTCGCTGCCGTGTCAGTCCCCGTATCATCCCCTCGGGTGGACGGGGAGGAGGGCTGGGCGGGGCGCGACGGTTGAAAAGGAGGTGGTGGATGGATCCTTCTTTTCTTGGTAGGGGGAACACCAGAAGGTCCCGGTTCTGGATCCCCCGACGGGAGAGGTTATTCATGAGCATGTGAATCCATGCCAGACCCATGCTGGAGAACAACAGTTACAGGTAAGTAACTTGTTCCTTATTCTTACAGGGTTGCCCTGTGGGGCTCCCCTTTTACTTTCTCTGGCTAACCTTGTGAGAACTAAAGTTCCCAGGGGTAGAAAGGATATTTTGAATGATTTGTGTCCTCCAACGTATTCCTCATCTTAGATGTATTCCATCCAGCTAAAGCTGCTTTGGAAATTATTTCTCGGCAGAGGGCGCTGTGCATCGATGTAGAGTCGATGGTCGCTCCAAGGCCTCCGTCAAGGGTGATGTCATCGGGTATATAAGTAGCACGCGCCGCGCCCGTAGGCCTCAGTTCCATTTTTCCGCAGTACCTGTTGCTTCGGAGACTCGGCGCACCTCGAGTAGTTCTGTGACGCAGTTACTGAAGATATTCGATATGTCCTCGTCGTCGACCCCGCGATCGGGATTCAAAAAGTGTAAATCCTGTGGTTCTAAAATGTCCATCATGGATCCGCACCGGGAATGTCTATGGTATCTCGGTGAAGGCCGCGACATGGAGGCCTGCACGAAGTGTCAGCAATGACCGGGAAGGCCTTGCGAGAGAGGAAGGGAAAACTGCAGGTAGGACGTAAACCCGACCGAAAAGCCTCTAGCGTCCAGTACAGGCATCGGCCTAGGTCCTGAAAAGGTTCTCACCGCTCTCCGTCTTTGACGAAAAAGTTAAAAAAAAGGCGCCACCGGTCCCCTTCCACCTCGTCCTCGGACGAGTCTCCAAAAAGAATGAAATACCCCACAAAACATTCTTCCTCCGAAGAATGGGAAGCATTCATAATAAAAATGGAGGTATTTGAGAAGGCTAAGCCTCGGTCCGCGCCTTCTTCGGAAGCCGGCCAGGAGTGTTACCGTTCCAACACTCACGCGCCCTCGAGCCCGGGTGATCGAAGGAGGAAGAATCGGGAATCCTCCAGGATGATGAGCGAAAAAGACCGCTCCAGTAGAGTCGACCGTTCGAGCTCACTGACGCCATCTAAAACCCGACACGCCTCAAAGGGTAAATCTTCAAAGAGCGCCTTGACGCCAGCTCCGTCGACGACCACTATTTCGTTGGCGCCATCAACGCCTTTGTCGACCCCGAAGCCCTCAGCGCCAAAGATTCAAAAGGCTCGAACTCAGCCAGAAGCTGTCAAAATAACAGCAAAGGAAAAGACTACAAAGGCTATAATACCTTCAGCTTCCGCTAGTATACCTCCCCCACCTATCCCGGAAAAGGTTTTTAAACCTCTTCCAAGGTAGGAATTTTTCAAATCCTTAACTTCAACTTTTGAAGAACAGGAGAGGTCTGATGAGGAAAATGTTCCTTTTGGACTGGAATATGGCACCCCAAATGTCCCAGAATGCCTGATTTCTGAGGAAAGCAGGATGAGGGACCTGGTGGAAACCTTGCATAATGCAAGTGGTAGTGATACTTCGCCTGAAACGGATTTTGGCAAGCCAGAACCAGGGGAAAATGCCAGTCCCTCATACCGCCAACTAATGAAAAAAGTGGTAAAATTCTTAGGATGGGCTAGACCACCAGCTCAGTTCATCCAGGATGATCTGACATATATTGGATCATGGTCCCACCGAAGACCTGATTTTACCCTTCCATGTAGCCTTGCAAAATAGGGTGGCCAAACATTGGGAGACTCCAGACTCTATTCCTTTGGTGAATAAATCCCTTACTTCAAAAGACCGCCCTTCCAGTAGCGACCCCGGCTATCTGTCGAAGCACCCTACTCCCGATAGTCTGGTGGTACAGGCAGCCACAGCTTCAAATAAGGTGGCGTACCCTTCCATCCCTCTGAATAGATGACAAGCGTGTGGATGGTTGGGCACGCAAGTTTTTTTTCAGCTGGGTGTATGGCGTTAAAATCGGCCAACTCCACGTGTGCATTGGCAAAACTTTCGTACACTCTATGGGAGTGCATCGCAATGGCGACAGCACATACCAGAGGGGGATGAAAGGGAAGGATTCCTAGCCATTGTTAAAGATAGAAAGGAGGCCATGCAATAATCCCTTCAATCTGGATTGGACACTGCAGATATTGTGAGCAGGTCCTTGGGCACTAGCACAGTAATGTGCAGATTTGCGTGGTTACAGAAGTCGGGTTTCACACCAGACGTGCAAAACAGTCTTCGGAGCATGCCATTTGACGGTCTCACCTTTTTGGCAACAAGGCTGATGAGAGCCTTGAGAGGTTGCAGGCCTCCAAAGCAGCTGCCAAGTGTTTAGGAGCTGCTATTCGACAACCTCAGCCTTTTTGTGCACCAGGACAATCTTGGAGGGGACGATCCTATAGTTACTACTCCTCATATGGAAAGGCGAGAGGAATGGCCAGTCAAAGGGGCCAGAGAAAGGCCACTCGTGGTGGACGAGGAAAACGTGCAAAGCCAGCTCCAGTTGCAGCCTCTTTGCCATCAGCGGCTGCAGCAACCGCCACAAAACCGCTTTGAGGACTTGCATCACAAGACACCTGTGGGAGGCAGGCTGTCGCAGCATCTGCAAGAATGGCAAGTCATTACTTCAGATGTTTGGGCTCTAGAAATAATAGCCCATGGTTACTGCCTTCCTTTTCTAACCTCAAAGCAATCCACCCGGGAGACACCCTTTGAAGTTTCCAGACCCGCTCCTACAGCAGGAAGTTCTAACCCTGCTGGAGGAAGGTGCTATAGAGCCAGTACCTGTAGCAGAGGGGAACGAGGGATGGTACTCCCCATATTTTTTTGATCCCCAAAAAGGACGGAGGACTGAGACCTATCTTGGACTTAAGAAGCTTCAACAAGCTCCTCAGGAAGGACAAGTTCAAGATGGTTACTCTTTCTCAGATCATTCAGGCACTTCAACTTCAAGATTGGTTGATGTCATTGAACCTCCAGGATGCTTATTTTCATGTGCCAATTCATCTCGAGCACAGAAAATACCTGAGGTTCTTAGTTGGCGACTCAAACTATCAGTTTCGAGTCCTGCCATTCGGATTGACCTCTGCCCAGAGGGTCTTCAAGTTAATGGTAGTAGTGGCAGCGCACCTCAGGAGAGGGGGGGGATTCACGTGTACCCCTACCTGGACGATTGGTTGATCAGGGCACTTTCTGCCAAAAAAGCCCTGGATCATCTGAAAGTCACCTGCCACTTACTCCACAAACTGGGCGTCTCCCTCAATTTCATGAAGTCACAAGTGACACCTTTCCAACAGCTCCAGTATATAGGCGCTGTATTAGACACATCCTTGGGAAAGAGTTTGCCTCCCAAGTCGATGGCTCAAGACATTCTTCAGATGGTTTCCAAATTTCAAAATGCCCAAAATCTCCAGGCCTACGACTTCTTAGGGTTGCTCGGCCATATGGCATCCTGCATCTTCCTAGTGCCAGAGGCACGCCTGAGGATGAGATCCCTTCAATGGGTGCTAAAGACTCAATGGTCCCAGTTCTCAGGTCAAATGACGGATCTTCTTCAGATTCCGAACAAGGTTCGGCAGGATCTTCTGTGGTGGACTTGCACAGAGAATATCCTAAAAGGAGAACCGTTTTGGCAACCGTGGCCGGAGATTACAGTAGTGACTGACGCCTCACTCATGGGGCGGGGGAGCTCATACCATCGATCTGACAATCAGCGGTCATTGGTCTCCATCGGAGTCCAAATTACACATCAACCTTTTAAAGCTGAGAGAAATCAGACAAGCACTAAAGGCTTTTCTGCCATCTGTCAGAGGAAATAATGTCCTGATAATGACAGACAACACAGTGGCCATGCCTTAGCTAAACAAGAGGTGTAGGGTCACTACCACTGTGCAGAGGCAATGCGGCTCTGGTATTGGGCAATTCAAGAAGGAATCTCCTTAACGGCAGTTCATCTAGCCGGGGAGGGGAATATGACGGCAGGCACTCTGAGCAGGCAGGGCACGGTGTCCACCGAGTGCGAACTGGCTCAGGAAGTCCAAGAGATTTTCGCCCTTTGGGGAACCCCTCAAGTTTACCCTTTTTGTGACAGGGATCAACCGGAAGTGCGAAAGATATTGCTCAAGGGAATTTCCCCCAAGAGGAGCCTTAGGAGATGCGTTTGTGGTGGAGTGGAACTTCCCACTACTATACGCGTTCCCTCCGATTCCAGTCATTCCTCAGGTCATCAGGAGATTGAGACGGTTCGGAAACCGCATGATCGTAAATGCCCCGGATTGGGCCAAGAGAACGTAGTTACCCGGTCCTTCTAGACATGTCTATCTGTCCTCCGTTATCTATTCCTCGGAGAGAGGACCTTCTCTCACAAATGGAGGGCCGGGTTCTCCATCCAAAGGTCAAGACTCTCAAACTTCATGCTTGGTATCTGAAAGGCTGAGATACAAGGATTGGGACCTTCCAGATGATGTCATGGAGGTGTTGCTTTCAGCAAGAAGGCCAGCAACAAAATCTCTATACCATTGCCATTGGAAAAAAATGTGCTACTGGTGCAGAGAAAAGAAAGTTGATCCTTTTCTATGTTCCATTCTGGAAGTGTTGTCCTTCCTCTTGTTCCTAGCACATAGAGGCCTAAATGTTGGGACCATTAAAGATTATCTTGCAGCGCTTTCAATTTTCAAGCGCTCTTCGGAAGAAGGCTCCTATTTCAAAATTCCTTTACTAATACAATTCTTAAAGGGACTCACCAATGTGTTTCCTCCTCACCCCTTCCGAGTACCAATGTGGGATGTTAATCTGGTTCTAAAATTATTAATGTGTGCCCCTTTTGAACCCCTGCACACTTGTCCATTAAGATTACTAACATTGAACAATGCTTTCCTAGTGGCTTAAACATCTGCAAGAAGAGTGAGCGAATTGCAGGCACTGTCTTCTGGACCACCCTATACTGTGTTCCATAGAGAAAACTCATTTTTACCTAAAGTTGTCATCTGCCCGCGTTCTACCCTCCACCTCATCCTAGTAAGGAAGAGGAAAGATTGCACAGGTTGGACCCAAGAAGAGCTCTAAGCTTTTACATTTCTAGGCTTTCCAAGCTTATAGTAGATGAACTTTTCAATGGCTACACCGGAAGGAAATTGGGTCAATCGGTTTCGGAATAAACCATATCACGTTAGATTGTGCTTTGCATTTCAGAATGCTACAACTTGGCGGGGAAAGACCCACCAGAAGGATTAAGGGCCCTTTCCACCAGAGGCATAGCCTCTCTGACAGCCCTTCAAAGAGGTGTTCCCATAAAATCTATCTGTGAGACAGCAACTTGGTCATCGCTGCACGCTTTTTCAAAATTCTATAGTCTGGATGCTTCCCAGTCTAAGGAGCTTGCTTTTGGCAAAGCAGTGCTATATCCCACCATATAACGGTATCAAAAATCTACTCCCTCCAGAGTTTTCTATACTGCTTTGGGAGTCTATCTAAGATGAGGAGTATGTTGGAGGACGCAATCCATTTGAAGAACAAGTTCTTACCAACTGGTAACGTTCTTTCGATTGGATGTTCCTCCAACATGTTCCTCATCGCCCTCCCATCCTACCCCTCTGTAGATTTTCCAGGTTATTGCCACTTCAACTCTTGCAAGGCTGATACCTGACTACCGGCACAATCTACAAAGTAGACCAAGAGGGGGAAAAACAGAACTGAGGCCAACGGGAACTGTGCATGCTATTTATATACCCAATAACATCACCCTCGATGGAGGCCTTCGAGGGACCATCGCCTCGACTACATCGACGCACAGCGCCCTCTGCCGCGAAATTTCCGAAGCAGCTAAATCTGGATGGAATAAATCTAAGATGAGGAATATGTTGTAGGAACATCCAATCGAAAGAACGGTTTATAGTTAAAAGGTCGAATGAAAAACATTTTTTAATGAAGTTTTTAATTCGAAATGGGGGGGGGGTTCCCCCTCCCCCAACCTCCCTTTTTTTTTTCTTTTTTCTTTTTTTTAACCATTTTTTTTATTCCCAGACCCCAAAATAAATATGTAATTAAAAAAGAGGGAATTTGACTTTTTTTCGAGATTTATTTTTCGAGATTTTGACTGACCACCCGAAAAAACATTACCAGTTGGTAAGTAACTTGTTCTTCTATCCTTCTACATTTTGTAAGGTGAAACCAGCACACCCCACTTTATTGGGAGTGCTGGGAGATCCAATGTATCCCCTTTCTCACTAGCATTGTAACAATTCTGTTACAGAGAAAAGCTTACCTTGAATGGCTGGTGGCAGTGAACTTTTGTACAAATTTGGTGCATTTTTTACCGTGGGCTGTTTTCACAGTTGCGGTAAATGCACGCATGGGTGCCAATATTACCAAAATGGCCCTTACTAATTATTTTGCAATTTTAGCATTCCTTCTTGTCCTTCCTTGGATCTTCCCCTGCCCTCCAGGGTAGAAAAGTCCTTTGTGTGATTTCTACCTTCGGCGGGAGACCTCAGTCAAGCACACCCAGGCTCCAGAGTGTCTCTGAAGGCAGGAAGCGGGGGAGGAGTCCAAAACTCAGCAGCCCTTTGTCTTCCAGCCTGACTGCAAGAATCCAGTTCAAACTGGGAGGCTGGCTGTCCTGAAAGTACTGCCATCCCCCAAGTTTGGATGTTGCAAGTCGGTTTTATTGGCTGGGTTCCTGCATGAAAGTCTGATCATGGAAGCTGTAGAGGTAGTTGACCACTACATCTGAATCCAAAGAGGAAGCTGAAGAAAACGCGGATGAGACCATTGCCAGCGACCAGAGAGCCTGCTGTTACCCTTCCTTCGTATCGACCTGATGGCTCCACAAAACACGACCCAGAGCCTGGCGAGATCCACTAGACTCAAGACCTGCGTTTTGAGCAATCGCACGTTCTGCAACTTTGCAGGGCTGCAATACCCTGGGACCTCGGTCCATAGTGCAGTGCATGGTCATCTGAACCAAGCTGAAACTTTGGTGGCATCCTGCTGGACCTCGCCAGAGATGTGAATCAAGTCCAAAAAGTCCCCTCACCAGAGTGCTGGACCTTGCAACCGACAAGAATCTGACCAGCAATATTCAGTCTTCTTTGGCTCCTGAAAAGGGTGCAAAAACTAAGGCCGCATCCAGCCGCGAAGAAACTCTTGCCTGGAACCTTCCCTGTTGATCCCTGCCGCAGAAGCCGTTCCAGTGTCCTGTCTTAAGTCTTCATAAGAAATTCAGCGACCAAGATTTTGGCTGCAGATCCTGAAGTCTCCCCTGTTGGAACCTCTTCTGTGTGGGGTAAACCATGTGAATAACCTCTTGCCTTGAGTCTTTCCCGAGTTCCCTGCTGCAAAAGCCCTTCCAGTGTCCTGTATTCATGATAAAGGAATTAATTGACTGGGTTTTTGGCTGCAGATCCTGAAGTCTTTTTGCAACTCTTCTTCCATGCTAAGGTACTGTTGGCTGGGGTATTTACTTACCTCAAGCCTGTGTGATTTCCGTAACGCTTTGGGGTGTTTCTTGTGATTGGGAATACTTTCATCCAGTTCACCCGTGCCCACTGCTGAAATCCTCCTAGGATGTCTTCTCAGAAGTCCCTGGACGCTAACTTTAAAGTGAACTACTTACTTGTTTGAACAGTCTTCCACAGGAACTCTGACTTTTGCCTGCAACAGAATCCTATCTCACCCTGCCTACAGCTGGCTCTCAGACCACTAGAGTCCCTCTGCTGCAAAACTCGTGCAATCGACTAGGGAAGTACTGGATAGGTAAAGTATTCTGTCTTAAAGTATAACAAGTGATAAAAAATGTACTTTCTTGTGAAAGTTAGTTGGTAACTGCAACTCTGAGAATGAGTTATTATTGGGTTTTGCTTTCCTTGATCTGTTTTAAGGCATTTCTAAAACAGTCATGGAGGGAATACTGGTCTTTGAGTTCCTTGTAGCCTCTCTAAAAAGTACGTTTGTTCTTACCTGTGAATTGCTGAATGCCATTCTGAAAAGTATAATAGATTCCTTACTTACCTTGAAATACATTGTGTCTTAAAGTGTAATTGGGTTTTGCTTTCCCTGAATTGCTCAGTGCATTCTTAAATAGATATCGAGTTTTCATACTTATCATTGAGTAGCTTAAGGTCCATCAAGAAAGTATACAAGTTCTCCAGCATGGGGTCTGGCATGGATTCACATGCTCATGAATATTCCCCATCGTCAGGCTGGGAATCCTCGGTAAAGAAAAATCAGTATCAGTTTTGTTTCTTATGTCTTTCGTAGTAGTAACCAATCACTGATCTCTGCGTCATACTGACCACAGCCAATGACTGCCATCTCCCTAAGCCCCGCCTCTGGCAGCCATCTTCAGATTTTTACCGCATGGTCAAGTGTTGGGATCCTCGTGCTATTGCTCTCGAGCTTTAGTGCTTTTTTTGCGCTTTTTCTTAGGAAAATTTTCTCTTTCGGTCAAAAGAGCCTCAAGCTCCACCGTTTCTTTATCCGATCAACGGGGACCCGTGTCAGATTCTTCTACGCCCCTCAAGGGTGAAGATTTCGTCGAGCCACGCTTTTGGAGGACTCCAGAAGTTTCTCAGGCCCATCTCGATCATGGCCCAGGAGAAGGAAAGCTCGACGCCCGGAAAGCTGTTCAGGGTCTGCCCTGGATGCCAGCTTCAGAATGTCTTTAAGGAGGACAAACACTCCCTTTGCCTCTGCCTGCATGAGGACAAGACGCACGTGGAGAAGGACTGTCGTTTTGCGGCAATATGTCGGAGCGGACCATGAAGGACCGCCATCTGCGTCTCGCCAACTGGCTGGAAGGGAAGAGCCCGTCAGGCGAGAAGAAGAAGAAGTCCGAGCGGTCTTCTAAGACCTTTGAGGGCGCCCCGGCGCCGTGGGTCCTACAGAAGGCCAAGCATTGCGAGTCCGCTGGCACCGGGAGCGCCGAACGGTCGGGCTCTACGGGCGCCAGGCAGGGCGCATCCTCCCCAGCGCCATCAACCACGAGCCAACGCTCTGGCTCGGGTAAGAGGAAGGCCGAGCACCGGGCGAAGCTCCTGGAGAGACCCAGGTCGAGCTCGAAGGCCCCATCGGAGGGGGAGCGAGGCGGTGACCCTCCCCCCAAGGAGAAGGCGGTGAGCGCACCTAAGGTGGTGAAAGCCTTAATCCACCCGGCCAAGGCCTCTATCGAGACAGTCGCGGCGGCCCTGGCTCAGCCTGTGGAGGCTACACCAGTGGTGGCGACCTCGGGGCCCAGAGTATCCCTGCCACCGCGGAGGGAGTCCTCTTTCATGCCCATCGACAGGACCCCCGTGAAACCTCCGACGGAGAAGAAAAAGGGGGGACAGGAGGTCGTCGTGGATTCGGCCTCAACCTCTGAGGAGGAGCTGATCGAAGTCTTAAGCCACGGCGTTGGCGTGGAAGAAGACCAGCCCGTCGGGAGGGACCCCGACGTAGGAGACGACGAGAACGTCGAGGGTGCCGACAGGGCTCCTGACCGCCCGTCGGACTCCCCTCAACCAGTGCTGCAAGACAACTCGGCGGCCATTTTGTTGGCTATACAGTCCTTATGCTCGGAGATAAGGACGAGATTGCCGTTACCACCAACGGAGGAACCTCTCCCGACGGGGGACCCGGAGCCAGGCCCTTCTGGGAGCTCTCCTCCTAAGAGAAGGATTCATTCTCCACCTCCTTTTCAACCATCGTGCCCTGCTCATCCCTCCTCCCCGTCCACGACCCGTTGGGATGATACGGGGACTGACACGGCCGCGACGGGCACAGACGACGAGGTTTACGACGAGGATCTCCTGTCGTCCCCTCCTCCCCGGGCTTCCCCGCCCAACGAGATTGGATCGTTTCATGCCATGATCGCCAGGGCATCCAAGCTTTTCCAGCTCTGCCCGGAAGAGAAGAAGGAAGGTTTCCTTTATCAACGGCGCGAGACCAAGAGGAAGACGGTCCTCACTGTACCTCTACTGGACGATATCTGGGATGAAGGTCTCGCCCTCCTCAAGAACCAATCCACAACGCCTGCGAGAAGGGATCGGTACGAGAAGTAGTACCGGGTCCCGGACGCGGCCCCCTTGTGCCTTCGGGCACAGCCGACCCCGGACTCGGTCGTCTCCGCGGCGGCCAGGAAGAAAGCGGGGGGGCCTCGGCCTCTACGTCAACCTCCACGCCGGACGGCGAGGGAAAGAAATTGGACACGATGGGACGCAGTCATCTCATCGGTAGCGACGACGATTAAGGCTGCCAACGCCTTGGCTATCGTAGCCCGCTGCGACCAGGAGTTGTGGTACAAAATCGCCCCCCTGCTGGACTTCTTACCAGACGACAAGAAGGCGGAGGCCCTAGGGATCTTGCAGGAAAGAGAAGTGGCGTCGGACCATGCCATTACGATAGCGACGGACATCGCTGACACTGGATTTCGCCAGTTGGGCAACGGCGCGTGCCTTAGACGGCGTGGATGGCTCAAGGCAACTGACTTCCGTCAGGACGTGCAGACCAGAGTCTTGGACATGCCGTTCGACGGGAGCAACCTGTTTGGGAAAACAGTGGACGATTCCCTACAAGCCATCAAGACGGACACGGAGACGGCCCGGGCTCTTGGTGTTCTCCAGCAACGACGGCCGCCCTTTCGGAGCGGCGGAGGCAAGCGGGGTGCCTCCAAAGGTTCTGGCGGCGGATTTTCCACCTATCGTCAAGCGGCCCGTTCGTCGTTACAGGAAGCCTACAGGGGACGAGGCAAGTTGGGCGGACCCCACCGTCGTCACCAAGGAGGACAAGGCGGCAAAGCCTCGTCGAAGCAGGAATGAACCGGCCGTGGGGTCGGGCCCCCACCGAAGCACCCCGGTGGGAGGCCGGCTGGCGAGCTTCGTCAGCGTGTGGGAGTCCATCTCCACCGACCGTTGGGTGCTGGATGCCCTGGCCCAGGGTCACGCGCTCGAGTTTCTAAAGAAGTGCCTGCGCGTCCCCCCCGTGGCCAGGAAGGAACATCACGTCCCTCAACTTCTCTTGGAGGTAAGGGCGAGGCTCAAGAAAGGCGCCAACGAGCTCGTCCCAAAGAGGCTTCGGGGCTCCGGAGTTTACTCAAGATACTTCCTCGTGAAGAAGACGGGAGGATGGCGTCCCATCCTGGACCTACGACGACTGAACAAATTCATCAAGGCACAGAAGTTCCGGATGGTCACCCTCCAGCACGTCCTGGATCAGCTGGAGGAGGGTGATTTTTCCTGTCGTCGTTATATTTGGAGGATGCCTATTTCCATATCCCCAACCCAAAGGGACACCAAAAGTTTCTCAGATTCGTGGTCCAAGGGCGTCACTACCAGTTCAAAGCCCTTCCCTTCGGATTGAGGTCGGCACCCAGGGTGTTCACCAAGTGCCTCGCACCGGTGGCGGCGCAGCTGCGCCTGGAGGGGATCCACGTCTACCCCTACCTGGACGACTGGCTCATCCGAGCAAAGACCAAGGAGCTCGCCGCGGAGCACACGGCGAGGACCGTCCAACTACTCACGGACCTGGGATTCTCTATAAACTACGCCGAGTCCCACCTGGTGCCAATCAAAACGCACTGTTTCTGGGTGCGAAGCTCGACACAGTGGCGCTTCTGGCCTCTCCGTCGGAGGAAAGGACGAGGGCCATCTTGGGCAAGGTGCAGCGGATGCTGGTTGCGGACGCGGCCAGGGTGAGGTCCATCAAGTCCCTTCATCGGAATGATGTCTTCTTGCATTTATCTCATCCGCCTGTGCAGGCTTCGATGCGCCCGTTACAGGAGTTCCTAGATGCCCGCTGGATCCAGACGACGGGCAGCTTCGAGGACAGGATCACACTCGCTGAGAGCTTCCGACGAGCGATCCGGTGGTGGGGCACCTGCGCGCATCTGACGGCGGGCATGGACTTCCAGACCCCGGGCCACCAGAAGACAGTGACCACGGATGCCTCCCTGGAAGGGTGGGGAGCGCACACCGAAAATCTGCATGCGAGGGGCCTTTGGCTGCCGACGGAGAAGTCCCTCCATATCAACGTTCTGGAACTCCGTGCAGTGTTTTGGGCCCTCAGGTCCTTTCTTCCGTCCCTCAAGGGCAAGGTGGTGAGGATCTTCACCGACAACACCACTACCATGTTCTACATCAGAAAGCGGGGCGGTACCAGATCCCCAGCCCTGTCCAAGGAGGCTCAGGATCTGTGGCATTGGGCCGTCGCCCAAGGGATGTTTCTGGTGCCGTTTCATCTGGCAGGGATAAAAAACACCATCGCCGACTCGCTCAGCAGAGAGCTGCGCTCGTGCCACGAGTGGGAACTACGACAGGATCTAGTGGACCGCCTCTTCCGACGGTGGGGCACACCCCAGATCGATCTGTTCGCGACGGCGACGAACTCCAAGTGCCGGAGGTTCGCCAGCAGGTTTCCCCAGCCGAGGAGCATGGGCGATGCTTTCTCGTTCCCCTGGGAGGGCCTGTTCCTATTTGCGTTCCCTCCATTGCCGCTGCTGATCCAGCTCAAGAGGTCACGGTGCAGGATGCTCCTCGTTGCACCTGCGTGGCCGAGGCAGATATGGTTCCCGGACCTTCTGGACTTGTCAGCGTCCCCGTCAATCAAGCTGCCAGTGGACGCGGATCTTCTCTCCAGGGAAGGAGGCGCCATCCTCCATCACGACCCGAAGTCGCTGAACTTGCAGGCCTGGCTCCTGCAGCGTTAGAGTTTGGAGGTTACGACATACTGGCCGACTGCAGAGAGGTTCTTGCAAAGGCCAGGGCGTCCTCAACTCTTAAATGCTACGGACACAAATGGAAGAGGTTCTCTGTCTGGTGCCACGCACAGAAGATTAACCCTCTACGGATTACGGCTCCTCAAGTACTGCTGTACCTGCTGACGCTGGCCAAGGCTGGACTGGCACACGCTTCCATCAAGATTAATCTTGCTGCGATCTCCCGATACACCAGAACCACTGGACGGACGTCTTTGTGGTCTCATCGTCTGGTGAAAGAATTCATGAAGGGACTGTTCAGATCATTCCCGCTGGTGAAGGCCCCGGCCCCGGCGTGGGAGCTCAACGTGGTGCTGACCAAGCTCATGGGACCTCCGTTCGAGCCTCTGCACTCAGCTCCGTTGAAGTTCTTGTCGCGGAAAACAGCGTTTCTTGTGGCCATCACCTCCGCACGACGGGTGGGAGAGATCCAGGCCCTTTCCTGCAAGCCCCCGTACTTGACTTTTCACGACACGAGGGTAGTGCTCAGGGCGCACCCCTCCTTCATGCCCAAGGTGCCGTCGGACTTCCACCTCAACGAACCCTTGGTGTTGCCTGTTTTCTTCCCGTCGCCTTCATCGCTGGCTGAAAGGACTTTGCACTCGCTGGATGTGGCTAGAGCGCTGAAGTTCTACGTGGACCGCACGAAGAGTTTTCGGAAGACGTCACAACTTTATGTGAACTTTGGACCTGTCAATCAGGGGAAGGCTCTCTCGAAAGCTTCCATTTCCAGATGGCTCTCCGGCTGTATCATGTACTGTCTTCGGTTGGCAAACCGACCGCTGCCTGGCCGTCCGAGAGCCCATTCCACCAGAGCGATCGCAGCTACCACGGCGTTCCTATCTGGTGTGCTCTTGCTGGACATCTGCAGGGCTGCTACGTGGAGGTCGACGCACACCTTCACGAAATTAAACTGCGTCGATCGGGATTCAAGGGAGGAGTCCAGGGTCGGCCAAGCAGTGCTGCGCAACCTGTTCGCCTAAGGTGAGCCTGGTGAGGAGGTAAGAATTGCTTAATGTTGAGTTTTGGATGTAATGCTTAATGTTGAGCCTTTGCCACCTCCCGTGGTTGTGCATGTGTGTACTGCTATGTATTATTTTATTCATGAGCATGTGAATCCATGCCAGACCCCAAGCTGGAGAAGGAACAAGTTACTTACCTGTAACTGTTCTCCAGCATGGGTCTGGCATGGATTCACATGCGAACCCTCCCGCCTACCCCTCTGCGGCTCTTCACTTGGTCATACTGCCACTTCACGTGCTACCAAATCTGAAGATGGTTGCCAGAGGCGGGGCTTAGGGAGATGGCAGTCATTGGCTGTGGTCAGTATGACGCAGAGATCAGTGATTGGTTACTACTACGAAAGACCGATCAGAAACGAAACTGATACTGATTTTTCTTTACCGAGGAATCCCAGCCTGACGGGGAATATTCATGAGCATGTGAATCCATGCCAGACCCATGCTGGAGAACAACAGTTACAGGTAAGTAACTTGTTCCTTACTTTACTAGCTCTAAACTGTGTTCTTAAATGTGTGTTGGGCCATTCGAAAACTATATATGAGGTTATTTTACTCACCTGTGAATTGGTGGTGCCTCTTCCCCAAAAGTAATGCTGTTGGCTTCACTTTACTATTCCGGCTCCAATATAAATGTAGGAGTTCCTTAATTGGGTCTTGCTTCTCCTGATTTACAGTTAGCCTGTCTAGAATAAGTCTGCCTTATGTTATCTTACCTTTAAGTTGCTGATAGCTCCTTTAAAAGGTATATAGGTTTTACTTACCTTGAGTTAGCTGTGTTCATCCTAAAATAAGTTAGTTACTGCTTACTGCAGTCTGTTCCACTGATCTGAAAAGCAACTGTTACTCAATAAACTGTTCCTTAATCTACCTTCTTCAGTCTGCCCCCTCCAGCTAATCCAGAATAGGGCTGCAAGACTTATCCTTGGACTGAATCCCAGGGACCGTATCTCCCCAGCCCTAAAATCGCTCCACTGGCTCCCGGCTGCTGCAAGGATCAAATTGAAATCCCTCTGCATCATCCATAAGGCTGTCTGGGCCTGGGGAACATGCTATCTACAACTTGCTGTTACCAAATACTCTCCTTCCAGATCCACCCGCTCCTCCGGCTCCAACACTCTGCTTGTCAGGTGCTTCTCTAAGCGAAGAGCGGTGGCCGTACCCTTTTCTCAGCAGGCTCCCTCCTGTGCAACAGCCTCCCCCTTTCTCTCCATCTTGAGCTGGATCTCCTCAAGATCTGCAAACACCTCAAGACTCTCCTCCTCTCCCTCCAGTGCTAAACCCCTCAGTAGCTGTGATTGGTGGCCTTGGCCCTTGTGTCCTTCTGGGCCCTGGCCTTCTGTCCGATTGTTGGAATTGCACTGCAGAATTGCATGCAGTACCCTCTGGGACCGCCACATACAATTAGGACTACAGATGTAAGCACAAACCAACCTGTGGTATAAATCTGTACTACACAGTTTTGTGGTAGCGAGCTGAGCAGCCAGGCTTATCTCAAGAGGGAATGTGAGCAGTTTTAAGAGGTTACACAGTGGTCTTACAATCACAGTGGTTTAAGTAGACACTTATCCTCGAGGTTTCTTGGTAAAACACTTATTCATTTATTACACAATCATTTTGAAAACTTTCACTAGAAGGAGGCAACTTAATATTTCAGTTACTTTCAATGGGAGCAAAAAGGCACAAATTAGCAGAATAGATCACAAATACTTTCTTAGGCAGTGCAAATAGTTATAGTTCACTAGAGGACTCAATTCAGTTCAATAGTCATAGGCCAAAGTCAATGGTTTTGGATCTTGGTCTTGGATAGGAAAGAGCAGTTCTTGACGTAAACGGTAAAGTCTTTGCCAAAGTTCTCAAAAGTAGTTTGTAAGAAAAAGAATCATGTTGGGTCACAAGCTGATTAGGCCTGTAAGTTGGGAAAGTTCCATAAACTTTCACCGCGAGAGAAGCGTTCTCAATCGGGTTGGCACAGTACTTTAGTATGAAGCAAAAGATGCAGCTGAAGACTATGGTTTCTGGCAGTTCCTGCAGATCTCTGTTCCTGAGCCTCAGTCGTGGGGACAAGGAGGACATCGGTGGACTCCTGCACTGCACGGGATAGTTGAAAAAGGCTTACAAAATGGAGTCACTTCAGTTCGAGTAGCTGTTCTTAAAGCACACAAGTGGGTGTCCTGCCCCCTGGTTAATCCTAACCAGCTTCGAGAATGGTATCCAGGTGGCTTGCGAGATGATTGATCCCACCAACTCAGTCGTCCTTGAAGGGGCTTCTCTTTCGAGATGAAATTGGCAATTCGGACCTGCAGAAGGGCTTCTCTGGGCAAACATAAAATCCAGGAGTTGCAGCAGCCGTCCTCTTCAGCTCGGCTTCGGTTCTTTCGTTCCAATGATCGACTCTGCTTTCCAGCCCTGGAGACTCACCTTTTAAACAGTTTTTTCTCCCATTCATTCCAGCCTAGCTGCCACTCACCCAGCATGGTGGCTGTCCTTGCCGGACAGTCAGCCAGCCAATCACACCTGTGTGCATTTGGGTCTCCTAAGCACAGGGAGTTTCAAGCACCTCCCTCACTTCCTGGCCCGCCCAGACTCTCATAGGCCAGAGGCGGTCTTCAGTCCTGAATGGAAACAAAGGGACCCAAACCTGGTTTGGCGCGCAGAGACAAACACTAGAAGGACCCTTCCAAAAAGAAATGGCAAAAAAAGAATACCGGGACCTGTTTAAACAAAGGGGCTTAAGGCGCCATCTTGATAAACATGGCTCCTGCGATTTTTAGCTACCAGTGTTCGCGGTCGGGAAAAATCATGGTAGTTTGTTCTAAACCCACTGCCACCAGCCATTTCGATAGAAAACGGTAGCATTTGACTGCTACATGAGTTTCAAGACACAGGGGGTACTAGGTAACCCCTCCAGCACTCGATAGGAAGATAGTGTGTGCTAGGTCTAGGAATTGAAAAAGACTAGTAAAGTCAATTTAACCTTACATTCTCTGGGAAACAGTAGTTTATCCCAGAGAAGGTATTTAAACGTTTGGGAAGTCTAAAGCGCCATCCCTGTGTCACTGCACTGAGGGTGCTGTGTAACACACATGAAAAGATACCTATGGAGTTATCTTAAAACTCCATAATCAAAGAACACCAGTGTAAAACGTACATCAAAATACATGAGTGGGGGAAAAAAGGCTCACACTCTTTCCAGGTAAAGAAATCAAGTCCTCAAAATCCAGCAAATCTGCTGGGGGTCTCTAAGGTGAAGGGAATTAGCACATTTATGAGAATTCTCCCTAACACTGATGGCCTGCAGCATCCTCCCACACCCTGCGGGCACCGCTTGGTCTGTGCTGCCTCATAGTCCTGCACTGTATCATAGGCCTGCACTTACTGTATGGGCTGGTGACCCCTCTTCCATCTAGTGGTCACTGCTTGGCACTTACCTGTTGCCTTGCAATTGTCTCCCCGGCACTTCACCCCTCCGTGGATCCCCTAGCACTTACCCCCCTTCCCCGTCCCATCTCTCTGCACTTGCGCGAACCAAATGTTTACAAGGCCTGGTAGGACTGCTGCTTTGCTTTTTGCACTTTCCATTGTCTTCTGTTTCCCTTGTTCCCTTCCCTTTGCCCTGTGGGCACTTTGAAACACAATTGTCTTGATGTAGAAGTCCCTTAACAATGCCCAATAAATAAGTAAAATAAACTGTAATAGTTTATTGCATCTTTAGGTTTTATCTGCCTACAATACTGGTGTGTCATTCTTAGTGTTCTGTAGGTTGGTGACCTTGGTCTGCCTGATGCAATCCTTAATTAGTGTAAAGTGTTCTTGCTTACCTTACTATGTGTTTGACTGAAAAGCAGCTGTAATTGTATATTACACCAAAAAGGTCTTACTCACCTATTGTAACAGTGTTATCCCAAAAGTAGATAGAGGTATATACTGTTCCTTGAATCTGTGTTCCACTATTCAGAAAGGTATCCTGGTAACAGGGTTGGTTGATTATGTGATTGATTTCTCTGCTTATTGTCACTGTATGACATGGTCTGCCAGCCTCCACTTACTATAAAGTAATCTAATGTTTTACTCCCCATGAATAGGTGTGGCCTATACTAAATGTGTATGATCACATCCATGGAATTACTGTAGAGTATTCTGAAGGTTTCGCTTTGGTCTGTGTACCTTCAAGCATTCTTTTTGTGTTTTTATGATGTTTGATTCTGACCAGTACTTGCCCCAAGACTTAACGTGGCCTAATTGTATTTATAATAAACCTTTATTTTTTATAATACTTCTGGCTGTACGTTTTTCTATTGAATCCTTGGTATACTACAGGTACATTGTACTTTCCTACAGCCCCCTCTCCCTCCTAAGATAAGATTGGCTGCTCTGTCTACGCTGCCACATCTGGTGGTACAGCCATATGCTAAGAGTGGAGTTTTGTACTGTCTCAGTTGAATGGTTTTACTAAGCCCTTAGTTGGACTTCAGAAAAACTGTCCTAACACATGGACAGAGCAGCCAGGGTTATCTTGGGAGTGAGAGGGGCGCTGTAGGTCAGTACAGTACCAATACATTGTAGCATAAATATGGTTCAAAGAAACACTGATACAGTAAGTATTGTAAAGAATAATGGTTTATTTTAAATGTGGTATGCCAGGATTAATCTTGGGGAAGTACTATTCACCGAAGTTATAATCGTATATATTAAAAAAAAAAACACAATACCTATGATGTACAAATCAAGGTATAACCTTATTTAGAGGAGCATTAAGCAAGTCAAGGTGAGTCGAGCCTAATGGTTATACTTTCAGGATAGTGATATACTATTCTTGGGGAATAAGACCTGGTTAGTTACCTTTAGATTACAATATGTAGTTCAAGGGTATTAAACCCTATTTGTCAGACCATAGTGTTATTCAATTGCAGAATCACTTAATAAAACAACCCTGTCACAAGTCTATCTTGCAACTTGTGTAACTTTCTTCTTTCCTGAATGGATTGTTACAACAAGAGTATTACTTGTAAGAACACAGTTTAGAGCTAGTAAAGTAACTTGTATACTTTCTTGATGGACCTTAAGCTACTCAATGATAAGTATGAAAACTCGATATCTATTTAAGAATGCACTGAGCAATTCAGGGAAAGCAAAACCCAATTACACTTTAAGACACAATGTATTTCAAGGTAAGTAAGGAATCTATCATACTTTTCAGAATGGCATTCAGCAATTCACAGGTAAGAACAAACTTACTTTTTAGAGAGGCTACAAGGAACTCAAAGACCAGTATTCCCTCCATGACTGTTTTAGAAATGCCCTAAATCAGATCAAGGAAAGCAAAACCCAATAATACACTTTAGGAATGACAATCTGTTATTCAAGGAATGTAAACCCTATTGGTAAGCTTATACACTCATTCACTTTAGAAATAACAGTACCAACACTTATTACTTTCCACAAGGGTGGGGGCTTCACCATTCCAAGTAAGTAAAATAACACATACTTTTTAGAGGGGCAGTATGCAACTGAATGATAAGTGTAAACGTAATGACACGTAACCTCTTCTATTACAGAGTTAGTTGACACACAATTCTTTAGCAAGTAAGTACTTTTACACTTGTTATAGTTTTCAAAAAACGTGCCTCATCTTTTAAAGTCCTTACCTAGTCTATAGAATTGGCTTTCTCAGAGGCAGAAGGGGGAGAAAGGAGACCCTAGTGGTCTAAGAGCCAGTTGCTGGAAAGTCTGTGTTCCTGAGGATATCTCTTCACGGAAGTAAGTATTGGCATCAGAGTTAGTTCAAAGTGTTAAGGGACTTCACGGAAGGCTCCCTATATGCGTTCCAGCAATATGCCTGGGCGAATGGTATGGACAAACACCTAACCACACAAATCACCAACTCAGCCTCACAGGATTCACACAACACTTAAGGTAAGTATTACCCAAGCCAACATGGTACCTTACAAGAAGAGTTTGTGTGGATGCCTTTAGGATGTTGCAGCCTATGATGCAGTCCTTGGATTCTTGGTTTGGAGACGAAAGAAACAGACACTGGTTGGGAACTTGCAGTCACCGGAGGAGGGTTACAGCAAAGGATTCTTTGCAGCTTCTCGCGGCTCTGTGTATTTGGTGCCTTTTTACAGGAACCGGATGAAGAACGAATATCGCTGGTTGAATTATCTTCACTCTCTCGGTCCTGCACTCTGGTGAGGAGACTTCAGGTAATCGAATCGTGCTGCTGGTGGTTACAGCAGGAGTCCAACGAAGTTTTGGACAAAATCGTACTTCAGAAGACCATGCACTGCCCTCAGGCTCTAGGTCACCTGGTATTGGCGATTTGCAGCCATGCAAGGTCACAGCACGTCGAGAGATGGCTCGTTTTGCAGGTCTTCTCAAGACTAGTGGATCTCACTGGCCTCTGGGTAGGAGTTGTTGCATTCAGACCCCCAGGTCACTTGGGAGGAAGAGTTGCATCAGGCTCAGTTTGCACAGCAGGAACTCTGGTCGCTCAAAATGGTTACAGTCCTAGTTTCTTCTTCAGATTTGGGTACAGTGATCGACTTGTCAGCAGTTTCCAGAATCGGGAGTTTTTTTCAGGAACTACAGCACAACCTCTGCAAACTCTCCCTGCAGTTTACAGAAAGGGGTGGCTGGCTGTCCAATCAGGACTGCCAGACCCCTTGTGAAAACTGGTTCCTTTCAGGCAACGTGAAAGACAAAAGCTGCAAGCTTTTGGACTCCTCCTTCGTTTGCTGCCTAAGTCACTCTGGAGCCTCTGCAGGGAATACCAAGGATGCCCGCAGAAGGCAAAAGTTCAATCCGGTTCTTTCCAGCCTAGCACGGCAGACGATGACTCAAGTAACAACAAGCAAACCTGAATTGGCGAAAAAAGAAGTCCACCGTTCTATTAGAATGGTGACCCTCCTGTTCATTACTGTGGCTCATTTGACAGCCTTCGAGTAATGTCTAAGTCATAAAAGTAGTTTCACTGCCAGCAGTCATTGAAGTAAACTTGCAATTGTAACAAAAATGTTACCAGGTAAGTAAGCAAGGGGATTGTAATTGGTTATTTTTAACGCACTTGATACCCAGAGGTTTCTAAGCACGGACCCGGGGATCGTACCTTTGTTGTTGCTCCGCGTCATCTTGCTTCCAAGGCGAGCGTGTTGCCCCTGAGCTATCCTCCCATTGGGATACATTGCATCTCCCCAGCACTCCAAATAAGGGTGCGACATGCTGGTTCACTATATAAAATTTAAAGGGGGTGGAAATCCCACTTTACCCCTTGGGAACTGTTAGGGAGAATTCTCAGAAATGTGCTCATTCCCATCTACCTTGGAGACCCCCAGCTCTTTCGCTGAACTTTAAGACTTTTAATTTCTAACCTGGAGAGTGAGACTTTTTTCCCACTCTCTCGTATTTTTCTGTGATTTGGTCTCTGTTTCTTTTAACTTTGGAGTCTGACAAACTCCATAGGCATCATATTTACATTGTGACACACGCCTTCAGTGCCGTGGCACAGGAAAGTCGTTTAGATTTCCCAAAGGTTTAAATACCTTCTCTTGGTGAAACTACCGTTTCTAAGAGCAGTGAAGTGAAATTGACTTTATGTACGTTTTGTAACTTCCTACACCCAGCACACACTATCTGACAATAGAGTGCTTGCGGCGTTGCTTAGTATCCCCCTTGTCTATTTTCTCATGTAACAATTTTGTGTTACCCTTTCTACAATTAATGGCTGGTGGCAGTGGTTTACTTTTTTCTACCATTGTGTGTCTCTACCGCAGGCTGCAATTGCAGCTGCAGTAAAGCACCCATGGGTGCACATTTTGTCAAAATGGCCCAGTGTTCTCTTTTCACCATTTCTTGTCAGAAAGGTCCTTCTTGAGATTTACTCTGCGCGCCAAACCAGGTTTGGTCCCTTAGTTTTGTCTTTGGTGGGATTCACTGGTGAAACCCGCCTCTGGCTCCAGCGTGTCTAGCAGTGCAGGAAGCGAGGGAGGTGCCCGAAACTCCCTGTGCTTACTCTCCTTGGTTACAGGAATCCACCCAAAGGTGATTGGCTGGAGGGCTGTCCTTCGAGGACAGCCACTCTGCTGTGTGATTGACAGCTAGGCTACGAATGAATGGGAGAAACTTGCATAAAAGCGAGGCTTTTTGCTTGGAAGGCAGAGTCGACCATTGGACGAAGAAATCCGAAGAAGAACTTGGAAGATACTCCTGCTGCAACTCCTGGACCGTTGGTTTGCCCGGTGAAGCCCTGCTGCTGTGCTGAAGCTCCGAATTCGCCTCGACTAGCAAAGACCTGCACAGGACGACTTCTCCCATTGGGTTGATGGGACCAATCGACCCCAAGATGAGCTCACCTGGTAATCCTCTCGGAGCTGGCTGTATTTCCACTGCTGCTGCAGAAACCGATTGCCAAGCAGAGACACCAGAATTGAGTGAGTGTCTTCAAGTCGGACCCGAGCTCCAGGAAGATCCTCCGGACTCCCAGGAAGCAGGACTGACCAAACCTGAGCCACCTCAACAGAGTGCTGGACCCCAGATGCGAGGAAAGTCCATAGTGGTATCCAATAACCGCAGTGGTGCTATTTGGGAGAGGAATGAGGAGCTGAAACCGCCAAGTGCCGCTGATCTGAAGTTTTCCCATTGCTGCCGCCGACCTTCAATTCGTAGTGCAGGAATCCCCAGACAACATCCCTCTTGTCCCCACGACTGAAGCCCAGGAACAGGATCTGCAGACCTACACAGGAACAGAAGCCGGCTGGAACCAATTTCTTCTAACCAAAGGTACTGTAAAACGAAAGGGACTTACCTCTTGTGTAGCCTTGCTAGTCCTCAGTTGCAACTTGTCGTGGTTGCTTTTGCATAGTTGCTTGCAGCTTTGCCCCTCACAAGCCTCCCAGCTTGTGGCCCTACATTGATTCTTTCTACTAAGACTTCTAAAACATTGTGCAAGACTTCTACTTACCTGCAAGAAGTGCTTCCGCCCACCTAGACTTTTGCTCAATTAACATTGGCTGCCCTTGCTCCCTGAAATACTCTTCTTACCTCTGACTTCGTGCTTTACCTTTCTTCCAGGAAAGGGTTAATTAACTTTGCATTGAGGCTTTCAAAAGTACTCATCTGCTTTAGAATACTTGGTAACCTTTTGTCTTATTCCCAAACCCTTTTCTTTGACACCAAACTCGGTATTGCTCTAAATGTACCTGTGATATATTAAGGTCCAGTGTCCTAGTTATTTGTCACCTCAGGGTGTAGGAAGAATCTGTACCATCCCAAATGGGTACTTTGCTGATTTAGAGAAACTAAGTGTGTGTTTTAAAGTGTATTTTTCTGTTCTATATATATATATATTGCTCCCTTCTGAGGAAGGCTTATTCAACTGACGATTAAATTAATTGTTGGGGGTGAGAGAAAATAACGAAAAGGGGAGAAAATGTGTGGGGTTTTTTCTTCAGAAAATGCCAATATAACTATGTACAAAGAAGCCTGTGGTTTTTTTCCTTTTAAGAGCTAGGAACAAATGGTTTGCTGTGCTGAATTTGCCATTTTTCAGGTTTTCAAGAACAGGCTGAGTGAAAACCAAGGAAACCTATTTCTGTATAGTAACCATTCTTTTTGTGAGAGGTAGGCGATTTTGATTTTTTTTTTAACAATAGGGCATGCCTGGAACGGATGGAAGAGGAGGATAGAAAAGCTGAATGGGCATGCTGGAAGGCATACATTGCTGAAAAGTAGACAAAATACCAAGTTTAGGAAGGGGTGATTTGCGCAGGTCGGGCAACAACTATG
The DNA here is from genome assembly GCF_040938575.1 of Ambystoma mexicanum. Lineage (NCBI taxonomy): Eukaryota > Metazoa > Chordata > Amphibia > Caudata > Ambystomatidae > Ambystoma > Ambystoma mexicanum. Next base: position 862,786,032 of record NC_090924.1, on the reverse strand, counting down.
TAGGGAAAATGTCCATAGTTTGGGGAAAAATGACAGAAAAAAAGGTATGTGGTGGACATGGCTGGCCCGGTAAGGCAATGGCTTCTGAGAATTTTGAGAAAAGCAAGGCTCTGCTACATTCCCCCCGACTCTTCCAGTTAGGAAATCACACATTTTTCGTAATGTTTCCAAAACAAGGAATACCACAAGCCAAAAACTGAATGATGGTACACCAGATTTTAATGCTTGCGGCCTAAACAGACGTACTTGGCATGTGTAAATGAGGAAATCAAATGTAGTGAGCAAGTGCAAGCATACATTTTTTGAAAGCACAGGCAGATCTTTTGAAGGGTAGGTGACTTGTGCAGGTTACAAAAGCGTATAGTGCCTAAAGCAGCGACTAAATGTAGGTCACATTTGGGAAATTAAAGGGTTGTGTGACAAAGTGCAGCAGCAAATGTATGGAAATGTTATGAAAACCAAGCGAACTCAACAAATGTCTTACCTTCCCGCATTCCCACAGGTGTTCCGGTGACAGCGGTACCTCACATGTGTGGGTGTACCTTCCTGGGTGGAAAAGAAAGTGTTGACCGTCCACAAGTCAAACGGCAGTCCCAGGGAGCCCTGGCAGGGTCCCCTTCCGTTCCCCAAGGGAAATGATGTAATGCTGCCTAGTCCGAGCTACAGGATGGTCGGGGGGGGGGTGTTCCTGGCCTTGGGAGGCTGTTCCTCGTGTGGGTTCACAGTCCAAAAGTCCAGCAGCGGTTTCAGGGAGTCTCAGCAAGTTCCCCATCCTTTCCCAGAGGGAGAAGGTGTAACGCAACCCAGCCAGAAATCAAGGATGGTCGGGGGGGTGATGTCCCAGGCCTTGGGCACCCGTCACCAGTGTGGGTCAACTGTCACCAGTGTGGGTCAACCATCCCCAAGCCCAGCGTGGAGCTCAGTGCAGAGGGACTGATTCTATTGCCCTTTTGCGTAGCATGTCTCCCAACCTCCTGCAACAGCTGGACACTGCAATTCTTATTACACGACCGGAGGAAAGTAGGGGCAGCAGTTTTGAAATTCTAAAGCGTGCCCCTGCTGAAGAACGTCCAGCACCCATTTGTCTGTGGAGATCTTTCGGCACTGATCGACAAAGTTTGATAGTCTGCCTCTGATGGGTAAGATTTTCATAAATGTGAATATTCTTCCTGACCTATTGTTAGTCAAAGTTTGTATGCAGTACCCTTTGGGACCACTATGCACAACTAGGACTACAGGTGTAAGCAAAACCAACCTTTGGTATAAGTCTGTACTACACAGTTTTGTGGTAGCGTTGCTGAGCAGCCAGGCTTATCTCAAGAGGGAACGTGAGCTGTAAGGATGTTACACAGAGGTCTATAATTACAAGTATTCAGATAGACACTTATACTCAAGGTTTCTTGGTAAAACACTTATTAATTTATTTCACAGTCAGTTATAAAAGATTCACTAGAAGGAAGCAATTTATATCACACAAAAATATACTTCAGTACTTCACAATATCAGGTTCCGAGGCATTTAAACTACTTTGAAGGAGGAGCAAAATGGCATTCAGAGCATTTGAAGTAGGAGCAAAAAGGCATAAGTTAATAAAACGAATATTACAGTTACTCTCAAACAGTGCAAATAGTTTTAGTTCACCAGAGGAGTTGATTCAATGCAATAGGTTAAGCCAAAGGCAATGGGCTAAAGTCTTGTATAGGATAAAGCAGTTCTTGAAGTTAAACGGAAAAGTCTTTGCCAAAGTTCTCAGAAGTAGTTCATAAAAGAAAGATTCATATGTTGGGTCACAAGCTGACTAAGACTGCAAGTTGCCAAAGTTCCAAGCACTTTCGCAGTGAGCGGTAAGTTCTCTCTGTCAGGTTTTCAGAGTACCTTACAATAAACAAAAAGATGCAGCTAAAGACGTCTGTTCCTGGCAGGTCCTGCAGATCTAGCTGTTCCTGAGCCTCGGCCGTGGAGACCAGAGGGAGGACGTCGGAGAACTCCTGCACTGGGACCGGTCAAAAAGCTGGCAAAGTCAAATCTTCAATTCCGGTAGCTGTAGTCAAGCCTACAAACTGGTGTCCTTCTCCCTGGCTATTCGGTTTCCTGCAGTACAGAGGAAAATACAACCAGCTCTGAGAATGGTATCCAGGGTGCTTACAGGTTGATTGGTCCCACCAACTCAAAGGGAGAAGTCGTCCTTGTAGGGCTTCTCTGTCGAGATGAACTTGGCGATTCAGACCTGCAGCAGGGCTTCACCGGGCAAACCAATAGTCCAGGAGTTGCAGAAGCCGTCCTCTTCCAGACCGTCTTTGGTTCTTTCGTTCCAGTGGTCGACTCTGCCTTCCAAGCCAAGAGCCTCGCCCTTTATCCTGTTTCCTCCCATTCATTCCAGGCTAGCTGCCACTCACCCAGCAGGGTGGCTGTCCTTGCCGCACAGTCAGCCAGCCAATCACGTCAGAGTGCATTTGGGTCTCCTAGGAGACTAAGCGCAGGGAGTTTCGGGCACCTCCGTCACTTCCTTCCCACCTCCGACCACAGTCCTGAAGCCCGCCAAAGGCATGGAAACAAAGGGACCAAACCTGGTTAGGCGCGCAGAGACAAACTGTAGAAGGACCTTTCCAAAAAGAAATGGCGGAAAAAGACCGGGACCTGTTTAAACAAAGGGGGCTTCGATGCCATCTTGAAAAACATGGCTCCTGCGATTTAACGCTACCGGTGTTTGCGGTCAGGAAAAATCATGGTAGTTCTTTGTAAAATCACTGCCCCTGAGCCATTTCTAGAGGAAAGGGTAGCATCTGACTACTACATGAGTTTCTAGACATAGGGTATACTAAGTAACCCCTCCAGCACTCTGTTGTAAGATTGGGTGTGCTGGGTCTAGGAATTTGAAAAGACTAGTAAAGTCAATTTCACTTTACTTTCTCTGGGAAACATTAGTTTATCCCAGAGAAGGCATTTAAACCTTGGGACAGCCTAAAAGGCTTCCCCTGTGTCACTGCACTGAGGATGCTGTGTGACACACATGAAAAGATGATGCCTATAGAGTTCTTTAAACTCCATAACTAAAGAAAACAAACAAAGTAAAACACACAGAATTAAAAGTTCAAAGTCCCAAGGTTTAGCAAAAGCGCTGGAGGGCTCTAAGATGGGTGGCATTGGCACATTTATGAGAATTTTTCCTAACACCTATGTCAACCCCAGAACGTTTTCCTTGGACTTGGTTAGTTTTCTTTGTCCCGAAGTGAAGGGGAATCTTTTTCCCCCTCACCTAGTCTTTTACTCTTTTTATGGGTGACCTTTGTATGTCTCTCCATAGTGGTTGATTGGAGTTCTAGTTTCCTATAACCTTGGACTGACTAAAGTACTATGGCAGCACAGAGCATTCAAATCCAGTGGTTTCCTGTACTCCAGATACTTTCTGGTGAAGAAAAGGTCAGGAGGGTAGCGTCCAATCCTTGCTACTTCTCATGTTCCTGAAATCCCAAAATGTTCAGCGTGGTCACGTTGCAGCACGTGCCCGGCCAGCTGGAGGAAGGGGGTTTTCTAGCAACTCTCGACCTGAAGGACACATTCTTCCACATCCCTATTCATAACAAACATCAGAAGTTCCTGTGTTTTGTTGTCCAGGAGCAGCATTACCAATTCAAGGCCCTTGCCTTTGGCCTGAAATCGTCTCAGAGGGTATTCACCAAATGCTTGTCCCTGGTAGCAGCGCATCTATGCCACAAGGGAATCTACGTCTACTCTTACTTGGGCGATTGGCTCATCCGGTCCTGCTCCCACGCACTGGCAACCCAGCACACAACATGGACCATCCAACGTCTTACTTCGCTAGTATTCTCAATCAACTATCCAAAGTCCTTTGTCGTGCCATCTCGGAATGCACTGTTCCTGGTTACCCGGCTCAATACAGTATCGCATCTGACGTCTCCTTCAGAAGAGGGTGAAGGCCATCCTGGGAAAGGTCCAGCGGCTGTCGACGATGTCTGTTGCAACAGATAGGTTGATCCAATCCCTGCTGGGGGCGATGTCTTCCTGCAACTATATGGTTCCTTTCTGATGCTTGTTAATCTGCTTAGAATCACATGCTATGCATATAGTATGACATCTAGCGGTAACCGCAGAGTACTGCTTCTGGTCTTTCGAGGATCAAAAGGGCACTTCGACATGGGCGTGCCTGTAACACTATCCCTAACGTGATGTGTAGTGTACCCAAGATCCCTCACGTGTCGAGGTCCCTCTGATTGTTTTTTTCCGCCCAGCTAACTGGTCGCCTTAATGCGGAGTTCTTCATAAAACATTGCTTTTGTTATATTCTCGACCTTCGATTGGTTGTTCTTATTGTCATTCCCCTTGACTATTGATTCCTGTGCCACCGCCGAAGACTGCTGACTACGGAACTTCGAAGGCTGTTGATTCGGTCGGCGCTGCCGACCACGAGGCTGGGCCTTCTGGATGACCTATACAGTAGGGAGAGTGGGGTCGGGGTGGTCATATTCTTTTCAAGGATGCCTTTCCTTTTCCAATCTTTGTTCCCTTGGGTTTGTCGTCGCTATCACAATCCCCTGCTATGGACAGGACTCCATTTAACTTTTGTATTTCTTGTTAGGCAAAATATCTGTGGAAAGACCAGCATCGTCATTGCAATTATTGTCTTCCCCCTCGATCACAACGAGGCGTCCTGAGCTGCCTGTAAGCTCCTCCATCCCAAAACTATTAAGGAGTGCCATTTGAAGTGATGGGTGGCCTACGGTATGTCGCTGGCCGAGAGTAATTCCCCCGCCGCCGAGTGTGACTAAGGTTAGCGATTACCAGGGCTCCACTTCAGAAGCCATTGACCTAACGGCGGAGAGTTCCCGCTCTGCAGCGTCTGTCCCCAATAGGCATGAGAGTCCTGCTATGGGGACTATACATCCCAGCGACAGGGGCACACACAAACCCCGCACAAAGCACACAACCCACGGTTCTGCTTCGACGGTCCAGTGGAAGCGCTCCAAAGCACCAATGGGCACATCAAATATTTTGGCAGAATCCACTGATCTTGATGATCGGCAGCCCTCCCTGGAACGGCAACAGCGGCATGCGTCCAGGCAATCTAAGAGGAAGGGCGCTAGCACCAAAACACACGCAGCAGTCGAGACGCATCTAAAGAAAGCGCTGACACCGCTTAAGGCCCCGGTTGTGCTGAAAACCACTGTGCAGCCACCGGCTCAACCTACACATCTCCCTGTAACTCTGAGCATCAGCAATGGTATTGCGAGGATCGCCTCGGCGGTGAAACTTAAAGAACAGTCGAAAGACACCTCGAAACAGATGGAACGGCCTAAAGACTCATCTAAAGACACATCACAACGCCCAGAGCCTCAAAATGATTACTCTGAGAGCCCTTTGTCTTTATCCGTGACTTTAGGAGAAAAATCTCGATGTTCTACAGAGGAAAATAGTCAAGAAGACCCCTTTACTCCTCTGGTTTATCATCATGGACCAGAGAGACGTTTGAGCAGTGCATGAACAGACTGGAGAAGTTTGTTGAATTCTCTGAGGTTTGCTCCCAAGAGACCTTGTGAGGAGTTTCCTTACATGCCTATGGGCAAGTTTCACAGGACCTTTTCTAATCCTCATTAAGAGAATGTTTATGACCTCACTGATGAGGTTCCTATAAATCCCTATGTACAGGTTGATGATCCCTTTGGGGACCCTACTGATGATTTTATTGATCCCATGGTAGGTTGGGAAGACAACCATCCAGTTGATGATCAACCTTGAGCGTCCCCTCCTCCTACCCCAGACCCTTACGCTCTGTATATGGATTCCCCTCCTACCACACCAGTCCGTCAGGCCTCACCTGTGGATGATCAGATGGTGTTTAACGCTTTGTTAAAGAAGGCAGCTGAGCATTTCCAAATCGCCACACAGGAGGCTGTGCCGGATTCAGATTTTGTAGAAGAGATACTAAAGGAAAAGCCTCTGGCCAGGCAGGCCGTTCCATTATTGAACTCGTATCAAGAGACGTCTGGCTCCTTCATTGTTAACACCAGGTCAGACCAGGGCTGTTAACCCCAGAGTAGAGAAGTTGTTTCTCCCTTCTCCTACCAACCCCCCTTTACATTAGGGGGCATGCCACTGCAGATTCCCTGGTAGTTACAATGAGAAAGAGGGCGGGTGTCCCCCTGTTTACAGGTGAGGCACCGCCTGATAAAGAATGCATAAAGTTGTATGCACTGGGAAAGAGGGTTACGACTGCTCTTGCATTCACCACCCGAAAAGCCAACACCACCACTGTGTCGGCTAGCTATTCGGATGTACAGTGGAACCTGCTGCAACAGGGCCTTCAAGAGGTCCCTGAGCCGGTACGGGCTCGGCTGCTCACGATTGTATCGGAAGGAAAGCAAGTGAACCACAGCATTCTTAAGAACACTTTGGATGCTGCTGAAACAGCGGGAAGGACCTTGACCTAGGGTACCCAACTAAAACGGCACGCCTGGTTGAGGAACTCTGGGTTTAAGCCTGAAACACAAGCATCCTTAATAAACAAGCGGGGTGAGGAGACCAACTTGTTCGGCAAGGCCATGGATGAATCACTTGAGACTGCCAAAAAGGAACATGCGACTCTAAAGATCTTAAACCAAATTACCCAAAGCCCTTCACAACAGAGTGGGGGGCGGCTCGTGTCGTTCCTTTCGTGGGCAAGCTTGCTCCCCTCCAAAAACAGTATGGTTCAGGAAACTGGTCCTCAGGACAAAGATCTAACACCACCACCATGTATCCACCTAGAGGACAACGCCATGGGAAGGGTAGGGGCTGGAATTAAACCCCCAGAGACTCACCGTTTTCAGGTCAGAAATGACCCTCGGATCCGGGTCCCCTCCCATGCCTCCCCAGTCGGGGGACGTCTAACATCATTCCTTCATGCATGGGACGGGATAACAGACGAATGGGTGCTCAAGACCGTTGCCCACGGGTACTGCATAGAGTTTTGCCGACCACCTCAATTCAGACTGCCAAAATCAAGACACATGATGCTGGAACACCTACGCATCCTGCTGCAAGATGTCGAGATCCTGCAGGAAAAGGGCACCTTAGAAGTCCCTCTTCTACAGGTAAACAAGGGTATTTATTCAATATACTTCCTTGTACCCAAAAAAGATCTCACCATGCGCCCTGTGCTAGACTTGCGCCCAGCAAACAAATTTGTCAAACCTCAAAAGTTTCGTATGGTCAAGTTGCAAGAGGTAATTCCTCTGCTGGCACAGGGCGATTACATGGCAACATTGGCTATGAAAGATGCGTACTTTCATATTTCAATGTTGCCGGCTCACAGAAAATACCTAAGGTTCATGTTAGAGGACAAGCAGTATCAGTTCAAAGTACTCCCTTTCGGCATTGCCTCAGAACCAAGGGTGTTAACGAAGGTGGTGGTCGTGGCGCACCTGCGCAGGGACTCCGTCCCAGTTTACCCTTAACTCGACGACTGGCTCATAACGGGATTGCTATGGAACATGCCTGTCGAACACTCAAAAGACGATGGACCTCTTATTCAGCCTGCGATTCTCCATCAACGAGAAGAAATCCAGTCTAGACCCCAGTCAAGTCCAGCAGTTTCTAGGGGCTCTAATTCGGACAGAAGACTGCCTAGTCTTCCCCTTCAACGAGAGGGTTCAAAACATGCTGTTTCAGATCCCTCAGTATGTAGCCGATCGAGAGGTGACAGTATGCAAAGCCATGCCACTGTTTGGAATGATGGCGTCCTGTATTTACTTAGTTCCTCACAGGCGTCTGCGTCCCACGCAAGAGTGGTTTACCAGCCAGTGGTGTCAGGCCAGTGGACCATGGGACGATCTAATGGTTGTCTCGCCAGCCCTCGTACTCTTACATCCCATCCCCTTTCCTCCATACTGTATGGGCTTCCCTTCCAAGAGACAGGAGACTGAACCTTTTTCACTAGAAAAACCTTCTTCCCCTTTAAATTAGAGGCGTGCGGGTGCACGGCCCAGGGAGCATGCGCTGCCCTGACTCCACCCTCTGGCGCCACACCCCAGTCCCCTTTTCCGTGTCGACGGGAACGGGCCGAATTCACAAGCGCTGCTGGGTTTGGTTTTGGCCATGTAATTCCATGCGTGGATACTTCCTTTGTCTTTTTTGTCTTATCTATCATTCAGGTACTCTGTCAGGTGTCACGCTCCTCCCTGGCGCATGTAGACTTCTAAAGGGTTCAGCAGGTGTCCATCCCGCAATGGGCTCTTCCCAACCTCAGACCCCCATGCCCTCTGCCTATGTTGCCTTGGCTCAGACCACAGTTGTCAATCATTGTCGGCGTGTGAATCGCTGTCCTCGAAGGTGCTAAAGAACAGACCAGCCAGGTGGAGGGAGCTCTTCCAGAAGTCGCCTCCAGAGGATCTCAAGAACTTCGTGAAGCATCTAACCAGGCCCAAGGTAGGGCCAATATTTTCTAGTACACCTCGCAAGAGAGACTCCTTCCCAGGGAGACTCCCGCGTGGGAGGGACCGGCCATGTCCTTCTATCGGCATGCGCCCCGAAGCTGCTACCGCCACCGGCCTTCGGGTCGAGGGGTCCTCGGATCCTCCCGGGTGCAGTGTCGAGGGACCAGAAGGTTCTTGTACCGGGTCTTTACCCGAGGGGCTATGCCCTATTACCGGCATTACGTCTGAGGGGGCGCCTAAACGCAGCTCCAGAGACCCCCGTCCCCCCCAGGACGAGGGTGGAACATCTACCGGGCCAAGGCCTGAGGAGCAGGGTAGGCCTCGTGATCCACACGCAGGAGTCTTGGACGAGGCAGTACCCAGCGGGCTGAGCAACATGTTGCAGGCAGCTCGACAAAATGGCTGCCACGCCAGAATGGGGCACCCGTCTGACACCATTCCACAAATTCGACGAACAAGGTGTCGAGGAGGGACTGGCCTCAACCAGGTACGTGGCCTACAGTCTACCCTTCATTTGCTCATGGCAGCATTCCTTTGCGTCCATATAGACAGGGTATGCAGCGGCTCCAGCAGCCCCCGTTGCACTGTCTGTACCCCCTACCACCTCTCTGGCCATGAGGTGGTGCTCTTTCAAGAAGTTTCTCGGCCTCATAAGGTCTCCTCAGATGGGGGTTATCATCAAAGACGCAGTCGGGGAAGTCCTCCCCGCCATGCTAGGCACCACAGACTCGTTAATCGGGACCCCCGGTGCAGCCGCCTCCTCTGGCTCCACAGCTGATTCCGCCTCCTCAGGCTCTGGCTGTGGTCCCTGTACCCCAGCCTCTGGCGCCATCTACCCCTCCTCCACAAGATCCTCCAGATCCGCAGGATAAGGACAAGGATCCAGACATGCCATCCTCAGCCAGGGCCTTCCATGAATGTCTTGCTGGCCTGGCGGAGTACCTGGGCCTCCCCCAAACTGAGATCGAAAAGCCGGCAGAGGGGGGTTCTGGCTGAAGTCCTCACAAGACGCCCCTCTGCCAACACAGGGTTTCCACTGCAAACCGATGTAGTCTCCCTGGCCAAGGAGGGTTGACTTAAGCCCCACTCGGTCCAGCGGTCAATCGACACCCGGACGCCAAGTACAGGCAGATGGAGGGGGATACACTCTTTATCCATCCTTACAAAGACCATGCCCAAATCGTACACCCAATCTCAGCAGCGCTCTGGGAAGGGTCGTACATATGGCGGGTTCTGTGGCTTCCAGGAACGCAGATCCAGTCAGCCGGACTGCTCGCCGTCTCAGAACCAGCGCAAACAACAAAAAGGTGGGTGGGGGGGGGGGACTAAGGGCTTTTTCCAATTCGCCTCCTCGGCCTCCGCCTCCGAGCGAAAGAAGGCATGATGTGCCCCTTCGGGTCCACATCTCTCAGGTGGGGGGCAGGCTTGCGCTCCATGCACAATTCTGGCTCCAGAATTTTGCGGACCCCTGGATCCTCTCCGTAGTATCCACGGGGTACTGCCTTCCCTTTCCATCCCAGCCTCTCCGCCCTCCTCGCCTCCACTCCCACAGGTTGGGACAGAAACTCTTTTGGCGGAGATCCGTTCGCTCGTAGAGAGCCAGGCAGTGGAGGAGGTTCCAGCCTACCAGCGAGGCTTTGGCTTCCACTCCAGGATTTTTGCCATTCACAAGAACCACCAGGTGGGCCTGAGAGTTGTGCTGGACCTTTCCACTTTCAACCTCTCCTTACCCCTGCAAAAATTCAAGATGGTTACGCCAGCTTTTATAGCGGAGACATTGGACAAGGGAGACTGGATGTGCTCCCTGGACCTGAAGGACGCGTACCTTTGGCAGCCCCATCGTTCTTTCCTACGGTTCAGGATCATGGGCTACCATTTCCAATACAAATTCCTCCTGTTTGGCCTCCACTTCGCCCCCAGGGTCTTTACCAGGCTCATGAACGCTGTAGCAGCCCTCCTCAGAGCTCATGGCCTCCACATCTACCCATACCTCGACGACTGGCTCGTCAGCGCTACATCTCCAGAAGCGGTTCACCACTCTTCCCATGCCCTTATGAACACACTGCACAACCTGGGCTTCTCGCTCAACCGCAAGAAGTCACAGCTGCTCCCTACGCAGACTGACATTCCTGGGACTCATTTGGGACACATGCTCAGAGAGGGTTTTCCCGTCGGAAGACAAGATCTCGGCCATCAAGAGGGCCACCGTCCCCTTCCTCAGTAGAGAGGTGATCTCGGCATGGTGGTACCAACATCTCCTGGGTCTACCAGCAGTGGTTCTGTTAGCCGTGCCGCACACAAGACTAAGGATGAGAAGGATTCAGCTGCACGTCACGGCCTCATGGAATCAGGAGCGAGGCTCGCAATGTGAGATGATCCACGTTCCTCCATCTCTCCACCCGGACCTAATTTGGTGGTCCATGGACTGCAACCTACGGACAGGCAACCCTTCCGGCCTCCCTCTCTTCAGGCCACCATCACCACAGACTCCTCGCTCGAGGGCTGGGGAGCCACCCTGCACGATCTCTGTCCATGGCACTTGGACTCGACAGGACCAGGAATACCACATCAGTTGGTTGGAGCTGAACGCCATCTGGCTAGCGCTCACAGCATTCCTACCACTTAAGTGCAAGGTTGTCCTCATCCAGATAGATAGCTCGACCAGCATGTACTACGTCAACAAGCAGAGCGATGCCAGATCCCCTCTGTGCAGACTGGCGATCAGCATGTGGGAATGGGCCTTGGAAAACACATTTTTCCTCTCGGCAGTCCACCTCCCGGGGGAATCCAACCTGAAAGCAGACAGGCTCAGCAGGTTGGGAGCTGAAAATTACGAGTGGCAGCTAAATGACCTTGTTATTCAGGAGATTTTCAACAAGTGGGGTCACCCCCAAGTGGATCTCTTTGCAACCTGGCACAACAAGAAGTGTCCCCAGTTCGAAACCTGGCGGGGTCTGGGCCCTGGCTCTGTGGGCGATGCATTTCACCTCCAGTGGACTGGCATGAAGACCTACGCCTTTCCACCCACTCCTCTGATCCAAAGGGTAATTTGCACGATCCAGGAGTCGCACCGACTCCACATTCTGATTGCTCTATGGTAGTCGCCTCCGATACACCTCCCGACGGGCCCAGCACATCTTCTGGCACAGCAGGGGGGCTGGATCATCCACTCCACGTCAGGGAAACTAGCCCTCACAGCGTGGTACCTTAGCAGGTAACGCTTCGGCACCTTAGCCTCTCACAGGCCAATCTGGAAATCATACAGGGCGCCAGGAGCAAAGCCACCAACGCCCAGTACAAGAGCAAATGGACCAGGTTCTGCCACTGGGCAGACGCCAAGGGAATTGACCCGTTGGCCTACAATTTGGACGACATGGCATCCTTTTCGGCGCACCTAGCTCATTCGGGCGTAAAGTTAGACACCTGCCGTACATACCTCACAGCCATTGGGGCTTACAGGAACCCGGAGGAAGGCATCTTTTCCTCCTCCAACCCTATCGTCAAACACCTGACTGGTCTTGCTAGGCTCTACCCGCCCGTCAACAGACCGCACCATGTGTGGGACCTTTATATAGTCTTGGGTGCCCTGGCGCACAAGCCATTTCAGCCCATGGCGTCCGTGGACATTAGGCTGGTCACCATCAAGACGGCCTTACTAGTCAGTCTTACCTCGGCTCAGTTAGCAAGATTCAGGCGCTGGTCGCCTCTGAACCATATACCACCTTTCACAGGGACAAGGTAGTCATGCAGACGCACCCGGCATTTCTGCCCAAGGTTCCATCTGCATTTCACGTGAACGAGGAATAGTCCTACCTACGTTCGATCCCAAGGACGAAGCACAGAGTGTGCTACACTGACTGGATGTCAGGCGTGCCCTAAAATTCTACTTGCACAGGACCAAGGGCTTCTGCAAGTCGGATGCCCTGTTTGTCACTGTCGGTGGCTCGAGGCCAGGCTATCAGGCCTCTAAGACTTCCATATCCCGTTGGATGGTCTCTTCCATCAAAGAAGCGTATGAGGGCCAGCACAAGCCGCTCTCGGCCAACATGCATGCCCACGCAGCCCGGGCCAAGGCAACGACCATCGCATTCCAGCGCCTTGTCCCTTAGCAAGTCATAAGCAGGGCTGCCACTTTGGCCTCTCCCTCGGCTTTCTGCAAGCATTACTGTTTGGATGCCGGCCCTAGATCTGATGCGGCTTTCGGACAGACGGTTCTCAGGAACCTATTTGCTTAAGGAGGATCTCCTATCCACCCTGGGGCTACAATCAATTGTAATCGCCCATATAGTACGGATGAATGGGGACGGGACGCAAGAGTAATTATAAGTTACTCATCATAGTGACTAATGTACTCTTAGTCCATAGTCCCCATAAACCTCCCCCTAATAATACTGGTGTCATTAGGCAATGTTAAATCTATTGTCGACGCGTCAAATGGGACTGAGGTGTGGCGACGGAAGGCAGAGTCAGGGTAGCACATGCTCCCTGGGCCGCGCGTGCCTCTAAATTTAATGGGGAAGAAGGTTTTTCTAGTGAAAAAGGTTGTCTCCCGTCCCTTGGAAGGGACGCCCATACAGTATGGAGGAAAGGGGACTATGGACTAAGAGTACGTTAGTCATTACGGGGAGTAACTTATAATTTCTCTCTCTGCAGTGGTGGTAGAGGGAAAACCTCTTGAAGGGGAAGGCCTTCACCACCCCCACAGGAGAAGCCACTCTAATGACACTCATCTCTCACAGGTTGGGGGTGGGCCCTCACCTGTTTTCAGCAGATGGCACACAGCGTGTGGTCTCCAGAAGTAGCATCCAACCACATAAATCTGTTGGAGCTATTAGCCGTATTCGAAGCACTGAAAGGTATTCCAAGCACTGAAAGCCTTTCAGACACAGCTGCAGGGGACGACAGTCCTAATCCTCAGACGGCACCACAGCCATGTACTATCTAAACAAGCAAGGGGGCACACACACTCCTGGGCTATCCAAGCTGTCCCAGAGCATTTGGAAATGGGTTCTCAAACCCAGGATGTTCCTTTTGTCCCAACACGTTCCAGGGGAACTCAAACTTCTGGCGGACGTGCTCAGCAGACACTTCACACTGCCCGTCGAGTACGAGTGGCAACTACACAATGATATTGTCTCCGTTTTCGCACAATGGGGCTTCTCAGAGATCGATTCGTTCTCAACTCTGGAGAACGCTCAATGCCAAGGTTATGCCTCCAGGTACCCCCAGAACTGTTCCAAGGGGGAACAGTCTCTGGATAACATGGTCAGGGAAATTTGTTTACGCTCCCTTCTCCCCCGACCCCCCTGACCCTCCCCGACTCACCAAGATAGTGCACAAGATGCGCCAGGAATCGGTCACCATGATATTGGTGGCCTCCATGTGGGCTCGTCAACCCTGGTTCTCATCTGATGGAGATATCCTCATCTCCTCCAATGAAACTGCCTTGCCCATACAACATGCTGTCTCAGGACAAGGGGGAAACCCTGCACCCATGCCCGCAAACTCTGAACTTAGCGGCCTGGCTCCTGAGGTCTTAGAGTTCGGGCATCTCCAACTTCCTCAGGAGAGGCATGGACATACTTAGGGAGGCGAGGAAACCTAACACCAGATATTGCTACTCCAGTAAATGGAAGCGCTTGATCTGGTGCAATTCCAAGGGTGTCAATCCCATTGACTGCTCTCCTACACACATTGTGTTGTACCTGACTCACTCACTAGCCTCAGGCCTGGTGTTTAATTCCCTGAAAGTTCACTTAGTTGCTCTCTCAGCCTACACTATGTCACAACAGAAGGTGTCTTTGTGGAAAATACCAGTTATTAAGGCTTTCATGGAAGGGGTTAAAAGGATTCATCCCCCCCATTTCTAACCTGGCTCACGGATGGAACCTAAATGTGGCATTGACTAGACTTATGGGGTCTCCTTTTGAGCCTATGTATAAGGGAAGTCTCAAGGATCTTAACTATAAGACGGCCTTCCTAGTGGCTATCACTTCTATTAGATGTCGGTGAACTACAGGTTTTTTTCAGTTTTAGACCCCTTTGTTACAGTTCACAGAAATAAGGTGGTTCTGCGCACTCACCCTCGATTTGCACCTAAATTTATTTCCAAGTTCAATGTGAACCAATCAAACTGCCTACTTTCTTCCAGAACCCCACGAACGTGGCCGAAAGAAGCCTACACACATTTGATGTGCGCAGGGCAGTCCTGTTTTACCTGGAAAGAACTAAACTACTACAAAAGACAAACCAGTTTTTCATTTCAGTGGCAGCTGGTAGAGAAGAAGATCCTGTCTCTAAATCGGCCATCTCAAGTTTGATTGTCAATTGCATCACACTCTGTTTCTCTCTTACTAAGAGAGAACTACTGCCCTTCAAACCTAGAGCACACTCTACTCAAGGCACTGGGGCTTCCATAGCATTCATTGCAAATGTTTCCCTAGAGTCCATTAGCAGAGCGGCAACCTGGAGTTCGGTACACACCTTTACAAAAATCTATTGCCTAGACACCCATTAGGTCTGATTCTCAGGTGGGACAAGCAGTGCCAAGACCTCTTTTCACTACTGTTCCTTCAACCTACCTCCAAATCCGGGTACTGCTCGCTAGTCTATGTACAGCATGTGATTCTAAGCAGACTAACAGAAATCAGAAGACATGCATTACTTACCGTAATAGCATAATAGAATTTCTGATGATTGTATATGCTTAGATTCACATGCGCCCACCCTTCCTCCCTGCTCGGGTGGAAGGAACATAGACGTCTTACTACTTTCTCTCTTTTATGTAATCGCTCAGTTAGGCTCCCTCATGGCAGAAAAAATGCAATCGGAGGGACTTTGACGCGTGAGGGATCTTGGGTACACTACACGTCATGTTGGGGATAGTGTTACAGGCACGCCCATGTCGACGTCCCCTTTCGATCCTCGAAAGACGAGATGCAATACTCTGCGGTTACCACTGGATGTCGGACTATATGCACAGCATGTGAATCTAAGCAAATACAATCATCAGAAATGCTATTACGGTAAGTAATGCATGTCTTTTGTAGGCGCCAAATGCAACCCCTGCCAACAATTCTGGATGCCAGGTGGCAGCAGTTCACTGGCACATGGACAGACAACATTGCTCTGTCGGGCATTCCGTCAAGCTCTCCAATAGTAGTCAGTTTAGCCACACCTCACGCAAATAGCTCCCTCCCAGATCCCTCCATGCCAGGCTACAGTCAAGGCCGACGCCTCTGTGGAGGATTGAGGAGCCCACACAGGACATTCTCACACCAGAGAACTCCGGCTCCTAGAGGAAAAGAAGTTGCACATAAATGTCCCGGAACTGCGGGTGGTCTTCTCGGCCCTCTGGTCGTTCCAGCCTCCACTGCAGGGAAAGGTGCTGCGGATCTTCATGGACAACACGGCCATCATGTTTTACAACCGAGTGCAACGCGCTCCCCCGCGCTCTCCCTGAGAGCCTTGTGTCTATGGCACTGGGCCTTTCTTAAACAAATGCTTCCTGTCCTGTTTCACCTGGCAGGCATCAAGAACACCACTGCAGACTCTCTCAGCAGGGAGTTAAGGTCCTGCTGCGGATGGGAGCTTCAGTAAGTGCAAATGTCGCACCTATTCAGAGAGCTGGGTTTTCCTCAGATCGACTGTTAGCGAGAATTCTCAGAAATGTGCAAATTCCCTCCACCTTAGAGACCCCCAGCAACTTTGCTGGATTTTGAAGACTTGATTTTGTTAACCTGGAG
This sequence comes from Ambystoma mexicanum, assembly GCF_040938575.1. Taxonomy (NCBI): domain Eukaryota; kingdom Metazoa; phylum Chordata; class Amphibia; order Caudata; family Ambystomatidae; genus Ambystoma; species Ambystoma mexicanum. Next base: position 862,769,858 of record NC_090924.1, on the reverse strand, counting down.
TGAGCGAGGCCCTTTTTCCCACTCATGTATTTTAATGTGATTTTGAACACCGTTTTTTTGTTGTGGAGTCGGACAAACTCCATAGGCATCATCTTTTACATTGTACACAGCACATTCAGTGCAGTGGCACAGGGGAAGTCTTTCTGATTTCCCAAAGGTTTAAATACCTTCTCTGGGATAAGCTACTGTTTCCCAGAGCAGTAAAGTGAAATTGACTTTACTTACATTTGTAACTTTCTAGACCCAGCACACACTATCTTACAATAGGGTGCTGGGGGGGGTTACCTAGTATCCCCTTTATCTAGCTTCTTATGTAAAATTTTTATGTTACCCTTTCCTCACTGAATGGCTGTTGGCAGTCATTTTGTTTTAACGACCGTGGTGTGCATTTACCGCGGGCTGCGTTTGCAGCTGCAGGAAAGCACCCAAGGGTGCCATTTTTGTCAAAGTGGTCCCGGTCGTCTTTTTTCACCATTTCTTTGCCAAAAGGTCTTTGAAATTTACTCTGCGCGCCAAACCAGGTTTAGTCCCATTGTCTGCTTTGCCTTTGGCGGGATTCACGGGTGAAACCCGCCTCTGGTGCCCGAGTGTCTGGGGTGGGCAGGAAATGAGGGAGGTGCCCAAACCTCCCTGTGCTTAGTCTCCTACGAGACTCAAATTCACTCTGTGGTGGTTGGCTGGCTGACTGTCCAGCAAGGACAGCCACCCTACTGGTTGAATGACAGCTAGACTGGAATGAATGAGGGAGAACTGAATAAAAGGCGAGTCTCTTGGCTTGGAAGGCAGAGTCGACCATGGAACGAAGGAACCTAAGAAGAGCTTGAAGAGGACTGCTGCTGCAACTCCTGGACCGTTGGTTTGCCCGGTGAAGCTCTGCTGCAGGTCCGAATCGCTAAGTTTGCATCAACAGAAGCCCTGCAAGGACGACTTCTCCCTTTGAGTTGGTTGGACTTATCAACTCTCAAGTAATCCACCTGGACACCTATCTTGGAGCTGGTTGTATTTCCTCAAAGTGCTGCAGGAAACCGTAGAGCCAGGGAGAGGGACACCTGGTTGTGTGCGTTACTTGTAAGCTAGCCAACAACGTTTGGAAGATCCTCTGGACTCCCACAACGTCGGACCGACCGAGCCGACCTTCCTCAGCTCAGTGCAGGACCTCAGAAGCAAGAACAGTCCACCTTGACAGCCAGGACCAGCGTTGTTACCAGTGCGGCAGCTGAAACACGAATCAGCCACTGAAATTGAAGTTTGCCAGTTGAGAGCTTTGACCAGTTCCAGTGCGGTGCAGGAGTCCCTGACGTCCTCCCTCTTGTCCCCACGATTGAGGACCAGGAACAGTGAGATCTGCAGGAACTTCCAGGAACAAAATTCATCATCTGCATCTTTTTCTTCATTGTAAGGTATTGTAAAACGAGACTGAGAGAACTTGCCTCTCACTGTGAAAGTGCTTGAGACTTTTGCAACTCGCAGGCCTAATCAGCTTGTGACCCAGCATATGATTCTTTTTACAAACTACTCCTAAGAACTTGTGCAGAGACTTTTCAGTTTAACTACCAGAACTGTGTTATCCTATCCAAGACTTTAGCCCATTGACTTTGGCCTAGCCTATTGAATTGAATTGACTCTTCTGGTGAAACTGTCTAAGAATAATTGTAACCTTTCATATTCTAATAACCTTTGCCTTTTACTCCTCCTGAAAAGTATCCTAAAATAGTATTGAAGTATATTTGTGCGTTATTATAGAATTGCCTCCTTCTAATCAATGTTTTATAACTGACAGATAAATGACTAAGTATTTATCAAACCTTGAGTGTAAGAGTTTATTTGAACACCTCTGATTGTAGACCTCTGTGTAACATTACTGCTCACATTCCCCCTCTTGAGATAAGGCTGGCTGCTCAACACGCTACCAAAACCGTGTAGTACCGACTTATACCAAAGGTTGGTTTGCTTACACCTGTAGTCATAGTTGCTTGTAGTGTTCCCAGAAGGTACTGCATTCAAACTTTGCCTGACACCAGTGACCCTCGGCACGTCAATCACCATCTTTCAGTATCTGTCCTCCCTAACCAAGATAAAGGTTTGCTTGCAGCTGACGAAATGGCTGAATGAAAGGGGGCGGGGGTCAGATATAGATGGGGTGGTGGGGTGGCTGGGGGAGTTCCCATTCTCAGTCTTTCGTGCTGGACGGTCATAATTATACTTCAAATGGATTGTGTCCTCCAACGCATTCCTTATCTATGACATGTGTGTACACAGCTGTGCTGCTTCGGAAACTTTTTCAGCATAGGGCGCCCTTGTGTCGATGGCGTCAGGTCGATGTGCCTCAGTTGAGGGTGACGTCATCGGATGTTATAAGTGGCACGCACTGCACCCGTAGCCTCAGTTCTGTTTTTTCTGCAAATGTGTTTGCTTCGAGAACTCGGAGCGCCTCCTGTCTTCTACTTCGTATTGTGCGATTAGGTCTTCCACCCTGGCGACCCCGCGGTCTGGCTTTAAGAAGTGTCAGGACTACGGGTCCAAGATGTCCATCATGGACCCGCACCGTATCTGCTTGTGGTTCCTGGGCGAAGGCCCACGCCACTGACTGCTGGTTGTCTGCCAAGGCCTTGCGAGAGCGTAAGGCGAAATTAAAGGTAGGCTGTGTTTCCAAGCCCTGTGAATCTGCTGGTATGTCGACTGACGAGTTGAGGGAGTCTCCTTGTCGGAAGACGTCCAGGAGGTCTAGGTCCTGGAGTGCTTCGCGCCACTCTGCCTCTTCGTCGAGGTGGTCCTGGAATTGGCGTCACCGTTCACCTTCCCCTTCCTCGTCTGAAGACTACCTAAAGAAAATGTCATGCCCCACCAAATCATCTACCCCTGAGGAATGGGAGTCTTTCCGGGAGCAAATGTTTAAAATATTTCAATCTCACGGCACAGTTCCATCAACGCCTTCAGTTCAAGCCGGCAAGGACCGGTCTCAGTACGATGCTCGTGCGCCCTCGGGCCCGGGTAGTCAGCGTGATAAACATGGGGAGCCTTCGAGGTCCTGTTCGGACAAGGCATCAGGGAATGGCCAGACTTGCCAGGTCTAGGTGGTGGTCTTCGTCCCCAACAAAACCGTTGAAGCCTGTGAAGTTGTTGAAGAAGGCGTTGACGCCATTGGTGACGAGTCCGCCGAGTGCGTCTCTCTGGTCCTTACTGCCAGTCAGACCTGCAAAGCCTTCGACAACTGTGTCGGCGCTGTCGACGCCTATTGGGCAGCATTTACCAGTGGAACCCCCTGTGGCTGTTGCACCTCAAAAGAAAGCTACATCTAAATCTGTGAAGCCTGTCCCTGATAAGGTGTACTCCTCTCCCTAGGAAGGAGTTTATTCAGTCTCCAGAATATTTTTGAAGAGGAAGAGTGGTCTGAGGAGAAGGATGTGCCCTTTGGTCTCCCTTATGGGACACCTGGGGCTCCAGAATATCTAATTTCCGAGGAAAGTGTGATTAAGGATCTCCATCAATCCTTGCATGATGCCAGTGGCCTAGACACGTCTCCTGAGATAGTTTGGGAAGCCTGGTGATCATGCCGAATCTTCCAATCGGAGGCTGATGTCGAAGGTTGTAGAGTATCTGGTTTGGTCCAGTCCTCCAGTTGCTTATGATCAGGATGACCTTACCGACCTCTTGGATCAGGCTCTATCCACTGACCTAGTGTTGCCATTTCAAGTGGCTCTGAATAAGAGGGTGGCTGCTACTTGGAATGCCCTTGAGTCTATTCTGGCGGTTAACAAGTCGTTGTCAAGGAAATACTGCCCATCCAGTAGTGACCCCGGCTACCTGTCCACACACCCTACTCCCTAGAGTTTGGTGGTCCAGGCAGCTACGTCCACCTCGAAGCAGGCAGTGTACCCTACCATCCCTCCTGATAGGGATGATAAACGCATGGATGGATGGGCGCGCAAGGTATTTTCTGCTGGGAGTATGGCGCTGAAATCTGCCAACTCCACCTGTGCCTTGGCAAAGTGTTTGCACACTGTGGAATTGTATTTCGCTTGCGGCTGAGCATATTCCCAAAGGGGAAGAAAGGGATGGTTTTCTAGCTATTGTGCAGGATGGCAAGGATGCCATGTGTGAATCTCTTCAGTCCGGGTTGCGGATAGTGTTGTAAGGTCCATAGCTACGAGCACCGGGATGCGCAGGTTTGCGTGGTTGCGGAAGTTCGGTTTTGCACCCGATGTGCAGGCCCGTCTTCTCAACATGCCCTTTGATGGCTCTCATCTTTTTGGCAGCAAGGCTGACGAGAGCCTTGAGAAGTTGCAGCCCTCCAAGGCAGCTGCCAAATCTTTGGGAGCAGCTGTCAGACAACCTCTGCCTTTTCGTTCTAGGGGACATCAATGGAGGGGTGGTTCCTTTCGCTATTGCTCCTCATTTGGAAAGGCGAGAGGGATGGCCGGTCAAAGGGGCCGATGTAGGTTCACTCGTGGTGGATGAGGCAGTAGTTCCAAAGCCGCTCAGGCAGCTGCCTCTTTGCCATCAGGCACTGCGGCTGCTAAACAGCTCTGAGGCCAGATATTGTTCTCCGGTGGGGGGAAGGCTGTTGCAGCATCTCGAAGAATGGCGAGCCATTGCTTCAGATGCATGGGCTCTGGATACAATAGCCCACGGTTACTGCCTCCCTTTTCTCCAACAGCCTCATGACAATCCATCAGGGAAACACTCTTTGAAGTTTCCGGATACGCTCCTTGTGCAGGAGATTTTAGCCCGCTGGAGAAAGGCGCTATAGAACTGTGACTGTGGCGGAGTGGATCAAGGGTTGGTAATCCCCTTATTTGTTGATGCCCAAAAAGCACATAGGACTGAGGCCCATCTTGGACTTGCGTTACTTGAACAAATTCCTCAGGAAGGCAAGTTCAAGATAGTCATTTTCTCAGATCCTTCAGGCCCTCCAACTTCAGGATTGGTTGGTGTCGTTGGACCTGCAGGTTGCGTATTTTCATCTGCTGATCCATCTCAAGCTCAGGAAATCTCTGGTTCGCAGTCTGCGGATCCCACTATCAGTTTTGGGTCCTGCTGTTCGGGCTCACCTCTGCCCGAGGGTTTTCACCAAGATCATGGTGGTGGTGGTGGTTGCAGAGCATCTCAGGAGAGGGGAGGATTCACGTATACCCTTACCTGGACGATTGGCTGATCAGGGCGCGTTCTCCCAAATAAGCCTTGGATCATCTCAGCATCACCTGCTACTCCCTTCACAAGCAGGGCTTCTCCTTTAACTTCAAGAAGTCACATATGACACCATACCAACGGCTCCAGTACATAGGGGCAGTTTTGGACATGTCCTTGGTGTTGTGCTTGCCACCCAAGGTTGAGGGCTCATCGCATTCTTCAGATGGTTAAAAAATTTCAGCAAGCCCAGAGTCTTCTGGCTTTCGAATTCTTAAGGTTGCTCGCCCTTATCTCATCCTGCATTTTTCTGGTGCCGGAGGCCCGCTTGAGAATGAGATCCCTCAATGGTTGCGGTTCTCAGGCAGGATGTCGGATCTCCTCCATGTTCCGCCTTCGGTCTCGCAGGCGCTTCTGTGGTGGGCCGACGAGAAGAATCTCATGAATGGAGAGCTTTTTTGGCAGCCATGGCCGGATGTCATGGTGGTGACGGACGCTTTCGTGACGGGATGGGGAGCTCATGTCGACGATCTGTCCATCAGCAGTTGTTGGTCTCCATCGGAGTCCAGACTTCACATCAATCTTTTGGAGCTGCGAGCCATCAGAGTGGCGCTGAAGGTTTTCTTGCCGTCTCTAAGAGGGAAGAATGTCCTGATAATGACGGACAACACAGTGGCAATGCATTACCTCAACAAGAGAGGGGGTGTGGGGTCACTGCCTCTGTGCAGGGAGGCAATGCGGCTTTGGTTCTGGGCAATACAAGAGGGTATGTCCCTGTCGGCTGTTCATCTAGCCGGTGAGGAGAACGTGACAGATGCTCTGAGCAGGCAGAGCGTGGTCTCCCACGAGTGGGAACTAGCACAGGAAGTCCTTCAGGAGATCTTCGCCCTTTGGGGAACCGCACATGTGGACCTGTTCGCGACTGGTGCCAACCGAAAGTGCGAAAGGTACTGCTCGAGGAAATTTCCTCCGAGAGGGGCTTTAGGAGACGTGTTTGTCGTGGAGTGGCTCTTCCCGCTACTGTATGTGTTTCTTCTGATCCCAGTCATCCCTCAAGTTCTCAAGAGGTTGAGAAGGTTCGGGACCCGGATGATCCTCGTTGCTCCGGATTGGGCCAGGAGAGTGTGGTACATGGACGTTCTAGACATGTCCATCTGTCCTCCAATGTGTCTTCCCCAACAAGAGGATCTTCTCTCACGAGAGTAAGGTTGGGTTCTCGATCCAGAGGTCAAGACTCTCAACCTTCACGCATCGTTTCTGAGAGGTTGAGACACAGGGATTGGGACCTCCCGGATGATGTGATGGAGTTGTTGCTTTCGGCTAGGCGGCCGGCAACAAAGTCCCTGTACCAATGCCATACATTTTGCGACTGGTGCAGAGGAAATAATTTGGATCCTTTTCCGTGCTAGATTCCGGAGGTTCTCTCCTTGCTTTCTTTGGCCCACAAGGGTCTTCAAGTGGGCACCATTAAAGGTTATTTGGCAGCGCTGTCTATATTTTAGCGCTCTTCAGAGGAATGCTCTTATTTTAAAATTCCACTTATCACTCCGTTTTTGAAAGGGCTCACAAATGTGTTCCCACCGTCACCGTTTCAGGTGCTGGTCTGGTTTTGAAATTTCTGATGGGTGCTCCGTTTGAACCTTTGCACTCTTGCCTATTAAGATGGTTGACACTTAAGACTGTTTTCTTGGTTGCAGACACATCTGCTAGAAGAGTGAGCGAGTTGCAGGCACTTTCTTCTAAGCCACCCGTTACTTTGTTCCACAAGGACAGGGTTGTATTGAGAGAACGTCTGTCCTTTTTGCCTAAGGTTGTGTCAGAATTTCATTTGAGTCAGAAGGTGGTACTCCCCGCTTTCTATCCTCATCCTAGTAAGGAAGAGGAAAGGCTCCATAGGTTGGATCCTAGAAGAGCAAGAGCCTTGAGCTTTTATCTCTCCAGGATGGCTAAACTCAGAGTGGACAACCAGCTCTTTGTGGGGTATACTGGACACCGTTTAGGACAGGCTGTTTGTAAGCAGACCTTTTCTAGGTGGATTATCCTCATTATTTCAGAATGCTACAGGGTGGCTGGTAAGGGCCCTCCTGAGGGTCTGTGGGCTCATTCCACCAGGGGCATTGCTACTTCAACAGCCCTCCAGAGGGGGGGTGCAGGTAAAAAATGTGACACTGCAACGTGGTCTTCTATACCTATACACACGATTGTTAAACATTACTCCCTGGATACTTCCCATGCTCAGGATGTTGCCTTTGGTAAGGCAGTGCTTTACTCTGCCATTTAATTGGATATGTCTAAATTCTTTCTTTCCTCCAGCCTTTATTTCTGCTTTGGCAGTCTGTCATAGATAAAGTATACGTTGGAGGAGATAATCCATTTGAAGAGCAAGTTACTTACCAAACTGGTAACTTTATTTCGACTGGATGTTCCTCCAACGTATTCCTCATCGCCCTCCCAGCCTACCCCTCAAGAATTTCCCATGCCATTACAACATACGTCCCGCAAGGCTAAGTGGAGTTGCTGCTGTGTTCTAGGCATGTGTGCCACATGTTGTGAGGTGGGGGAAACATGAACTGAGGCTTTGGGCGCTGTGCGTGCTACTTATAACATCCGATGTCACCCTCCATGGAGGCCTTCGAGGGACATCGACCCGACGCCAAGGACGCACTCTGCTGAAAAAATTTCCGAAGCAGCACAGCTGTGGGCATTACATGTCATAGATGAGGAATATGTTGGAGGAACATCCAGTCGATAGAACGTTACCAGTTTAAGTAACTTGGTCTTTGGCTACGGAGGAAGAAATAGTCTCTCCAGAGCTGCTTGGAGGGGATGACTCGACCCCAGGACCCAAGGGAGACGGCGGAGGAGGCAGACAATGGCGTATTATGGGACCTAGCAGGGGATGAATCATCGGCTCAAGGAAATTCGTGAAGCTGAACACTCGGATAACATTTCTTGAACAGATTTCCTCAGGAGGCCGGAAGGGAGAGTGTAATGGTTCCGAGACGATTGAGTCAATCTGCAGCCTATGGGGGGGTGAGGTTGAAGTTAAAAAAGGAGCGAAATTATCTACTGGGATGGTTTACAGGGTTTTGGCATCTGTTTTTGTGTTGCGCTGAAGCAGTTTGATGTTATCATGTTGGTTGATGTTTTGGTGGCGGATGTGGGGGCACCTGATATGGACGATATAAGGGGAGGGGCCTGGGTCACAAGTTTGACTGGTGTTTCGGCACTCGACCAGTGAAAGGAACCAGGCGCCTAGTGGGAGGCGGGGTGGTGCGGGAGGAGGGGAGAGGCAATTGTAGAACTTAAGATATGGCTGTGCTGTTGCTCAGTTGTGGACTCTTTCCCTATATTGGGAGGGTGTGTACTCTGAGGTGCATGGTTGTGGTGGATAAGGGCCTTTCTTATGGCTGACTCGACAAAGTAGGTGCAGGGACAAATTACAGGCATGTACACTGAATGTTAAAGGACTTAAGTCCCCCGCCAAGAAGTCTTTGTTTACAAGGGAATTCAGAAGACAAGAAATCGGCGTATTATTCCAGCAGTAGACTAAATATCTGATCGGGAAAGAGCATAGGACTCCCTGTGGCCTGATTGGGGGTGAGTACCGGGGCTCAGGGATAACTAGGATGGGAGTAGTCGTTTTTTGCAGAGACATTACATTGAACATGCAGGGGACACCCCCGCAACCCCTGATTTTATTTACAATGGGAGCAGGGGACATCCATGCAACACCTCGCTGATGATGCCCAACAAGGCTGAGACACGTGTATGGGGGTTGCTGTTGGTACTCTTGTTCAGAGGAAAATTGCATAGTATTTCGGTGCTAGACTGCCCCTGGGCAGGACAAAAACTGATATGCAGGGAAATGTCTTCTCTGTGAAAGGGACAGTGAGCTAAAGACTTGGTAGAGTCTCTCCCAGGGGTTATTCACCCAAGAACAGGTAATTGGGCTGTGTTCGTGCTGGTAGCGCGATTCCCAGACTCCCCCAATTCCCCCTCCCCCCCTGCCCCCCCACCCCCTCTTGTTTTGCCTTATTGGGAATACATTTCAGACAAAGATACAAACCCTGTAGAGGCTTGCACAGTCGTCCACCAGTAATAGGGGGCGGATCGTATTCTGGGGACTAGGGGTGCAAGGGAGGAATGGAGACTGCTGGAGTAAGGGAAACCAGTTCGCACCTTGCAATTTCTGAAGCAGAAATTCATGAAAAGGGTGATAAGGCACATGCTCTTCTGGCCACAAGACTACAGGGACAAAGGACAGAAAGATTGGGAGGGGAGATGGAGGGGAATGGACAAGGGGATGGAGGTTTCAACAGATGAGATCCAGGAGGCATTTGCCTCCTTCTACGAGTTGTTATATAGGAGCGAAGAGACCGCCACAGCGGAGGAGATCAAGAACTATGTAGAGGAGTCTGGGGAGGAATCGGGGGTTCTAGATGCGCCACTTACGGGAGAACAGATTAAGCTTGCATTGGGTGCCTTCGGCTTTGGAACGCGCCAGGGGAAGATAGGCTATGGCGACTGCGGTTAGTCTGATCGAAGAATATGGGCATACATTGGGGTTTAAAATTAACAAAGGCAAGTCCGTGCTTTTTACCCTTGATGGAAAGAGGGACGACAATCTTGAGCGGTTCTCACCCCTGGGATTGAAAGTCACCCTGGATACGATTCGGTACTTAGGTGTCAATGTCACAAGAGCGTGGGGGGTTGCATAAAGCAAACTTACCCTCCCAGATGATTGAAATGGAGAAAGATCTTAAGAAATTGAATAAGCTGACGATTTCTTGGCTGGGCCGCCTGAAAGCGCTTAAAATGGTGGTTCTCCCTAGGATTCTATACCTGTTCCAAATGTTCCCAATTCAGATCCCAAACCGCTACTTCAAAGTTACTAAGGGAACCCTTCTACGGTTCCTGTGGCAAGCGAAAAGGCACAGGTTCTTGAGTGTGGTCCTAAGTCTCCCTAAGGACCGTGGGGGAGTGGAGCTGCCGGATATACAGTTATACTACAAAGCTGCTCAGCTTAGATTGTTGATCCCACACCTTAGGATGCAGGGAGATCTGCAATGGGTGGGATTAGATAACCTCCATCTACGACTGGCCATGTTGGGAGAATGGTTGTGGGTCCCCACAGCAAAGTTATTGCGCAAGCTACGGGAACACCCCATCCTAGGCACCATTTGGAGGATCTGGCGACCGGAGCAGGGTTGGGTGGCGTTACATTGTGGCCTTCACCTCTGGGACACCTTTGGGGTACCAGGAGTCGGGGTTGCCATACCGAACCTAGAAAAGTTTCAAACATGGTACAAGGCTGGGTTAGAAAGGATTGGGCAGTTGTGGAAAGACGGGAGGTTAATCTCAATAGTGAAGCTAGAGGAGGCCCTACGACTAGGTACACTGTCTTCCTGTACTTACAATTGAAGGGGGCACTAATGAGGGAGGCCTGGAAAGAAAGGTTACAAAGGGAGCTTACACCCCTCAAAAAGATCTTAGATTCTGCTTGTGAGTCCAGGGGATTGATTGGTGCACTATACAGGGCCCTTGTGGAGACGAGAAGGGGTTCTGTTGATGGATTGAGGCAGCGCTGGGAGGGAGAGCTGGGGATGGCAGAGAAAGTGCTGCGGGGCTCACAAGACGCCCATCGCCTGTCCATACAAATTGCATGGGATTAAATGATTGCACAGGTGGCAATACGGTCCAGTTAGACTTTCACAAATGTATCAGACTGGGAGTCCAGTGTGCTGGCATGAGTGCCGATCAAGGGCCAATTATTGGCACATGTGGTGAGGATGTGTGACTGTCTAGTCCTGCTGGGATGACGTTTTGTGCTGGATTAGGGACATGGATGGGATTGCAAGAGTTAAAACATTGATGCTGGTTCTGTTTGACCTACAGGAAGTCGAGAGAGAATGTTAGAATGCGGAAAATAGTCCATGGTTTACTTCTAGCGGGGAGGGCATGCTTGGCAACACAGTGGAAGAGACAGTTACCCCCTGAAAAGACAGAATGGGTCAACACGGCCTGAATTTTGTATACAATGTAACGCTTAATGGCAGCGATCCATGGAAATCGTGGATCGGTTGAAATGGATGGACTTCTCTGGTAAATCTGTTCATCGGGGGTGATAGCGGCCCAACCCAGTTCCGGGTGGGACGCAACCAATATGCCATGAGTGCCCCCTGGTTTGGGAATTGACGCAAGAAGGCCATAAGTTTACGCAGGAGACATTCTCCTTCCCACTGTTTGACAAGTGAAGTTGAGCAGATTAATGCCATTCTGAAAGAGATAAGTGGTTGGGGAGGTGGGGGTAATAGAAGAGTAGGGGGGGTGAAGATTAGAATTCCATTTGTTTGGTATTGCAGGGATGTTTTCCGTGTCTGGCGGATTCTCGAAGTTAATTTGAACTGTTTCTTTTTCTTTGTCCTAAAAATCGGTTGAAATAAAAAATATATATATTTAGGGACAGTAAGTAAGGTTAGTTTTCTTGGAAAGATGAGTAGCATATATACAAGCTTGATTTCATCATATTTTCTGATGCTTCATCAACCAGATTATTTCACTGATGACCACCTGGAAAAAAAGCTGAATGCTGTGGATCTAGTGTTTATAAGTTGAAAGAAGAAAAAGAAAGTGAGGCAGTGTGAAACAAAAGGATGAATGCTATTGGAGAGACTAAGGGAAACAAAGATATGGATAGGTAGCAGGAAGGAAAGCAATAAAGGAAAATAACTAGGTGGAATGAAACCCAAGTTAACGAGAACCAGAGATGGGCAGTATGGAAAGACAAAGCAAAAAAGAAACGAGGATAGATGGAATGAAATAAGAAATGCGTGAAAGGGTAAAAGAAAAGGAGGGATGGAAGAAGGAAAGATGGGTACAAAGTAGTGGAGGACTAATTGAAATCCAAATCAAGGAGCATAGTGAAATAGGATAATAAAGTAAAAGGGAGAAAAAGAAAATGAAATATGAAACAGATGAAAAATATAAACGGCTAGATGGAAATCAAATAGAGAGAACGCAATTTGGGAATGAGAAATTATCAGGCTAAAATAAATGAAATAACTGAGGAGGCTATAAAGATTAGAACTGCTGAAAGAAATATAACATTGGTATTGTACATGTATTACTTATGAATAAGTCAATTTCAGATTGTCATTGCACTTGAGTCGAAAAACCTTTTTATTGATAGATCAGCAGTCGTTGCCTCTCATTTTAGAAAAATGCATTAGTGATCAATTGTCCATTATTGATTTTAACAGGAGCCATGGCGCTCATTTTGGGGGCTATTTAAACCAGTTTTAGAAGTCCGCTATTGTTCTCCAAAGTGGCTCGTGTAATTAAATGTTTTAAAAATCGAAATGTTCATGATGGTTAAATACATACGATATTTGTCCTTCATCACTTAAGCCTCACATCTGGTTTGTTGAACTCAAGCGAGCTACCGGGCATGATTAACAATCTAGAAAACAAATAGATGGTTTCTGTTCAACATGCTCATTTAAACTCTCCCTTGCACTGTACTGGGTACAAGGTATCTTTGTTCTGTGTGCAATTTTTAAAACCTTTCTTTTGCTGCAGTGGTGTGACCTTAAACGGCCCACCAAATGGACATTTATTTCTCTTTAGTCTAGGGTGGATAGTAGGGATTCAACCCCACGAGATGTCTCCCCACAATTGCAACCCTTTTGGTCCTCTCGTCTCTCCAGCACTGCTAGGCCCTTCTAACCTGCCAGGTCTGCCTTAGCAGCTTCCCAGCAGCCTGCCTTCCCTGCACCATAGACTTATCTGCTTGCTCCTCTGACTCCGCCACCCTCCTCTTCCATACCTGCGCATCCATCTGGCGGCCTCTCCCCCCTTGACGAGATTTTGTGGACAGAGATTCTTGGGCAGTCTCTTGTGGGTCGCCCATAGACTTGCAGCAGTTTTCTTTAAGGAGAGTCATGCTTTTTATTGCATGTTGTAATGATGTTACCTGAACACAAGTTCTTCATTGTATTTTAAGTTACTTTTAATTTGCTAATAAAGGCCCATGTTTATTTTATATTGCAGGATATTGTTTTTGCGACAACAAATTAAAGAACTTGAAAAACTAAAGAATCAGAACTCCTTCATGGTGTGAACATTGTGAATAATTGCACGTGGTTTCAATACAGGAACTGTATATTTGGCTGCTCAGTCTCAACATTTTTGAGCTGCATATAAGTAGACTTTTGGACCGTTGAGATGGGCAGAAGATGTGGCAGTCGAAGGGGGACATAAGAGGGAGTCAATTCAGGGGAAAATACACGATGGATTTGTGAAGCCCTTGAACTGTAGATTTCTTGTAGATGTATCCTTCACGTTGTAAATATGTTTTGTAGAAGTGGAGCCATGGGAAGCCATGTGTATCGGAGCTTTGACATCCAAAACTAATCAATGCTAAGGTGGCTAAAAACCAAGTCTTTTACATGTAAACTTGTCTACAGAATTTGCTTTTGTTTATTTAATTTATCATTCAGAAATCTTGCATTTTCTAATATTTTATTCCAGCACCAAGCCAGTCGTCTTAGGCTGGGACCATTTGGGCAATGTACAAAATATCATGAAGCAGCTGTTCCCAAACTTGCAAAAGCAGTGCTTCTATTTGTGGGATTTTTTTTGTTGCAGATAAATGTTCCCAATTTTTTTTTTCTCCAAAGCCCTGAATCCATGTGTATCCATATACCATGCTGATAACTCTCTATAAGGCACTGTTGCTATGGCACTTTTTCTATAATCTTTTCATTCCTGTGTACAGTAGCTTAAAATTGCAGTGATTGATCATAACCCACTCGTTTGTATAAATTATTGAAATGTATTTCCATTTGCAACCTCTGGGAATGGACTTTTAAGTACTGCTGGGCATTTGTGCTGCAAGGACATTTCTTGCCCAAATGTAAGGTATAGGCCCCAAAAATCTGAACTTGGTTGTGGGAGAGTAAGAGGCAGAAAAGCTAGTCAGATGTGAATTGTATCTGTTGTAATAAACATGTTAAAGGATAACATTGGTTATTTTTCATTTACATCAGTTTATGCACATTAAAACTAAATATTTCCGGATTGTATACCAGGACGATTTTCCTAATTGATACTACTTCCAGTGAACACTTCAATGGGACTTCTCATCTAGACCTGTCACAGTCCTCAGACTGGCATCTGATCTGTTTTAGACTTGACTCCAGGTCTTACCCAAACTATAAGGGTCCTTCCTGTGCCCTTTTTCGATAGAAACATGTTGATTCTGAAGCTTTGACTCCTTTAGTGGCCATAAAAAGGTCCCATGGTCCTATTTCATTCCGGGTCAATCTGGATTTGTTGCCCACTGACATAGAAGCACCTTCATTACACAATCCAAATGTCACAAGGCCTAGTAGGCCCGTTATTTTTCTCCTTGTCCCCCCAACCCCGCCTTGTGGCGCCTGGAAGCACCATGGCTGTATAGGCGCCATACAAATGTACAATAAATAAATTACATTTCTGATGTAAATAAAGGCACAGTTTCCTCCTGCCCTCATTGGTCTGGTGAGCTATGCTCCGCTTGAGAGCTTAATGGAATAGTGCGCTCAAAAATGTTATTGTCCCTGGCGTTCATGAATGTGGTTTTATGCAAACTTTGATTGATCGTAAAAAACATTTGTTATGCACCTTACCTTAGATTGCCTCACTTTTACACATGCGAAATCAAGGAGTCGGGCGCGGCCATCTTGTGATCTTATCCGTTGATCCATCCAATTGAGTTTGAGTGCCCCTGCGGCACTAAATCATATCACCCGCCCCCTGAAGCTGACCTCACTATTCCTAGCAATATTCTCCACCTACTTTCATGACGTTAGTGGGCAGTGTAGCCAAATGCGCCCATTCATCACCTACCTCTTAACGTCAGTTGACGCAGAACCTGGAAATTCAACAATCCCATCCGCTCACAGCACAGCGTGTCCCAAATCGGAATAGAGAACGCTACTTTTAAAGGAAACATCAATATTCTGCAATTTATAATGTTGTTTCATCTCGCAAACAACGCTCCGAGAACATCCGCAGATTTCAGTTTAACACCATTTTTTGTTTGTGCTTGGGTTACAGCATCAAAACCTTATCATGAGGCACACAGTGTTCCTTTCGGGAGAAGATGCGCATTCGACGCACCTTGATTCGCAAGGCTTAGGCCTCAGCTTCTTGCTAGACCACCGTAAACGATGTGAGGTTGCTCCTTGTAGCTGGTACCACCAAAGGGCATATAGGTCAAACCTAATAACCAACACAAACCACAAACGATGGAAACACACTGAAAACATCAGGGAGGGTTGGAGGCTAAGATGTGCTTGAGAGGTTAGCGCTGTGGAGTATGTTTAGCTCCCAATGGGATGCGAAAGCTGACGGAAAGATTTTAACACAGACGGCATAACCGAATATTAGCAATGAACTTGGGGTTGGTGGAACCTGGGCGAACCCAGACGTGGACTCCATGCTCACTCTGCTCAGAGACACAGCTCCACCTCACTGATGAGGCACAACAAGGCTGAAACACGTGTATGGGGTTGCTGTAGATACTCTAGTTGAGAAGGGAGTTGCCATAGCATTTCGGTGCTGGACTGCCCATGTGCCTGGGATAAAGACAAATATGCAAATATTTTTCCCATCTGTGAAAGGTACATTGAGCTAAAGGCGATGGCTGCAGACAATCGGTGTCAAAAAAACACAACAGTTTATCATGCCATGTTCTTTCTGGAGAAGGGCACCTGCTACCCAATAATACATTGATAGCACACACTTCTATGCCATGGGACGAAGTGGTTTAGATATCCCTAGCCTGCATACAGGTTGTTTGCATGTCGTCACAATATGCCCCAACCAACAACCCATAACAATGTAAGTAAGCAATACTGGTCAGAAAATGACTTTTAATCATTCATCTATATATAAACTCGTCTTCAGTCAAACTTACATGATATTTGGTATTTCCATTTTTTCTGCATAATGCAGAGTGTCTGCTCAGAACGGTTTTCATGGAGTGAAAATAAATGTTCCAATGTCAAGTTTTAAAATGGTGATTTTCTTCGGTTATTCCACAAATTCCATCCTTCAATCCATAGCAAATCCTCCCTTTCTTCCAAGGTCGAACAACAATTGAACTTTGTTTTGAGCGTGTATGCCTGGTAACTTATGTTTTTTTGAAGGGAAGCTACAAATCAAAAACATACGGTACAAGATGCGTTGGTGTGAACTACGCACAAGCTACATCAAACAACGTGACCTTCACTCCATGGGAGCGATTAGCCCACCGGCCGACCAACAGGGCATTTCAAATATGGTCAAAAAATAAACAAATTGTTTGCTGGCATCCACCAATGCTGCGCTATTGTGAATACTTTTTTAGCCATCAATAGTTTTGGAGAACAATTAGAGTTAGGGTAAGTAAAACTGATAACGAGGAAAACATTTTCAAATAGGCCCAATGACATCTTTCTACTAGGCCCGAAAATCCATCTCTTTGTACAAATGCAACTCTCCCATTCCCCACCGCCGAGTTCAGCCAGCCCACGCCATATCCTCACCACATTTGTGCGCGCCCTGTTCTCGTGGAGGAATGTGCTCTGCGGCTAACATGAGACACTGACAAGTCATAAAAAGTGCCAATTCATCTCCACTGAACTTCCCGTGCACCAACAACCTACACCCTGCCAGGCCTGAGCCCACCAGCTCAGACCCCGCAGTTCCTTTCATGCTGATATCCATCTGACCCTCCCGTGCCCTGATCAGTCAAGGACCCACAAGAGCTGGGCGAAAGCAGGAGGGGGAAAAATGCAGAGTTACACTATGGCCACCTATGTCGAGCTTTAGACACCAAGCAACCACAGACGTGCATTTTATCATTCGAGATGTAAATTAATGAATCATAAACCGGATACTAATTAATACTTTTAACCCCTTAAGTGCCATGGGCGAGGTATCTTGTCCTTGGGATTACCTCCTTGTTGCCAAGGATGAGATACCTTGTCCTTGGCACTTAAGGGGTTAATGAAACAGAAAACATTAGAAGACATTGAATGGCAAAATAACAAAATCACCAAAAAAGGCCTTGGCACTGGGGGGGAAAAACCCATGGCAGTTAAAAGGTTAATAGCTTTGAAATTCGAGTTTAATAGCATTCCATTGTTCATGTACGAACACCGCTGCAAATCATTTATACCGGGAAGTCAAAAGATCTGCTTTTGGTGGACAGCTTGTTTGCAATTTTTTGTGGCAATGCATGTAGCATGTATCCTAGTAACAAAATCATGTTCGATTCCATGAATATGCATGGCCAACACAGTCGAGGTGAGATCTTTCACAAAATCGAATTCGATTTCTTAGTATATTGGCTTGGCCACCCATTTTTTGCTTCGTTTTGCAAAGGCCATTTTGTAACAAAACATCCCAAAGTTTCCCGCCGTTCTCGATTGTTCTCTATGAAGGTTCTCATTATGCACCAATATGGCTTGCAGTGTTCGAGCTTGCATCCCATCTATGCCGAAATGCAACCTCTTGGGCCTGTACTTTAGGCACATATTGTGGAACACCTCCAAATCTCTGGTGTGACAGAATTCGGTCAGTCCCTTTAGGTCTCTTGAAAGAGTTTTATCAAACACAATCTTATCAAAAGCTTTGTGTGGTGGTGAAGATGGAACCAACCTCTTCTTGTGTTCCTGCTACTCTGATAGAGGTCCATGTGCACATTGGTGAAAATGTTGGTGTTCTGTCCATGAGTGAACGTTGGAACAGTGGTGCACCAATGAACATCATTTTTCAAGTAGAATTTCCACAGACCCATCACAAGTTTTGGAGCTCCATCAAAGGTGGTTGCTGAAAGACTTGAGACCACTGTGAAATATTTTCCGAACCCTTCTTTTTACCAGCAGCTGTAATTTTTTTGACTGATTTGGCAAAGTGCCATACAAATTTTGGAAACTGCTCTTGCATGGCCTTGGCTATTGAAACTCTGTGGCTATGAGGTCTATTTGCATTCCCCTCGATTGAAGATGTTCGAGAGATTTTATGAAACCCTGTTTCTTCATGGCCACATAGGATTTACATTGGGACTCCTGCACGATTTCCGAACTCACAATTTGTTTAGTTTCCATGTCTTGAAAGTGGTATGTGCAGTACTTTGCTGAAAATCCAGTGCTGCCAGCTAACCTGAACCGTTTGCCAGAGAATGTGCTTTCAATTGACATTTGTTCAGTTTTCCAGGCTTGACTAAAAGCAGGGAATAAGAATTATCTTTGATATTTGTAGTACTGTGTTTTAGCAAGGAACTGAACTCCCACAAATTGACAGGAACTGGACAAATTACTAAAAGTCGACCCACTGAAAAGTAAAGCTGCTGAACACAGTAGATTTCCAGCTGGCACTTTGCCCAGCATCGGTTGAGCGGACCTTGAAAAGGAATCATGGAGGTAGACACAGTTGGCTTGGATTTTCAGGTTGGTGCCTTGTAATACACGAGTTAAATTCCCCAATGGCTGCCCGCATATTTCCCCACTCACTGGATGGACACATTTCAGCACCAGTGTAATCACTTCCAGGCAGCTGTCGAATACAATGCATGCCTGAGGTTTGTGATTCAACTGTGGTGGACAAATCGGCCAAAGTAGACAAACTGTAGTCGAGATCTTTGGCAAGTTCCTCGGTCAATTGCGTTGAAGCTTCAGTCTGTTCAGCTTGTGTTGTTTGCACACAAATTGGAGAAACCATCAACGTCGAATTTTTATTGGGGGGACCTTTTTTGTGGCTGTAGATTGTGTCAAGTGCTCAGCGAGGAATTCCAAAGCATCTTCATTATATTCAGTTTCATCTTGTCGACTTCTCACATTGTAGCAATGGTCCAAGAACACGTTGCTGGCTTTGCAGGTCACATTGCATTCAGTTTCAGGCCATTGGGCCTCACAAGTCTGCTTATTGACTGGACCACGCTGCTCCTCAAATAGTTAATCCATGGTGAAATCTGTTTGGCAAGCGACATCTTTGGTTTCATTTGTGGTCTGTGTCTTTATTCTTCTTTTCCTTCTGGGCCTCTCGGCGATGGGTTGTAAAACATGTTCAATGTATAGCACACATACAGTAGATGGCACTTTAAATACAAAAACCTATGAAGAAAACACCAGCCCAAATCACTTCTAGAAAACAAAATTGTTACCCTTGTTTTCTTGATTTTCTGTGAAACCGTGATCATCTCTGTAGTGACCTCACCAGCAAGCTGATCCACCACCTCTGATCCATGTGCCTCCTCTTCTAATTCCACACCTTTTGTACATTCCTTGAATACACTATTGATTAAAACAAAGTTCAATCGTATTGGAAATGAAAATCTTTCACCGCACACATACCCTTGCAAACAGTGTATGTCATTTAGTCAAAATATACATTTCAAATTTCACCTGATTGATGGCAAGTGTACTTGATCAGAGATCACTGTGCAAAACCTACTGATTGTAATGTTGCCCTCAAACATTTTGCAGTGTGTTCTGCATTAGGGAGGAAGTTAGAACTGAAATCTGAAAAGTTTGAAACGCTGCACGTTCATATTTAATGTCATTGTCTAATAGTATCCTATATAGGATTTACTTTTAGTTCAAGAGAACTGCAAGTATGCATACCTCATACTATTGACCAACTGCAAAGAAGGATGTAATTGTACTCTAAGTACCATCATCCCCCTGTAAGACACAATACCTGTTGTAGTACGGGTGAAAACAGCAAAACGGAATGGAGACAATTGGATGCAGACAACGGCACATATAAAGAGAAACCCAAAAATGAAACCTAGTGTAAGCAACCGACAGGATACAAATACAATTTCATATTATTTGAAATTTCAAGCATCCATTATCCCAATTGAAAAATGACATAAAATTAACTGATATGCGCTTGTTGACTCGTGAAAATAAATGGATGCACAATCGTGCTCCTTCATTTTTAGTGCATTGTCATGAAGTGGTAAAAGGGGAAAATTAGCTTTGCATTAGATATGTTGGAAAATGCAATTCTCGAATATAAACTTCTGCAGGGCTCACCATTGGTATACTGGGCGTGTCAGTGGTTTTGTCACTTGCAAGGTTTTGTGCTTCCATCAGTATGATTTCCTAAAAAAAAAATGGACATGTCAAGCAACCGATTACGAAAACATTATGCTTCTTGTGAAGGGCACTATGGCATTGTTTTCCATGGTCAGAATCACTTCATTTGAGGCTCCATAAACCAGGGACAGATGTATAGTAAAATGTGGTATAGTTAAAATGTAATACAATCTGGCACATATGCAAACTTTTATAAGACTCATTTACACCGAAAGCACCAATCTGTTCATGGAGTTACCTGTTCAGTACCCCACCACCTACAGCTAATTCATCATCCGGGACTCACCTGAGGCAGCGTGTGCATCAATAGAGTTGGAATTGCATTTGGAAGCAATTTACAAAACACTCTGGCTCGACCATTTTCTGTGTTCTTCGATTGGTTGTACTTATCGTCAGTAAAGTGGGCTCTTCTCTCAATCTCGTCCACCGCAAAACCACAATGTCGAACACATTTTCTTATTAAATCAATTTCCTTCAAGAATGTATGCAGGATTGTGCCCTGACTTTTGACATGGCTCCTAGAAAGGCAACCCAAAACCATACAAGCAGGCATTCTTGAAAAATCGATAAGATCTGTATAAATAAAGTATAAATAATTACAAAATTAATTGTACTGAATGCATGTGATTGATGGAATTATATCAGTTTTCTGTGCAATGTTTGTTTTGGTCAAAGAAGCAAAACCTGTGTAGCGTAGTCGAATACTACATACATACAGAATCAACATAGATACAGAATTGATTGATATGATGAAGATAGTAACGTGTTACTCGTCTGTTGAATGTCATGGTCTGAGAAAGATGCGATTCTATTACAATTGACTGATGAAATTTACTATATATCGAGATCAGAACACTTGAAACATTAGACAATGGTAGTCGTTGAGATGAATGAACATACTACTGGGTACATTTGGTCGAAATAGATAGATATTTTGAGATCAGAAAGAGATGAATATAGTGAAGTGAATAGGTGACCTGCCCGCCCTTTGACTAACAATTAAATTCAGCAAGCAGGAAAGTTAGTAGTAGAACATGCATCACAATCAAGAGTTGACTTCCAGTGCTCAGAGATGTTCTCCGGATAAATATCAAGGGGTTTATAAAGGATTAGAAAAGTGGGTGTGTGTGAATGTGTGACATGTTTCTGGGGGAGCCTGGAGACACTGGGTCTGGGTAGGCCATTTGAACAATGGCCCCTGTTTGGAAGATACCTTTGAAGTGTAGATGGTGTTCGGCCCCTGGGCCATTCCAATCCCTGCGAGGCCCCTTGTCAGTGCACATCCACAGGTCTGAACTGCCGTTGATAGTGTAGGGGGGATGGATGGGCAAGAGGCATGCAGACAAGGCCCGGAACACTGATGAAGGGAGAGACACACTTATGTGGATTGCAGGGGCGCGGTCTGCTTCAGGGGAGCCTGGAGACATTGGGTTTGGCACCTTGGCCGTTTATAATGGAGGGGGGGTGGATTGTTGCAGAGGAGGTGAGCGTAAAAGGGCACCAACCATTGTATGTCACTCAGACAAGTGAGCTTGTCCTTGATTCACTGAAAAATTGAAAAAACTATTCATAAAAGATCATTATTTTGTTGCTGATGTTGAAGGCACAAATGTACTACACATTGTATGCTTTGGGTTTCAGCACAGTGTGGGAAAATCCCCTGTACGGTCCTCTGTCACTGGGGTAATTTGGCGCAAATGGCTCCAACAGCACAGGCAGGTCGAACGCGGTATCCAAGCCTCCCATGAAGCCACCATGTAAACGAACGATGGGCCACCAGCCTGTACCACCTGTGGAAGAGAAACATACTTTATTTAAAGTAACGTGATAAGTGTAAAAACCTTAGTTGAAAATGCATCCTGTATCCTATGTCATAATTGCCCGTACAAATGTTACTTGATGGATCAATCAACTTGGGCTTTAAAGTGTAGACACATTACAAAAGGGAACACCCATGCAATCCATAACGTTTGGGGCACAGAAAAATATTGTTTCTTAGTTGAACGTGAAAGACCGATAAGATGACCACTATCATTTCCCCAAAGCATAAGAGTGGTTTTGAATTGCCAGACTACATTAATTTGGCCGTGATAGATGAACGTTACAATAATATAGGAGAGACACAAGAAATCTTAGTGGCCAAAGTGACATCAAATCTAGAGTACACTTACTCGTTACTTGGATTGCGAGGGAGAACTGTGCCAAGTTCGTACATAAGCACCATCATTATCCTCAACACGCACCTTGCGAGGTAGGCTGCCCTGAAGTCATGCAGCTTGGTAACGCATAGCGGTGGTGTCTCTTCTTCCGATATGTAGGCCAAGCATCCAGTGTTTTCTCAGCAGCAGCAGCAGTTCTCCTGCTTGGTTGGCATGACCTTGCACCGATTGCAGGTGCACCAGGTGGAAACGTTTTCCATGCGACTAGGCTCTGGTTCAGGATCCAGCAATTCGTCTTCCCAACTGTCGTCCGATGCCCCATCATTTCCACATCTTTCTATATCAACTAATTCCACCTCTGAATATTCTTGCTCGTACTGGTAGGGCTGTATTGTTGCCATTATACGACAAAATTGAAATCGATAGTAATGGTAGTACAAGTATCTGTTCGCATGGGCTCTGAGCAACAAAGATAGCTGAACGGAGCAGAAACGAGTGACCGGCTTTACACAAACAGTGAAACGATTGAAAAAGCAACTCTGATGTTGTCTGATGAGAAGCAGTCTGTTTATACTTATTGAGGAAAGAGGCGTCCTGCCATTTCCATGGAGACAGGTCATTAGCTGGGGACAGAGAACTTTGACACGAGACATGCATTTGCGTTGTGAACTGGGCCGTACATGTCAAGTGATGACAGCTTCAGGGGCAGGTGGTATGATTTAGTGCCACAAGGGCAGTTGAACTTAGGGCGATGTGGCAACAGATAAGATTAGCACAAGATGGCCGCGCCCTGCTTGTTGATTTCGCAAAAAAAGTGAGGAAAACTAAGGTAAGGTACATAGGAAATGTTTTTACAATTGATCAGTTTGCATAAAACCACATGGCCGAACGCTCGGGGCAATAAGATTTTTGAGCGCACTATTCCTTTAAAGCTGTTCATTAGTGATAAAATACATGGCATTTCATTTGGACCACGTTGCTTGTATGATACTGCTCCGAGTGTAGACTGGTGCCACCGATTCAGCCCTGTAATGCTTCACCTGCTTTTAAAGAAGCATGCAATTCTTTTGCCACTTCAAGTGCTGTTGGCTGAGCCAGAGCGAGCCAAACCTGTTCTCTAGTACCAAAATAAGTGCACAAAATGTGATCAACCTGCACCATGTTAGATGACCTCATGGTCTAGCAGTACAAAAAAAACCTGCATTTTTACATGAGAACAGGCCTGAAAAAGTCTGTGGCATTTTTCACTAAGTATTTTGATTCCACAGATCCCTTTTTTCCCCACTGCCTCACTTGGGCAAGTCTGTTTCTTTATATAGGTCAATGTGTTACCTGTATCCTCTTTTCCTAGCCCCAATTATGTTAACTCTAATGTTGCATTGCAATTTGAGGCACTCGACTTGTAAATGCAATCTTTAGAGATTAAGGTAAATGTTAAACTGACTTGCTTAGATTTTGGTGATTGGGCTATTGACTTTCTTCTGTTAAATTGAGGCCCTTGCAGAACCAAATCTCGCTATCTGGGATAAATCACCTTCGAAGGGATTGTGTCCTCCGACGTATTCCTCATCTTAGATATCTCCTTCCAGCTCTGCTGGCCTCGGAAAAAATTTTCTCTAGAGGGCGCTGCGCGTCGACGTCCTCCGAGTCAATGTCCCTCGACAGCCGCCGTATCGACGTTCGACGTCATCCTGCCTATAAAGGCCGCGCGCAGCGTCCGTTGCTCAGTTCCGTTTTTCCGCGCTTACTCAGTGCCTCGGAATACCGTTGCTCAGTTCTTAGTCAGATTAATCCTATTTACCTCGAGTTATTCGATCCGTACTCGATGGCTTCCTCGTCGGAACCGACAACTCCTCGATCCGGCTTCAAAAAATGTCGATTGTGGGAAAAAGATGTCGTTGACCGATCCTCACAGAATTTGTCTGTGGTGCTTGGGAGCTGAACACCATTGTTCGGAATGCGAGGACTGTATGTCCATGACAGCTAAGGCCCTGAAGGAGCGTAGGGGGAAGCTGGAGAAAGGTAAGACTTTTAAAGCTTCTTCTTCGTCGACGAAGTCGAGACATTCGTCTCCTCGTCACCATTCGCGCTCCAGGTCTCGGAGTGGAGAATCGAAGCACTCGAAGAGGAGACGTCGAAGATCCCCTTCTCCGTCTTCCTCTTCCTCTGTTTCGCCAAAAAGAATCCCTTGCCCCACGAAACATAGTTCCCGGGCTGAATGGGAGGAATTCCGAAAGAATATGATGAGCGTCTTCGAGAAAGCGGCCTCGACCCCCTCGAAGACTGCCGAGAGCGATGCTCTGGTCGAAAGACCCGAAGGTCAAAAACGCCGCGAGTCGCAGTACCCGGCGAAAGAAACCTCTCGAGCGCGTTTCGAACCCTCGAGCAGGACTATGACCTCCAAACCTTCCTCGAAGGTCCCGTCAACGCCGTCGACGAAGGTCCCGTCGATGTCCTCGACGCCGTTGTCGAGGGGACCTTCGACACACAGGTCTGTCGACTCGACGCCGGCCTCGACACCGGCGTCGACGCCAAGAAAAGTCACGGTTACCACACATCCAGTGACTATCCCCAGGCCCTCGACGTCGATGGCTTCGATATTGTCGAGTAGAATTCCAATTCTGTCGAGGTCCTCGAGGCCTCCACCTCTGTTTTCGACGCCACGCTCGAAGCCTTCGGCGTCGACGACATCGACGCTTTCGAGGCCAATAATGACAAGTTCAGCACCCTCTGCCTTGGAAATGGGATTTACTCCCTTTATGAGTTCAGAACAATTGAGAACTATATCCTCAATTTTAGAAGAGGGTGATTTGTCTGAACAAGACACATTTGAGTTACAGGGACCTGTAACCCCAGTTAGAGAGGAATTTTCCTCTGAAGAGCGCAGATTAAAGGATCTTCATGATTCTTTACATGAGGCAAGTGGGTTAGACACTTCCCCTGAGGTGGAGTTTGCTAAGCCAGACCCGGGGGAGCATGCTGAAACCCCCTACAGAGCCTTAATGGCCAGGATTACAGAGTTCATGGGGTGGTCTGCACCTTCACAATCTTTCCAACAAGATGACCTCACGGATATTCTTGACAAAGGCCCACAAGAGGATCCTGTGGTGCCCTTTCATAAAGCTCTTCAGAGAAAGATCATGACAAACTGGGAAACCCCACATGTAATACCAGCAGTAAATAAAAAACTGTCTACAAAGTACAGGGTATCTTCCACAGACCCAGAGTTTTTGTCTAAACACCCATCCCCAGAAAGTCTGGTGGTACAAGCAGCATCCTCTACCGATGTCAAGACGGCTTATCCTACAGTCCCACAGGACAGGGACGATAAAAAATATGATGCTATGGCAAAGAAAGTCTTTTCAGCATGTAGCATGGCGTTAAAGTCTGTTAATGCTACTTGCACCCTTGCTAGGTTCAGCCATACACTTTGGGAGTGTGCTTCTACAGCGGCTGACTGCATCCCGGAGGGAGAAGAAAGGGATGCGTTCCTGAATATTATACAGGACGGTAAAGACGCTATGTGCGAATCCCTCCAGACGGGCATTGATTCGGCTGACAGTATCAGCAGAGCAATGGCGGCAAGTACATCAACCAGGAGATTCGCTTGGTTGAGAAAGTCGGGTTTTGCCCCAGATGTGCAAGCCAGGCTCTTGAACATGCCATTCGATGGCTCTTCTTTGTTCGGGAAAAAGGCGGATGACAGTTTAGAGAAACTGCAAACTTCAAAAGCTGCAGCAAAATCCCTAGGAGCTGCAATCCGTCAGACTCCTTTTCGTCCCACTGGAACCTCTGCGAGGGGCAAGTCCTTTCGCTTCTACTCCGCATTCGGAAGAGGTAGAGGACGACCGGCTCAAAGGGGTCAAAGAAGAACTACCCGAGGTGGACGGGGTAGATATTCTAAAGCTGCAGCAACAGCAGGTGCCTCTTTACCATCGGCATCTGCATCAGCCGCCCCAAAACCACTCTGAGGACTCCCCTCACAGGACACCTGTAGGAGGCAGGTTGACTCAACATCTGACGGTATGGCAGGCTATCACGTCAGATGCTTGGGCATTGGAAACAGTCGGCCAAGGTTACTGCCTGCCTTTCCTACGTATACCTCAGTCATCCACCGGGGATCAGCTCTCAGAAAGCTCCAGATCCGCTCCTCTTGCAGGAAATTTTGGACCTGCTAGAGAAAGGTGCCATAGAACCGGTACCTGTAGCGGAGAGGAACAAGGGCTGGTACTCCCCTTACTTTCTCATTCCGAAGAAAGACGGAGGACTGAGACCCATCTTGGACTTGCGAGAATTGAACAAATTCCTCAGAAAAGACAAATTCAAGATGGTCACACTTTCTCAGATCCTCCAGGCCCTTCAGTTCCAGGACTGGTTGGTATCTCTGGACCTTCAGGAA
Organism: Ambystoma mexicanum; assembly: GCF_040938575.1. Lineage (NCBI taxonomy): Eukaryota > Metazoa > Chordata > Amphibia > Caudata > Ambystomatidae > Ambystoma > Ambystoma mexicanum. The sequence continues at coordinate 862,743,039 of NC_090924.1, read as the reverse complement.
GCTTATTTCCATGTGCCTATCCATCTCAAACACAGGAAATACCTGAGGTTTGCAATTGGCAACTCTCACTATCAATTTCGAGTGCTGCCATTTGGGCTGACCTCCGCCCCGAGGGTCTTCACCAAGTTAATGTCGGTAGTGGCTGCAAGTCTAAGGAGGGAAGGGATTCACGTCTACCCCTACCTGGACGATTGGCTGATCAGGGCTGTTTCTCCGGAACAAGCTCAGATCCAGCTAAATCACGTGTGCCACTTCCTTCACAGACTGGGTTTCTCCCTCAATTTAAAGAAGTCACAAATGATACCATCGCAGAGACTCCAGTTCATAGGAGCGATCCTGGATACTTCCCTGGGAAAAGCCTCGCCACCAGAGGTGAGGGCTCAAGATATTCTACAGATGGTTACCAAGTTCCAGCATGCCCAACGTCTCCCAGCCTTCAACTTTTTGAGGTTGCTAGGCCTCATGGCATCCTGCATTTTCCTTGTGCCAGAGGCTCGCCTGAGAATGAGATCCCTCCAGTGGGCACTGAGGACTCAGTGGTCACAATTCTCAGGGAGAATGACAAATCTTCTTCAGGTTCCTGGCAGGGTGGCTCGAGACCTTCAGTGGTGGGCCTGTCAGGAGAACATTCTGAAAGGAGAACAGTTTTGGCAACCCTGGCCGGAGATAACAGTAGTCACGGATGCCTCACTCACGGGGTGGGGAGCCCACGCCAACGACTTGACCATCAGCGGTCGTTGGTCTCCATCGGAGTCCAGACTACACATCAACCTGTTAGAGCTGAGAGCCATCAGACTTGCGCTGAAGGCTTTCCTGCCAGCTGTACAAGGGAAGAACGTCCTGGGAATGACGGACAACACGGTGGCCATGCATTACCTCAACAAAAGAGGAGGCGTAGGATCACTACCCCTGTGCAGAGAGGCGATGCAGCTCTGGTTTTGGGCAATCCAAGAAGGAATCTCTCTATCGGCAGTTCACCTAGCCGGAGAGAAGAACTTGACAGCGGACGCTCTGAGCAGGCAGAACACAGTCTCCCACGAGTGGGAGCTAGCTCAGGAAGTCCTTCAAGAGATCTTCGCCCTTTGGGGAACCCCTCAGGTAGATCTGTTCGCCACCAGCCTAAACAGGAAATGCGACCTGTTCTGCTCAAGGGAATTTCCTCCGAGAGGAGCTCTGGGAGACGCGTTCATAGTGGACTGGGAGTTTCCGCTTCTGTACGCGTTCCCACCGGTCCCTGTCATTCCTCAAATGATCAGGAGGTTGAGAAGATTCCGGCGAACCATGATCCTAATTGCCCCGGATTGGGCCAGGAGAACGTGGTACCCGGACCTTCTAGACTTGTCCATCTGCCCTCCAATTCGACTTCCACTCAGAGAGAACCTACTCTCACAGAAGGGAGGTCAGGTTCTCCATCCAGACATCAAAACCCTCAACCTTCACGCTTGGCTTCTGAACAGCTGAGGTACAAGGATTGGGACCTCCCTGATGATGTTATGGAGGTGTTGCTTTCGGCAAGGAGGCCAGCAACAAAGTCTTTATACCGCTGCCGTTGGAACAGATTTTGCAGCTGGTGTAGAGAACAGAATATCGACCCATTTTCATGTGGTACACCAATGGTTTTGTCCTTCCTACTATATTTGGCAGATTCAGGCCTTCAAATTGGCACCATTAAGGGCTATCTCGCAGCGCTATCCATCTTTAAGCGTACTGCGGAAGAACCATCCTATTTCAAATTACCCTTGGTAATACAGTTTCTAAAGGGGTTAACCAATGTTTATCCCCCAAGACCATTCCAAGTTCCCTTATGGGATTTAAACTTAGTACTAACTTTCCTGATGGGTACACCTTTCGAAACTCTCCATTCTTGTTCGTTAAAATTCCTTACCCTTAAAACTGTTTTATTAATAGCACTTACATCTGCTAGAAGGGTGAGCGAATTACAAGCTCTTTCTTGTAAACCCCCTCATACAATCTTTCACAAAGACAAAGTTGTCCTGCAAGTGAAGCCTAATTTCCTCCCAAAGGTGGTTTCTGAATTCCATATCACTCAGAAGATTACCCTACCATCTTTCTATCCTCCTCCTCACCCGGGGAAAGAGGAAGAGAGGTTACACAGACTAGACCCTAGGAGGGTTTTAAGTTTTTACATCAGTAGACTAGCCAGGATAAGACAGGCAGACCAGCTGTTTGTAGGTTACACAGGTCACAAGCTGGGGTTACCAATAACTAAGCAGACCATTTCCAGATGGATCATTCTAGCCATTCTGGAATGTTATAAACTGGCAGGGAAAGAGCCCCCTCAAAACCTTAGGGCTCATTCGACCAGAGGTATTGCAGCTTCATCGGCCCTCAAAAGAGGCGTGCCGGTTAAAGACATATGTGCGGCCGCTACATGGTCGTCTGTCCATACCTTTACACGTTTTTACAAACTGGATTCCTCCTCCAGTCAAGAGACTAGGTTTGGAAGGGCTGTACTGCATTCTATTCATCAATAGAAGACAGCGTGAAGTCAGTACTCCCTCCTCCGAATATAGAATACTGCTATGGGAGCCTATCTAAGATGAGGAATACGTCGGAGGACACAATCCCTTCGAAGAACAAGTTACTTCTTACCTTGTAACGTTCTTTCGACGGGATGTTCCTCCGACGTATTCCTCATCGACCCTCCCATCCATCCCCGCAGTTCTACTTCCCTTGTTGTTGCAGCTTACGCTCCTTCAGGGTGATTAGTCTAGTCCAGACAGTAATACTGTGGGCTACAAAACGGAACTGAGCAACGGACGCTGCGCGCGGCCTTTATAGGCAGGATGACGTCGATACGGCGGCTGTCGAGGGACATCGACTCGGAGGACGTCGACGCGCAGCGCCCTCTAGAGAAAAAATTTTCCGAGGCCAGCAGAGCTGGAAGGAGATATCTAAGGTGAGGAATACGTCGGAGGAACATCCCGTCGAAAGAACGTTACAAGGTAAGAAGTAACTTGTTCTTCTCTAGCCATGGGTAAGAAAACCATGTGAAAAAAGCTTGTGTGCTGGTGAGAGATTTCTAAAAACTCGTCCAACATCTGGAAAGTATTGTGGCTCAGGCATTTACTGCCAAGTTGAACCCAGTGTTATTCAGCATTTGATCTTTCATAGATTCACATGCTGTGAGTATTCCTTGTTGTCAGGCCGGGAATCCTGAGTAAAATAGAGAAGTTTAAATTAAACAAATTTCAATCACAACTTTTGTAGTTTTGGTTCATACTGCCCATAGCCAATGGAAAACACTCCCTTAGCTCCTCCCTGTTGGTCATCTTCAGATTTTTTACCGCATGTTAGTGTGGAGTCCTCAAAAATCTTCTACAATTTTCTATGCTCAATATATGATAATTTTGCATTTTCTACAAAAAAAGTGTTTTCTTCGACATTGTTCGACCGGCAATGCAGTGCCAACGAGACCTCCATCCAACGTTGCCACCGCTGGTAAACGTCGAAGACGAGTCTGCTACGCAGTTGGGCCTACCGTATGGCAGAAACCACAAGGAAGTGCCTGTTCAGGGCGTATGCCCGTTGTGGGCTGAAGAACCTTTATGTGGAGGATCAACATGAGGAATGCCTCTATGGCCTTCACCTCCGCCCTTAAAATGTCATTAAGGACTGCGAGATCTGCCAGTATTTCTTGTCCAAGATGCTGAAGATCCGTCACCAGCGTCTCGTTGCTTGGCTGGAAGACGCCAGCCAGGCCTCTGACTCTGCTTTTGTCACACTCAGCTGTCTCTCTGCAGGAGTGATGGACGAGCTTCCCTTGACCCAGAGTCTTTGCTTCCCCTGTTTCACCTGAAGGAATACCTGTCAAATGCAAAGTGTACACTCGGACCTGAATTCACCCGATTCCTCTGGGACCTTCCCTTCTCTTTACTGTGTGCTGTGATGTCCCCCTATGGGCTTACCTTGATCTTTAGTAGAGTGTGCACTCCATCCTTCATTTGCAGGGGCGCGATTCACTCATGTGATTGGCATCTGAACTCAGCCTACAGACATTGGCACCAAATGATGTTTTATGCCTTCACAGTGAGGCCGAAAGTTCAAGGCACCAGTTTCTTCACTGGGTAGAAAGTCCTTTCCACAAGTGAACGCTGCGTGGAGAATGTTGAGTGTCCAAAATTGTCTGTGTTATCTTTGTTTGCTGGTACTTTTGTGGCTGAATAGCGCTGCGTGTAGAAGCTAGCTGCTGGTTGGTTTGCGCAGCGTCTTCAATTCAAGCGTGCCTGGTAATGTCTCTCCCTTTCCCTTGCTGGAGAAATTATGTGGATTTAGCGCCTCGAGTCTGGGTTCAGCGCTACTGGAGACTTGGTGGTTAGGTAAGTTTGCACAGAGGCTTTTGGTAAGTATGCACTGCGTAGAGCGAGAGAGCGCAGTGGAATAAGTGCCTGCGTTATTGGATCGAGCGCAATGAATGTCTCTTCTTTCTTACAGGGGTTTGTGCACTCGTGCAACTAACCTGGATTCCAGCGTCGCAGGAAGTTTCGGTGAGTATGCGCAGCGTTACTGATATGCGCGTGTTAAAGCTGTTCTTTGTTCTTACAGGTGCCGGTGTAGAAGTCCCCTGTTGACTGGAGATAGCTGCGGCGTGGAGTAAGAACCAGGTAAGCTAAAGCTGAATGATCCAGAGCAGGTAAGCAGAAGTAGGATGATCCGGAGCAGGTAAGCAGAAGCAGGATAATCGAGAGCACGGCACGTGTGTTGCTGATACAGCTCACAGTAAGCAACACGAAGCACTGGAAGAATCTTGGGTGTGGCTTATATAGCCAGCCACACCCAAACACTAGAGAGATCATGAGTTATCATGCACTTCCTGTTTAGCAACAGGAAGTGGGAACCAGGAAGTTACTACAAATACTAGGAAGGAATGAAAGGAGGGATTTGTTATGGGTTCTTTGTGTGCCTATGCCAGGCCTGCCAAGCCTCCACCCAGCTTGCCCCAACTACCTGCCTGATACCCATGACAGCTTTGGTACAAAGTCATGTCTCGTTACAGCAGAGCGGCCCAGCAAACCACCTCGTAAGAGGTACAGAAGGCACGACGACCAAGCCATAAGTGACAAAAGGCAGAAGGAAGCCTCAGGTGATGGCTCTTCATCATCCCACAAGGACCGGGCCTCCACTGAGGTTGGTACCCAGGGAGAGGCGAGGCAGAGAAGGACTGAAGCCCTTTCCATCGCCTCAAGGAAGCATCTACCTCAAGGTCCAGCTCCAGGTCTGTAGAGCACTCCTCTCTGACCTTATCACAGTCCGCTACGAAGCTGCTTTTGTGGCACTCCAGGCTTTGCCAACAAGGAAGTTGTGGTCGATGACTTCCGTGTAGATCACGGAAGTCATCGACCACAACTTCCTTGTTGGCAAAGCCGGCGACAGCGGCAAAGTCTGCGGACTTATCATCGGCGACAAAGCCATCTAAGACATCATCTGTGACCAAATCTACTTCAGCATCTACAAAGCCGTCAACACCAGGACTGTTTTCTACCTCAACAGCTCCAACCATGAGTGTTTTGTCGACCATACTGTCGACAGCACCGTCAATGAGCAAAACATCCTGCCTGACGATCGTCACCACAGCTGTTGGCCCAGATACCAGCACCAACACAGAAGCACGGATTGTCCACAAACTGTTTGTAAACTTGGAAATTACTCTATAAACAGGTGGCCTTCTGGTCCCAGAACAGCAATCGGAAAAGGAGGCAGCGGTTGTGTCACAGCAGCCATCTTCCCCTAGGACACTGCCACCGAGGAGTCAGCTGTGCCTCATTAGACCACCATCTTTGAACCCCCTGTGTTAGGCAAGATTGTGTGCAGTACCCTTTGGGTTCACTGCAGCAACCTTGACCACCTGACAATAGGAACCCAACCTTTGGTATGTCTGTACTACACAGGTTGGTAGTGTGGCTGAGCAGCCAGTCTTATCTCAAGAGGGGTCAATGTGAGCTGTAGGGTTGTAACAGAGTTTCACAGTGACAGTTATTCAAATAAACACTTACACTCAAGGTTTCTTGATTAAACAATTATTAATTTAATAGTCAGACTTCTTCGGAAGGGAGTAAGATATGTAACAATTATAGTACACTTCAAAACACACTTTTATCTTCTCTAAATCATATGATGCCCATTGGGGGTGGCACCCAGACACTTCCTACACCCTCAGGTGAATTAAATAGCTAGGACACTGTGAACATTGATTTATCACTGGTACATTTAAGGCAATACTAAGTTTGGTGCAAAGGTTAGATATGGGAATAAAACAAATGTTAACAAATAATTCATAAATGGGTAAGTACTTTTTAAAACCCTCCAATGCAAAGTAAATTAACCCTTTCCTGGCAGAAAGGCAAAAGCACAAAGTCAGAGGTAAGAAGAGTCTCTCCGGGAGCCAGGACAGCCAATGTTAGTGCAACAAAGTCTACGGGAGCGTAAGATCTTCTTTGCAGGGAAGTAAACGTCTCGCACAATGTTTTTAGAGAGGTTTGTAGAAATAAAATTCACTTAAAGGGCCACAAGCTGGGAGGCTTGTGAGGGGCAAATATGCAAGCAATTCTGCAAGGTTAACCAAGACCGGTCTCAACTGAGAGCAAGCAAGGCTACACAACAAGAGGTAAGTTCTCTTAGACTTTACAGTACCTTTGGTTAGAAGAAATGGTGCCAGCTGGTTTCTGTTCCTGTACAGCTCTGCAGAGCCTTTTGTTCCTCAGCCTCAGTCGTGGGGACAAGAGGGAGGACGTCTGGGGACTCCTGCATTGGGAGGGTCGGCGGCAACAATGGGCAAACTTCAATTCAGTGGCACTTGGGTGTTTGAACTCCTCGTTTCTGACCGCAAATAGCAACACCGCTGTTCTTGGATACCACTTGACTTTCCTCGCATCTGGGGTCCAGCACTCTGTTGGGGTGGCTCAAGCTTCGTTAGTCCTGCTTCAGGGAAGTCAGGAGGATCTTCCTGGCGCTCGGGTTCGACTTAAAAGCGGTCCACTCGATTTTGTGTTCCTCTCCCTTGCACTTTGGTTCCAGCAGCAGAAGTACAGCCAGCTCCGAGAGGATGTGCCAAACGAGTTCACTTTGGAGTCGACTGGTCCCACCAACTTAAGGGGAGAAGTCGTCCTTGCAGGGTTTCTCTAGTCGAGGCGAATTTGGAGCTTCGGCCCAGCAGCAGGGCCTTCACCGGGCAAACCAACAGTCCACGAGTTGCAGCAGGTGTCTCTTCCAAGTTCTTCTTTGGATTCCTTCGTCCAGTGGTCGACTCTGCCTTCCAAGCCAAAAAGCCTTGGCTTTTATGCAGGCTTCTCCCATTCATTCCAGCCTAGCTGTCAGTCACACAGCAGGGTGGCTGTCCTTGCCAGACAGCCGGCCAATCACCTTTGGGTGCATTTGTGTAACCAAAGGGAGTCAGTACAGGGCGACATCCTGCCCCTGCCAGACATACTGGATCCAGAGGCAGTCTTCACTCGTGAATCCCGCCAAAGGCAAAACAAACAAAGGGACCAAACCTGGTTTGGCGTGCAGAGTAAATCTTAGGACCTTTCCGACAAGAAATGGCGAAAAAAGACTGGGCCATTTTGAAAACATGGGCACCCATGGGTGCCTTACTGCAGCTGCGAACGCAGCCCGCGGTAAAAATACACACTGGTAGGAAAAGTAAACCACTGCTACGAGCCATTAATTGTAGAAAGGGTAACCTAAAAATGTTACATGAGAAACTAGACAAAGGGGATACTATGTAACCCCTCCAGCACCCTATGGTAAGATAGTGTGTGCTGGGTCTAGAAAGTTACAACATGTAAGTAAAGTCAATTTCACTTCACTGATCTTGGAAACAGTAGTTTCACCAAGAGAAGGTATTTTGACTTTTGGGAAATCTAAGAGACGTCCCTGTGTCACTGCACTAAAGGTGCTTTATCTCACAATGTAAATATGCCTATGGAGTTTGGCAGACTCCAGAGTCAAAAGAACCACAGAGACCAAATTACAGAAAAATACATGAGGGGACAAAAGGTTCTCACTCTCTCCAGGTAAGAAATGAAAAGTCCTAAAGTCCAGCAAAAGAGCTGAGGGTCTCAAGGTAGAAGGGAATTGGCACATTTCTGAGAATTCTCCCTAACACTCTGCCGTCAACGGGGTTTGTACAGCCTCTACAACCTTTACCCCAATGGAACCCCATGCCATCAGCAGGAGCAGTCCAGCATCAACAACCTTTCCCTCAAAGGAATGCATCACTGGATCTTTTGTCAACACTGATCATGACCTTGCATGCACTGCCCGTAAGACCACCAGTTGACAAACTCAGCAGGCCGATGCCAGCTGAGGCGCCAGGACCCGCCAGAGAGGGGTACAAGATTCCTCGCACCCCCCCTTTCCAGGCCGCAAAGACACCAGTCCGCACAGGAGTCAGACGGATGAGAGAACGGACACAGAGCATGAGGAGGGCACATCTCCCACTCATTCCGAACAAACAGATGAGTTCAGCGATTTAATCACTGCGGATGGTGAGCCAGATGAGGTTCCTCTCAGGGATTCTCCACCTGAGGAAGTAGGAGCTTTCCATGTGCTCATGTCTAGAGTGTTGACTATGTTCGGCTTAGCCCCAGAGGAGCAAAGGAAGAGCGTCTTATAATCAACGCAGAGAGCAGAGCAGGAAGTCAATCATGTCAATGCCGTTACTGAAGGACATCTGGGAGGACGGCCTAGGTACCATGGTGCACCCTGCAACTGCACCTCCAAAGAAGGACCATTTTGACAGAAAATACAGGGCTCCTGCCTATCTCTGCACACAGCCCACCCCAGACTGTTTCGGTGGTGGCCAGGATGAGGTCAGCCAACCCATCTTCCTCCTCCTCAGTGCCCCGGACAAGGAGGGCAAGCGCCTTGAAGCCTTCAATAAGAGAATCATCACGACAGTTGCCACGACAATCAACGCAGCGAACGCTATGGCCATACTCGCATGGTATGATCACGAGTTATGGTACAAGTTGGGGCTCATGTTGGAATTCTTGCCCGAGGATAAGAAACAAGAGGCACTGGACATTCTCCATGATGGTGAGATTGCATCTGACCATGAGAGAAAAGACCAAGGCTAATTAGCCTTCGCTGTGGGCCGCACACCGGCTTATCCATTCAGGGTTAATTATATTCTTCCAATACTAGTGATAGTTAAGAAAAATAACATTTGTTTTTTCAAAAAATGTGGTTTTAATATATCAAATTAAAAATAAAAAAAACATAAATTGGATCAACAAATGCAATTATTTCTGATTCAATTAGTAATATACACATCATTATCCATCAATGTTCAAGACAAGAATATATACATATTTCAGCAAAATGTTTATAGCAATTGCATGTGTTGTATATTTCAATATGCATGGTCCCACGAGACAAATATAACAAGTAGAGAAATAACACATACATGTTAGCAGGTTCATTAATTGCAGAAAGGCAAACATACTCGTATGCGCTTGATACTCATTTTTCAGTGAGGTCACCAATATCTGTGACTATGCAACTCTGAATATATCGAGTTCTAGCCTCCTGTCTAGTAATGATTCTGATATCCATCACCTTTGTTAGCGCCTCCTGCGCAGTTATTATGGCGTTAATATGCACATAACTGCTTTAAAGCTCTAGGTCTGTGTGAGTAAATGTTCAGCTGCCTGTGCCCGAGGTAACTACCATGCTTGACTAATTACTGTACTTCTGTGAATAGTCCAAGCCATCCTCCTAGTGTGTCAAATACCAACTATTTTTCTGGCATTAATTAAAAATATAGTGAAGTTCTTGTTAGGCATGCGTGTGTGCTTTAAACCATTTTAACCTGTCATACGAATGCCGTTCGCATCTTCTTTGGACACGATGCACTTTGTGAAGAATCAAACGTTTGACCACAACCCATTCCAAACGTAATTATGAACGTGATGTATACTAACATAAGTGATGTATACTAATAAAAGTAAACTCATTCATTTCGGCTCACCTGGTGGTCACTGTATAGTGGTCTTAAGTGCGATCGAGCTGCAGTCAAGCATGACCGTCATGCTTGTGCATAGTTATTAGTTGCTGTACGTAGTCCTGGTGATGTGGTCTGACAAGATGGCCGGTCCAGATGAGTGGTTTCGGACTGGAAATATAAACCAGGTCATGGGAGCTGAAAATTGCATCAAGAATGTGCCTACCTGAGTGGGTTGGACCAGTGGTGTGATGGGAGAGCTTGAGCGCATCAATACTGTGAACCAGCGGATGAGTCATGGGGTTGTTGGGGACATTGAACCAGATACTGAAGTCTCCAAGGAGGGTAAGAGAAGGATGATTTGATTGAATGGTAGCTATTGAGTCAGAGGTTGGTGGCAAAATGTCTTGTAACCCGGGGGTCTGTAGATGAATAGGAAGCTGTGGGTGAAGGTCTGTGGTGTTAGTGTGCCGAGTATGAATATAGGCCGAGGCCCGCCAAACATTTAGACCAAAGCCTTCCATAATTGCTTTTTTTTACCATTCCTATTATGCCCCTATTCAAACTCCGATAAGATTATTCCACTATCCATCTTGCAACAATTAAAATTGAGGTAACCTACTAGCATGTCTCCTTTTTGAAGTTGTTACACCATTGCAAGAAAAAATCCTCTAAACCCTTCAAAGTCTTGAAGTTCTGCTAACCGATCATGCCAATAAACATTAATTATCAGCAGTCACAGGCTTTCTTCTGTTGTAATAATTTCAATAGTCGTAGCTAGAGAACCCTGACTAATGTCAGTAGTTCCCAGGAGTCTAAGTGCTGGAGATACCTTTTATTATGTAAGGAGGCCGCCCAAAGTACTGTCCTTTGGACCCTTAATAGCTGGTTGACCTGTTATGGAATAGCCCGCAAATGTAGGTAATTACGTCAACCATGTTTCTTGTAAAGTTATCACAAGAAACATGCTCAGCCTATTCATAACCTCCACTGAGGCAAAAAGGCACCTGTGCCCTCTTGTATTGCAACTAGCCAGACTGTGTTTTGTGTCTTTTCTATTTTTTTTTTTTTTTTCGGGTAATCTCCATGGGTTCAGTTGCCCCTAAAACTGTTAATCAGCCAGGGCCAATCATTGGAAACCTCAAACTGTGTCATCTTATGCTGCAAATCTTGAATCAATGTTCGGGAATTGTGGCCCCTCATCAGACTCTGGTTGTCAAGAGAAGTCCTTACCTCCTTAATTGCTTTCGATGCGTCAAATTTTTGTACTCTCTAATACCATCACATTCCTTCATTATCATATCTACTACTAATCGTGAATTAAAAACGGCCACTGATCGTGCCAGGTTTTGACGGTGAGGAAAGTACACCTGCGATATATCAGTGGAGGTGTTACTGGCTAAATTCGGTATCCGAGAGAGTAAATGTAAAATGGCTGAATGTCTAAGGACAATTGTATTGTTTTCCGACAGCACACGTTCATAGACAAGAGTACAGTTTGTTTTAATAACAGGGGCTACGCCATTTTTCCAAGGGCTGTTGCATATAGACCCAGTTGATATTTTTTTCCCTATTATAAGGACTTTTGGTCTGTGATCCGAAGAGGGTCTTTCACTCAAACTTTCCTCTCTCAGGCTGGTATCTATTTGAGGATTATGTAGTGCTCGACTTTCAATAATAGGTTGGAAATTAGTACAGAATTTATTACCACTCCGCTCACTGCCCGTGACCAAAGGTAAATGGAAGGACACACCTTTCCCTCCTTCCTCTAGTTTAGGCTCACTATATAATCTGGCCACAATCTTTGGTTGTGACTGAGTTAATACCGATTTCACGAGGCAGGGTAAAAACATACACCTTTCCTCACACTTGCTTGTCCCCCCCCACCAACCCGTGCCTCAGCACCCTTCCTCCCAGTTGCACTCCACTGGTTTAACGTGCCGCCACAAAACTTAAATTTACTACTACTAAATGTTTGATCTAATTCATGACCTTCCTGATCCAAAGCCCTTTTCACCACCTCCTTCGGACTTGTCAATCTCTTTTGCTTAGAATTGTTGTGTTCAATTGTATCATTTATAGTGGTCGGGTCTCCACAGGAGGAGGGTACAGACTTCCCCACCAGTGTCTACACAAAAGATTTTCCTGTTTTAACCAGACTCGTATTATGGTCATCTTTAAATAGTATGTCTCTCACTGCTGATTTAAGAAGGTAGACATGAAGGATTGTGCCCCCTCCCTAAATTTAGGAGGTGAGATGTTTTTAGATTTCTTCTTAGCAGGAACTCCCCGAACCTCCTGTGCTTTCCTTTTTTAGATGTATATGTGATTATCATAGGCAACCCCACTGATGCCGTTTTACCACTAGGAACACCGATGGGTAAATCTGTAACCCTCTGTATTTAGTGGGCCCGTGTTTATACAATCCAGATCCTGTTTACCACCCTGTGCTTTTTGATCCAATATATCATCTCTCTCTCTTGCAAGGTGATCCTTTCCACAATTTGCGGCCTCTTTTTCTCCCCTCCCAATCATGCTTGCCATCGTAGATTCAAATTCAGACCGCTTATCTTCCAAACTCTGCTTTGGCTTCAAAATCTTAATCTTTTCCACTACAGACTGTTGGACAATAGAATTATTCCTAATTTCTTCTTGTATCCCTTCATACAGGGAAACTAGAGTACATAAGACTTGATTGATTTCCAAAAGAGTCTGAGATGTCGGTGCCTGCCACCTGAAATTCTGAGCTGAATTGGAAAGGGAGGGACGCCTCAGCAGTTCAAATGGGGGAGGGGATACAAAAAAAGATGTATCGAAATCTATCCCCCCTTTTCTCGATTTCCCCCAGTGATTAATACTAACAGATTCTCACGATGATCTATCATATACCGAGAAATTTTCCTCATCAATAGAGGACCTGTTGGAAACATCTTTAGGCTGGGTTGGGTTTACCTGAGGTAAACCCCATGAAATATTCGCCTAACGAGAACCCCCACAGATATCATTGGGAACCAAACCCTTCTTTAACCTCTTTTGGAGAAAAAAAAGGATGTAATCAGTGACTGTTTTTCCCACCTCCTTAGGTGGGGTACGAATAACCTTAGGCGCTCTTTGGTTCACCAAACCCAAAGACTTTGCCTTGGCATGCAACACATCCTGAATAGCATCGCAACTTTTTATACTCTGGGCCGGCCTCCTCTGGGGACAGTGGAAGTGGCAAGGACATGGCCAATAACATCTCAGCATCTGAGATGTATCGTGGTTTGGTCATGGCCATGATGTAACTTTTCCCACTCCTTAATTCATGCATAACGGAAAATATGGGTGTGGGGGGGTATAGCAATCCCAGGGGGTCAATAGCCCAGTAAAATTTCTCACTCACCCCCCCCCCCCCCCCACCTCCTTTGTGAAGGGCAGGCAAAGCAAGCTTTGATTATGCAAAATTTCAACAATTATATAAACAAGTTAAAGTAATATACTTATAATTTGGCAATGCCCGCCCTACTCAGGGAAGACTAACATAAAACGCACTCAAGTGACCTAAGTGCTTGTTATAAAATTCTAAACTCTTCACTATAATCAACTAGAAACAATCTCAAGATAATCTTGCGAGAAATGCCACTTAAGCAAGATAAACCAACAATGTAGTAAAAGACTCCTTACCCTTAAATTTGTTGGTTAAAGCGTTGCGATTCCAGTTAGTCCTACAATAAATAATGCACCCTAACACTTAAAACACATTAATACTTAAAAAATGCAATTCAATAAACGTAAATCATGTATTTAATAAATATGACGACAGTTCATTATAATTAAGCACCATAAAATGTGGCACTTTCTTCTATCAGTTCATTAACAATAGACAGTTTAGGGAAGCAGGCAGTCCCAATATGCAAGCACTGTTAAAAAAATAAATAAAAAATCCTACTGTTCAGGCATAACTTTGCTTTCCAGTTTGCAGCCCTTTTGAAATAACACAGATAATCCCTAATTTCTTGTAAGGGTTCAAAGGTTTAAATTGCATACAGTCAAATCCACGATCAGCTGTAGTTTATTAACTTGGCAAGCAATCCGATTACTTATTGGAACTCAATTACAGTAATAGCCCTTAATCACTCCATAATGTAATAACAGTTTTACAACGGGGATGAACCACTGTGCGATGGGGCTCAAATGCGTTTCACTTTAACGCAGGGCAAGTGCTCATTAACATTAATAAATAGCCACACAAGAATGCGATGGAGCTCAAAGATGTTAATTGCCAGCAGTCACTCCACCGTAAAGTGAATTCCGAGTTTGCTATTAAGCAACAAGCTGTGTTGCTAAAATATAGTAATCTAGTAATTTCACAAGTCACTGGCTTTATTGGCGGCTGTGTCGTCCACCAGTGGAGAATGTTCAGCTTGCTACTCTGTGCAAGCTCGAAGGCTGGAAACAAACTGTGAATTTAGCAAGACCCTGTCGAGCAATAAATTAGGGGAGAGGAGCGTGTAACCAGTAGTTCATCCCCAAACAGGACCTCGAAAACAGATCAGTTTCACAGCGCAGAACCAGGGGGAAGTGGAAACGGCATGCTTTCTAGTAACTGTTACTCTTACCTGGCAATCCTTCACTTGCAAAGACAGTGCAGGAAGAATTCAAATTAGGTTATCCAGCTTGGTGGTATGCCGGCTCGAGACTCTACTACGGCCAAACACTCTGTAATGATTGGCATCGTGTTATTCAGCTTCACCTCCTTGAGGTACAGCAAGAACATTATCCAATAAGCTTGCATGATTATAAAAAGCAATTCAGATCCCACTCCTCGTTCATCCCACTGGGCACGAGTGTCTAGGCGGTCGATCCAATAGGCTTCTCTTTGTTTCTTATTTGTGTCTTGCCTTTGATTCTGATTTTCTGTGACTTCTAGAACTTGGAATAAAAGTTGTGCAACACTATGGTTCTTTTCATTAAAATGCCTGGCTACTGATGAACTGGCATTCTCATTTCTAATATAAGACTTATGTTCGTTCATGCGACCTGTTTCGCCGACATAATAAATGCTGCATGGGCAGCGTATACAGTACACAGTGTTCTCTGTGGCAAAATATCTTAGGGTGATTTTCTCCTGTGCGTGGATGTGGTACTATTACGCTGTTAATGTTATTGCAGTTCCCGCAATTACGACAGGGGAAAGTACCTGGGTTCTTGTTCTTCAGAGTAGAATGTCATCCCTTGTGGTCATTAATAGATCTCGTAGGTTACTAGGCCTTTGATACGCAGATTACCATTAGAATAATACGACATCCGTAAAGGAGCATTAGTTAAGACTGCATCTCTACAGTACTTGACTAACATTACCACAATACACACCACTCAGTATGAGTTTGTTTTTCATAAATCTGTAGTCTGAATTTACACTCAACAGATAATAGCTAGAGTGTGTTTCAATTGGTCACAATTTGTATATATAGGAGAGACCTAGATTACTGTGGATATTGAAGTTAATGTAGCCAAGCAGTGTTTCATCTATTTTTTGGAGCGCTTAGACATGCTCGAAGTTACTAATGTATTAAGATACACCAGTAATATACGCTACCCCGGAGACTGGGCAGAGATGTCCGCTGCTGTCCCACAGCGATGGCCATCTTGTCAGGCCACATCACCATGACTACGTACAGCAACTAATAACTATGCGCAAGCACAACAGTTGTGCTTGACTGCAGCTCGATCGTGCTAAGGACCACTGTACCGTGACCACCAGGTGAGCTGAAATTAATGAGTTTACTTTTATTAGTATACATCACTTATATTATACATCACGTTCATAATTACGTTTGGAGTGAGTTGTGATCAAACGTTTCGTGAGTCTTCACAGCGCATCGTGTCCAAGGAAGATGCTAACGGCGTTCGCATGACCGGTTAGAACAGTTTAAAGCAAACGTGCATGCCTAACAAGAACTTCACTTTATTTATAATTAATGGCAGAAAAAAATTATTTGACACAGAGGACGGCTTGGACTATTCACGGAAGTACAGTAATTAGTCAACTATGGTAGTTACCTTGGGCACGAGCAGCATAACATTTACTCACACAGACCTAGAGCTTAAAGCAGTTATGTCCATAACGCTGTAATAACTGCACAGAATACACTAACAAAGGTGATATTTCTGAGAATCCTTAATAGACAGGAGGCTATAACTCGACACATTCCGAGATGCCTAGTCGGATATTGGTGACCTCCCTGATAAATGAGTATCAAGCGCATACAAGTATTTTTGTATTTCTGTGATTAATGAACCTGCTAAAATGTTCTTTCTCTACTTGTTATATGTTTGTCTTGTGGGGACCTGCATATTGAAATATACAACGCATGTGATTGCTATAAACAACATTTTGCTGAAATATGTTCTTGTTTTTAACATTGATGGATAATTTTTAGATTACTAATTAAATCGGACTAAGCCCTGATGAAGGACACTCAGTCCGAAATGCATTGGTCAAATAGTTGCATTTGTTGAACCAATTTTTGATTTTTATTATGTATTAAAACACATTTAATTGAAAAAAGTGTCGTTATTTTTCTTAACTATCTCAAGTATTAGAAGAATATAATTAACCCGAGTTGGTAAGAGGGTGTGCGGCCCACAACGAAGGCTAATTAGCCTTGGTCTTTTCTCTCACACTTAAATATGGTGCCTGACAAGATAGCACATACTAGTGGGCTCCACCCCACAAATAATTAAATAGTTCTATCGACAAGGATCCAGAAGACCATGGATAAAGAAGCAGTGCCCGCTCAACCACTATTTATTGCATCTGACCATTCCCTCACTGTCTCAGTCGGCATTGCCGACACAGACCTTGCCAGATGGGTATGGAAGTGGTCCTGCGCCGACAAGGTTGGCTCAAGGCCACAGACTTTCGACCAGATGTCCAATCCCAGGTTACAGACATGCCCTTCGATGACACAGCCTTGATTGGGTAAAAAGGTGGATGAGGCCCTGCAGACCATAAAGACGGACACTAAAACCGCCCGCCTCCTGGGCACATTAGAGCACAGGCTCCAGTCCTTTTGTTAGGGAAAGGGCGTTGCAATAGAACTTAGGGGGACAACCACAGTACGTACCAGTTGTCCTCATCCTGCAGGAGCCCCTATTTATCTAGGGGTCAGTACAGGAAGCAAATCTAGTCCTACAGGGGTTTCCAGTGACGCAGAGGCTCCTACCGGCATAGGGGCCAGTCTGGCAAGCAAGCGTGATCAGCCGAGAGCCTGAGTCTCGCACTTCAGCACTCTAGTGGGGGGTCGTGTATCAAACTCTGTTGACGAATGGGCTTGAGTCACTTCTGACAAATGGGTGCTGTCCCTCCTCCACCAGGGGCACTCGCTGGAGTTCATAAAATACCCTCCATACATTCTTCTGGTACGCAGACCAGAAAGATTGCAGCTCCTTCTGGTCCAGGAAGTGCAGTCTCTGCTACGAAAGGGTGCTATGGAAAAGGTCCCCAGAAATGAGCTGCAGAAGGGGTTGTATTTCTGCTACTTCCTGGTAAGAAAAAAGGGCTTGATGAGCAAGCCAGGGGGTTGGAGACCCATACCAGACCTAAGGGTGCTGAACAAGTTTCTAAAGGCACAAACATTTCACATGGTAACATTGCAGTAAGTACTTTCCCAGCTGCAGCAGGGGGATTTCCTAGTGTCCCTCGATCTCGAAGACACATGCTTTCACATTCCTATTCTCCCTTCACACCGGTGCTACCTTCGTTTCTTGGTGGCAGGAGTGCACTATCAGTTCAAGGCTCTTCCCTTTGGGCTCAGATCGGCCCCTCAGGTGTTGGCCAAATTCCTCGCACAAACAGGGGTTGTTCCCATTAGACATAATTAACAATGAGCAGATCGTGATTAATTTGACATCAAAAGATGTTTGGTGACTATGAATCACGTTATTTAAGGTATGCATGTATCTAAATTGTTGGGGACTAGGTAATGTGAGCATACAACCAGTGATTTTATAAACAATTCAAAAATTTATTCAAAGATAGAATTGAGCAAACGCAGGACAAAAAAATCAGAAATATATACATGTGGGCAAATCGGTTACAACAAAGAGTGCCTATATACAAATTAATTCAATAGGACAAAATGCCAGAGGGTAGTGCGTAAGTGAACATTCCATAAACGAAAATTTGATTTAGTCACACAGAGGAAACGAGGAAAGGAAAAGCCACTAGTATATTCAAAACCTAGGCAAATAGATTGCAAAACGAAATACCTGAATTTGAATTAATTCCTTCCAAAAAAAAAGTGTCAAATTGGTTTAAAAATAACATAAATCAAGTTGGTTTATAGTGATAAAGTCGAATCACAAAATGTCTCAAGTCAAAATGTGGAAATAAAATGTCATTAACATTTGTTTCGAATGTCCTTTTTTTAAAAAATTCTGTTCGAAATGGGGGGGGGGGTTCCGTACAAACCCCCTTTTTTTAATCCCTTTTTTAAACGCACGAAAGCAAAAAAAACAATGACATTAAAATAAAAAGTCGACATTTTTTTCCGACATGTATTTCGCCATAATGTTTTCGACTTATTCACTGCCTACCAATCAAGTTAGTTTAAACATGAATCCCTGATGAGTGGGACTGCGGCCGTGTCAGAGAAGTCGCAGAGGATGTAGCCTTTAGAAAGTGCACAGTTCTGGGCACAAGTCCCGGCAGGGCATCATCGTCCGTCCCACTAATCGGGCTGTACCCCTTGCAGCCAGACTTGAAGGAGCTTGCACCAGCTCTAACTTGACCGTTCCCGGCTGACGTTAGCCTCTCCAGTTCCTATTCAATAGGCCCACCCGGTTGGATAGAATTTCAGACCCTTGCTGTTTCCCTGCACCATTGCAGCTAGCACATTCATAGCGAGCGGGCACCCTGAGGTTACTGTATAGTGGGTCCAGTAGTGGTTCTTTGGTCCTGAAGAAGGCGGCTTGAACTTCGACATCCCGCCGAAATGCCTTTGTGTTTTGTTGTTATGCATTGGTTATTATGACCATGATTCAATATTTCTCTCATGTATGGTGTTGACCCTAACCATCTCAATTAATCAACCTCGTCTACGTGCACTGTCACTACTTTTGATTCATGTTTAAACTAATTTGTTTTGTTATTTTTAAGCTAATTTGACTTATGTTTTTGGAATGAATTAATTCAAATTCAGGTATTTTATTTTGCAATCTATTTGCCTAGGTTTTTAATATACTAGTAGTTGTTCCTTTCATTTATTCCTATGTGTGTCTAAATCTAATTTTAGTTTATGGAATGTTCATTTATGCACTACCCGCTGGCATTTTGTCATATTGAATTTGTACGTCATCAGGAAAATCGCCTTGTGTAAGATGGTGGTACTGCTGACACTACTATACTACTTGGCTAATATACAATACAAGATTAAAAGTTTTTTTTTAAACTGCTGGATGTGAAAAAGGGGCAATTGCTCTGGGGGTCGAGCCGCAGACACATGGCCCTGGACATGTTGTGCCGCCCAGAGCATGATGGGGGGGGGAGGGGCTTACACTTCCAGATTTCTAGGCCTACTTCATGGCAGCACAGCTGCAAATGGTTACCCACTGGAACCATTCACCAGAAGGGAACCAGGTGAGTCTCCTAGAGGGGCTTCCGAGAAATCGAGAAGGGATCGAGTTACTGTGCGATCTGATAGGCACAGTGGGAACGGGTCATATATACACGGTTCCGAAGGGGATTGGGAGTGCTCTCCCGGGGAAATTGCAAAGGCCCAGGGTGTACATCCCAAATCTGCCAATAGGATTTGATCCTATAGTACGGGAAACCCTGGAAAATGTTGATGCAAGTAAACTACCTAGAAAAGGCTGCACCAGGGTAGTGGGGCCTATATCAGGAAATCACTCTCCTGCCATTCGAACAGTGGAGACAGATATGATATGCTGAAGGGAGCCTTTCTGGGATATGCGCTGCTAGCAAAGAGGCTTGTGTGGGCCTATGGCAAGAAACCCCAGCTGAGCCAGAGGTTGAACTCTGTTGCAACAAATGTTGGACCTGGATGGGGCCAGGGGAGCGAAATCCAGAGTGTACAAGGAAATGTACGAACAGAGACAGAGGCCAGAATTAGGGATTCAAGTGAAGTGGGATAGAAATATGGGATGTGAAATTCCGGAAGATCAGTAGATTTGCATATGGGAACAGGTTAAATAAGTATCTAGGAATGCAAGGTTTAGTCTGATTCAGTACAACTTTTTATACAGAGTTTACATGACTCCGTCCAGACTCCACGCAATTAACCCACAAATATCTCATCGCTGTCCAAGATATGGGAGAACATTGGCAGGATTCTGGCACATGACCTGGGACTGCCTTGTTATTAATTTACTGGGCGAAGGTTATAGTGAAACTAAACGCCTGGATACATAGCACTGCACCCCAGAAATATGCATATGGGCTGATACCTGAGGGGAAACTTACAAAACAAAAATGAAAATGGCACAATTGCTGCTGATATTGGCCAAACAACGGATCGCAATATCGGGGAAATGCCCTAGGGGACTGTTGATACAATCCTGGGCAAGGGACGTACTTCGCTGGGGGATGGCAGATGTGGAGGTATTGAGGAGATGCAGGGACTTGGAGGAAGAGGGAATGGGTTGGAGACAAATGCTTAATGAGATGACAACACCGGACTTATATTCACCTTGAAGAGGGGGTCAAAATGACAAATGAAGACTTCAGTATTGTTGAGAGGGGGGCAGGAGGTGGGAAGTGCAAGCGAGTGGTTGATTTGGTACCCACCTAAGGTGTATCCTGTCCACACTGTTGAGCTAAGAGACATGTGCACCATCCAATTTACTCCCTAAAAACAGGGCAATGTAATGGGAAAAAAATGGGAAGCAATGAACATATAGGCATCTAGCCTCTGCTTCTACAAAGTTCCACTGATATCTTTTCGAATCAATGACCCCCAGAGCAGTGGCATTGGTAGAAACTCGAATACTATTAATGCCCGATCTCAAGAGGAATTTCAAGGAGAAATAACCTATTTTAATAAGCATGAAATATCCCTACTGGCAAAGCCAACTACTTTCTTACTCCCTGAAAAATCTTTTGATTCCAAGTATGGAGTAACATTGTATCAGAGCCCTGCTTGTAGCCCTGACATAGGAAGTGAAAATACAGAGCACATAATACAGATTATAGTTTTGCCCACCCTTGGTAGACAAAAACCAACAAGAGCCTTACTGACATTTCTTCTGGTGCCCTGTTGAAGAAAATTACATATATTTTCCCTTTAATTCAACAGTAGCAATGCTCACAGGTACAGCATATTGAGTAGCTTCTACTTTAACTAGGGATACATCCTCTGAAATTCACTGTTATCAGTTGAACAAGATGCATGAGGATGCTAGAGGCAAACACGTGATTATATTGAAAAGCCCTAAGCAGCTGAGTATAGACCGAAATAGAAGGTGCACTTTCCTAGACTATTGATATAGTTTCCTATTCTTTAGCAAACATTTCCTTCACTGTAGTGTACTGCCAAACCATCTGATTTGGTTTTTGAAAGTATCTGATTTGTTCTTCACCCCAAGGGAGGGTTCTCCTGTCCCCTTCCTCCCGGTCACCTCCCTGGCTCCTGTACTAGTCTCCAATATTAGTTGGAAAAAAGTCTGTAAAAAGTGAGGGATTGTAGCAGTAAAACACTAACTGGGATATTTGCATACCCACAATACTTTTCAAGCAAATCCTATGTAAAGCCTCCCAATGAAATGATTTGGAGTTTAAGAAAATGACATAAATCTGCATGTACACAATTACTGTGAAGCGCATACAAGATTGTTTGCAACATACCTCACCTTTTGATTGTTGGGCAGGATTATACAAGGGCTCAGTGAAACAATGTTTGTATAGCAGCGAGTTAACATTTTTGTTAAGGTCTATGCTCCATGGAACTCAACATTTTGCGGTTGCAGATTGTGTGAAAAACATTCTAGTTATGTGAATATTGTTGCACTAGTTTTATATATATACGAATAATGCCAGGCAGAGTCCATACCAATTAGCCCTTGCAGTCCAAGTAAATGATATTGCAATCTTGCTCTCCACTTTTAGAGTAATGATAGCAATGCTAAAGTAGGAGACGCTAACCATGACATTTGCCTACTCAAAATCTTTACAGTGCAAATTAATATTTTAGTTTATAATGTCTTAACTTGGAAGGGGGGCTTTTCAAAGTGATTGTGTAACATATGTACAAAGAATAGGAAACATGGGATGAGGTTACACATCCTAATAGCCTACTTACTTACAGTCAGTATCCAATATTTGAGCTGAAACTTGGGTTACATAGTACGGGTAACACTTTTGCCAAGGCACCATGAGTAACAAATTCCTGTGCTTGAACGTCATTCATATTTAACAAACATAAAACAAGACTAGTATGTAAGTCTGGTAACCTTTTGCAGAGCTAAGGTAGGCAGATTCCAGGTTGTCTGGTAATATCTGAATATGGCCTTAGGCGGAGTTCGGGTCATGTGGTAGAATCAAGTTTAGGAGTCATCAGTGGGGAGGGACGATAATTTGGTTAATTTGTGCAGGCATAATCTTAGTTATATGTTCTGTTCATGGAGCCACTTTTTCATATTAGTTTTTAACCTCTTGTCCGTGTATTCTGTTTCGAATGGATTATGTCCTCCCACGTATTCCTCATCTTATGATAAGTCATTATCTCCAGCTTCGCTGCTTCCGGAAAAAAAAAAATCTCAGCAGAGGGCGCTGTGCTCGAGGTCATGGCGTTGATTGTCCCTTGACGGACTCCGTACTCTTTCGACATCACTGATGGTATAAATAGCTCGAGCCGCGCCTGTTGCTTCAGTTCCGTTTTTCCGATCGCTCCGCTATCGAGAACGGCGCGCTTGAGATTTTCTGTGAAGAACATGTCTTCTTTGACACCCAAGACTGGGTTCAAGAAGTGCGTAGATTGTGGATCGAAAATGTCGATCACGGACCCCCACCGAGTTTGTCTCTGGTGTCTCGGCTCAAGTCACCAAACCGACGACTGTGGTTCCTGCCAATCCATGACCGAGAAGGCCCTTCATGAGAGGAGAGGTAAACTGTCGGTGGGGAGGGAAGCCTCTAAGAAGACTACGTCCAAAAAACATAAAAAAGCGACTGATTAGAAGGAATCGGATCGCCATAGGCATTCCAAGAGATCTCGATCTAGGAGTAGATCTAGACACTCTTCTCCTCGTCCAAAAAAATGAAGAGGAGACATAGATCTCCCTCATCATCATCTTCTGAGTCGACCGAAGAAATTCGATGTCCGACAAAATCTGATTCCCCCAGAAAATGGGAGGAATTTCGTAAAAAGATGATGGAGGTATTCGAGAATGCAGCCCGACCCCCTCGAATGAACCTCGGAAGAGCCATGCCCCTAAAGTCGCTCCATTGGATGACAAAGGGAAGTCTAAAACTACTATGGTAAAAATCCAGTAGTGTCGAGGATACTCGAAAAACTCGAGTATACGACAAGTGGTCGAGGACTGTCCGAGAGTCGAGCACCTCACCGGTGCCACATAAAAAACATAAGTCGTCGAAGGCTTCGACGATT
This sequence comes from Ambystoma mexicanum, assembly GCF_040938575.1. NCBI lineage: Eukaryota > Metazoa > Chordata > Amphibia > Caudata > Ambystomatidae > Ambystoma > Ambystoma mexicanum. Next base: position 862,719,471 of record NC_090924.1, on the reverse strand, counting down.
TCATCGGCGTCGATTTGTTTCGGCATCAAAGCCAAAAGCATCCTCGACGCCTGTATCGAAGTCATCTTCGAAGTCATCGAAGATTCCTTTGACAACTTCGAAGGATTTTTCCATCGACACTCATTGTAGAGGAAGAAAGGAGATTTACTCCATTGCCCAGGTCAGACTTTAAGTCCATGTCCTCAATTTATGAGGAATCTGGCTCGGAGGAAGATTAAGTCACTCCTTTCGGAGTTTCATATTGCACAAAACAAGTTCCTGAGGAACTCATTGATCAAGAGTCTAAAATGAGAGACCTGAGTGACACTCTACATTCTGCCAGTGGAATCGACACCTCACCAGAATTAGTTTGCCAGACCTGATCCTTCAGAACATGCAAACTCTGGGTACAGGAGTCTTATGACCAGAGTGATTGAGTATATTGGTTGGGGTAACACTTCACCCGTTTTTGAACAGGATGACATGACAGATATAATGTCCCAGGTCCCCCACTTCTACCATCCACCTAGAGGGGTGAGGGCAGGAGCCCCCCCCAACCCACCCAGCCCAGCAGAGGATCCAGCTGAGGACCCATGCACGGAGCGTGCTATCGGAGCAGGGCCTGCCTGACCCTGTCCACACAAAGTGCCTGACTTGCCCATGCCGGGCGCTTCGCGGCACGAAATCGAGGCTGAACCTCGATTTCACTAGGAAGAACCGCCGGCAGGCGGATCGCCGGCCAGTCCGAAGGCCATACTAAGGCCTGTTGTGTGCCTGTTTGGAGCCACAGGAGCCAGGGGCCAGGAACTCTGCCAGTTCTGCTCCAGGTAAACCAGTGCTGCCACATGCATATCACCATTTGCTGACTAGAAGCGCTTAATTCGCAGCGCATTTCTTACGTTCCTGTCCAATTAACGTTGCCACCCCGCACGGCTGCACACGTCTATGCTGTCCATGCCTATAACGTGCCACTCTGATACCTCGCATTTCATCTCCCGACTCAGACTGTAATGCCTGCCTAATGCCATTTTGTATCTAGATGACTTTATACTGTGCCTAGTAAACTGTGTTGCACTGCTTCTAGTTGCCTAATTGTGCCATTCCGCATCTAGATGTCCCTGTACTGCGCCTATTGACCTGATTTGCACTGCTGCTGGCTGCCTAATTGTGCCATTCCGCATCTAGATGTCCCTGTACTGCGACTATTGACCTGATTTGCACTGCTTCTAGTTGCCTAATTGTGCCATTCCGCATCTAGATGTCCCTGTACTGCGCCTATTGACCTGATTTGCACTGCTGCTGGCTGCCTAATTGTGCCATTTTGAATCTAGATGTCCCTGTACTGCACCTATTGACCTGATTTGCACTGCGGCTGGCTGCCTAATTGTGCCATTTTGAATCTAGATGTCCCTGTACTGCGCCTACTGACCTGATTTGCACTGCTGCTGGCTGCCTAATTGTGCCATTTCGTATCTAGATGTCCCTGTACTGCGCCTATTGACCTGATTTGCACTGCTGCTGGATGCCTAATTGTGCCATTTTGAATCTAGATGTCCCTGTACTGTGCCTATTGACCTGAGTTACACAGTTGCTGGCTGCCTAGTCGCGCCACCTCTACTCCTTTATACCCTTTGTCCTGAACCCATATAATTATATCTTCAGTCCCCTGAGAAATACAAGCTGCGACATGCAGCTAAGAACCTGTGCCAGCATTGACCTTGTACTCATAGTCTTCCTAGGACTATCAACCTGCACTGCTGCCAGCCACCGTGCAAGTAAAACTAAGACCTTACTTATTCGCCCATCAACCATGCTCTACCATCCCGAGCCTCTATCGAACCCTTACCTCAATGACCCAGCCCTCTGGCTCAAGCACTTTGCTACCAAACCCACTCCAAACATCCCATGTACTCTACAACAAAGGAATAGCAGACTTGGAACTAGACTGCCTAGACCACCTTGTATTTTGCGCAATCGCTCTGCCCTTCCACTGCCCAACTCTACCGCAACGCCTAGTCCTCCACCATCCACCTTACACATCGCAGCACTCAAGGGAGCCCTTATCAATGCTAGATCCCTCACGGCGCACGCCCTTGACATCTCTGACCTCATCACGGTCCAGAACCTTGACTTCCTAGCTATCACCGAAACCTGGTTACATGACGCCTCTGGCCCACTCCTCGCTCTATCCCTACCCAAGGGTTATACCATTATCAGAAACGACCGCTTTTATTCACAGCAACAAAATCGTTATGAGAGCTGCTCCCCCACATACAATTTAGTTCTGCAGAATCTCTCTCAGTGAAACTATCGCTCTCTCCTACCAATACACAACACTCCACCTTATATACAGACCTCCAGGCCCATTGGGTTCATTCTCAGATGAGGTTGCATCCACCTTGTCGACTAACACCAAGCCCAACTCTCAGATACTGCTACTAGGAGACCTCAACCTAGGTCTCTCAGATCCCAAGGACCACATGGCCACTGAAGTAGACACCACCCTCTCCAACCTAGGCTTCCAGCAGCGTATTCGTGATCCTACACACATCAAAGGAAGAACGCTCGACTGGCTAGCCAACCTTAACTGTAACACCAATGTCACTTCTAATGATGCATGCGCCTGGTCTGACCATCATGTTATCACCTTCCTCCTGCCAGCCACCAACCCCCAGCCCATACCTACCATAGCCCCCGCTATACCTACCAGAAATAAAAAAGATATCACCAGGGAGAAACTGCTTCCTCTTATCCTTCCTTGCTTGAACACTCTTGCTGCACAGCAGAAGGATAAGGACCCCACTGTCCTAGTAGACACCTATAACAGCCTAATGACCAATGCCATTGAGAGCCTAGCTCCACTAAAAATCCGTAAAGCCAAACAGTCCCACCTGAACACCTGGTTCACCCCGCAGCTCAACGCGCTGCGCAAAGAAAAGCGCAAGGCTGAAGCCCTTTGGAAAAGCCACCCCAGTGCTGCCAATAAAGCCTCCCTTCTAATCACCTCTCTTAATTACAAGGAGGCCATATTACAAGCCAAAAAGGAGACATACAATACACGAATATCCCAGGCAGAATCGAACACTAGAGAATTATTCAAAATCCTCAAAGAGCTAGAATCTCCCTCACTTGCCCCGGACACGTGCACCAAGGACAGCACCTGGTGCATCAATATACAAAATGCCCTTCTCAACAAAATATCCACCTTGCAATCCAAAATCAACGCCAAACAAAATACCCTCCACACCCCTACATTTAGCAATACCAGGCCACCTAAAATAACAACCCCTGACTCCCCGGTGCCGTTCAGCTTCACACCACTCACCGTTCTGGAGGTTAAAAAAATCATCTGCAATTTAAAACCCTCAAACTGCCAAGGGGACACCTGTCCAGCCCCGATCATTAAGGAGTCGGCACATGACCTCGCTCCTTTTATCACCTCTTTCATCAACGCCTCCTTTCAATCGGGAGTGGTCCCCAATAACCTAAAGGATGCTTGGGTTATCCCTCTCCTAAAAAAACCCACCTTAGACCCGGAGGTTCCAACCAATTATAGACCTATCACAACGGTCCCATTTCTGCTAAAGATCTTAGATAGAGCAGCCTATCTTCAGATACAGAACTATCTGGAATCAAACAACCTACTAGGCATGAGACAGTCTGGCTTCAGACCGAAGCACGGTACGGAGACAGCCCTCCTCGATCTCAAGACCCAAATTGAGGATCTCAAAGACAAAGGTAAACTAGCCCTGTTACTACTATTAGACTTATCTGCTGCCTTTGATCTGGTTAATCACCAAATCCTCTGTCACCACTTGAAAACTGCAGCTCACTTCTCCGACATGGCCACAAACTGGATTCAATCCTTCCTGGATAACAGACAGATGAGGGTATTCTCGCCCACCTCCGCGGCTGACCCTGCACCAGTCCCTTGCGGAGTCCCCCAAGGATCGTGTGTATCCCCTACCCTTTACAATGTATTTACTAATCCCTATTTTGATGTGCTTGACTATCTGGGTGTCACCTACACAAATTATGCTGATGACACCCAGATACTCATCCCCATCACGGGTGATTACACATTAGACTCAAAAGCCTTGAATGACGTTTACCATGTCATTCAAACATGGATGGCCCAACATGAGCTCTGTCTCAATGACGACAAGACAGAGCTCCTCATCCTAGGTACTCAGCAAAGACTAAACAAGCTGAACCCTATGTACAGTTCCTTTAACATCGATGGAAATATAATAAAAGTCTCCAAAGACACAAAAACACTTGGAATCTACCTCGACTCCACCCTCTCCCTTCACAGACAAACTAATGCAGTTGCGGCGGCGGCCGCCTATACTTGCAAGCTGATCACAGCATGTCGCCCTTTCCTCTCCTCGCACAACTGTACCACCCTTGCTAGGACCCTGGTCATGTCTAAACTTGACTATTGCAATGCATTGTACCAGGGCACTAATCAGGGTAACCTAGACAAGCTCCAAATCATACAAAATAACACCATCAGGGCAGCCCTCAATATCCCCAGATCTGCACACATTTCGGATACCAGGAAGAACCTTCATTGGTTGTCAGTCACCCAAAGGATCTCACTAAAATCGCTTGCCCTTACCTACAAATGCATGAACAATCTGGCCCCCACTTATCTCTCCTCACGATTCACGCTGTACACTCCAGTTCGCTCACTCAGATCTACCCTGAACCAGAGCCTACTGATACCTAGATATAAGCTCCAAACAGCTGGTGGTTCTAGTTTCCCAGTCCTGGCAGCCAAACTGTGGAATGCTGTCCCCTTGACTATCAGAAACCTCCCCTCCCTCAACCTTTTCAAACATAGAGCCAAATGTTGGCTCGCCTCCTCCAATGCCTAAGCTACATTCGGAAAACGTGTTGCAATAACCTATGTAAGGATGTACTACTTGACAAACCATGTATCGTTGTACTACCTACCTATGTCTATTTCTATGCCATATTTATTGTTTGATATATTATCACTGTATGCAACTTATGTAACCATTGCCTTAAGAAATGCGCCCGGTAGCCTCCGGGCCTGGTCTGCGCTATACAAATAAAATAAATACAAATAATTGTCAGAGGTCCTCAAAAAGATCCAGTTCTCCCTTTCCACAGGGCTCTTCAGGGGACAGTGGAGAAAAACTGGGAAAATCCTGCTGCAAATAGTAATTTCCCCAAGAAATACAGACCAGCTGGTACGGATCCTGAATATTTAAACAGGCATCTGACTCCAGAGAGTCTAGTATTCAGGCAGCATCCACATCAAAACAAACTGTATATCTCACTATCCCTCCGGATAGAGAGGATAAAAAAGTTGATGCTTGGGCCTGTAGAGTTTTCACTTCAGTCAGCATGGCCCTTAAATCGACAAATGTCACCTGTACCCTGGCCAGGTTTACCCATACCCTGTGGGACTGTATTTTGGCGGCGGCTGATCATATTCCAGAAGGCGAGGAAATGGAAGGCTTCCTGAATATAGTCAAAGATGGGAAGGAGGCAATGGGGGAATGTCTCCAGTCTGGACTGGATACTGCTGATAGTATCAGCAGATCCATGGCTGCAAGCATTGTCCTACGCAGATTTGCATGGTTGAGGAAGTCAGGGTTTGCACCAGACGTGCAAGCCAGACTCCTCAACATGCCCTTTGATGGCTCGAGGCTGTTTGGCAGTAAGGCTGATGAAAGCCTAGAAAAACCTCAGACCTCGAAAGCGGCAGCTAAATCGCTTAGTGCCTCCATGCGCCAGCCTCAAAAACCCTATTCCGGCTCATCTTCCTGGAGGGGTCGTTCTTTTCGTTACTACTCCTCATTTGGTAGAGAAAGAGGACAGGCTACTCAAAGAGGCAAAAGAAATTTCCCTCGTGGTGCACGAGGAAGAGGTGTAAAATCAGCCTCAGGAGAGGCATCTTTACCCTCAGCCACTCCTGCAGCTGCCCCCAAATCCCTCTGAGACCTTGTTTCACAAAACACCAGTGGGAGGCAGGCTCTCTCAGCATCTGAAGGAATAGCGGGGCATTACCTCAGATGCTTGGGCACTGGAAACAGTAGCTCAAGGTTACTGTCTCCCCTTCCAAAAAAGGCCTCAGAATCATCCACCGGGGGCCAACTCCGTAAAAATTCCAGACCCGTTCCTGTTGCAGGAAATGTTAATCCTGCTAGAGAAAGGTGCCACAGAACAGGTACCTGTAGCGAAGAGGATCAGGGGTTGGTACTCCCCATATTTTCTCATCCCAAAAAAGGACGGAGGATTGAGACCCATCTTGGACTTAAGAAACTTGAACAAGTTCCTCAGGAAGGACAAGTTCAAGATGGTGACCCTTTCTCAGATCCTTTAGGCTCTCCAACTCCAAGACTGGTTGGTATCATTAGACCTTCAGGATGCTTACTTTCATATGCCAATCCATCCAAAGCACAGAAAGTACCTGAGGTTCGCGATTGGCAACTCTCTATCAGTTTTGAGTTCTGCCATTCGGGTTGACCTCCGCCCCGAGGGTTTTCACCAAACTGTTGGCTGTTGTGGCAGCAAGTTACAGGAGAGGGGGTATTCACATCTACCCCTACCTGGACGATTGGTTGATCAGAGCAAGTTCTCCGAAACAAGCGCAGGAACATCTTTCGGTCACCTGTCCTTCCTCCACAAATTGGGCTTCTCCCTCAATTTCAACTAGTCCCATATGATACCATCCCAAAAGCTCCAGTTTATCGGAGCAGTCTTGGATACTTCCTCTGGAAAAGCCTCACCCCCCAAGGTGAGAGCTATCCACATTCTGCACATGGTAACAAAGTTTCAGAATGCCCAACGTCTACCAGCCTTCGATTTTCTCAGGTTGCTCGGCCTCATGGCATCCTGCATTTTCCTAGTACCAGAGGCCAGGTTGAGAATGAGATCCCTTCAATGGGCACTCAGAATTCAGTGGTCCCAGTTCTCAGGGAATATGTCGGATCTTCTGCAAGCCGCGAGTGCAGTTGCTCAGGATCTTCTATGGTGGACTTGCAACAACAACATTCTCAAGGGAGAATCTTTTTGGCAACCATGGCCAGAGATAACAGTAGTGACGGATGCCTCACTCACGGGGTGGGGAGCACACACCAACGATCTGACAATCAGCGGTCATTGGTCTCCATCGGAGTCCAAACTACACATCAACCTTTTGGAGCTAAGGGCAATCAGACTAGCGCTGAAGGCCTTTCTGCCCTCTGTACAGGGAAAGAATGTCCTGATAATGATGGACAGCACAGTGGCCATGTATTACCTCAACAAGAGAGGGGGATGTAGGGTCACTACCACTGTGCAGAGAGGCAATGCAGCTCTGGTTCTGGGCAATACGAGAAGGAATCTCTCTATCGGCAGTTCACCTAGCCGGAGAGCAGAACACGGCGGCAGATGCTCTGAGCAGGCAGAGCACAGTCTCTCACGAGTGGGAGCTAGCTCAGGAAGTCCTTCAAGAGATCTTCGCCCTTTGGGGAACCCCGCAAGTGGATCTGTTTGCCACCGTAATCAATCAGAAGTGCGAGCAGTACTGCTCAAGGGAATTTCCTCAAAGAGGAGCTCTAGGAGACGCATTCGTAGTGGAGTGGAAGTTTCCACTGCTGTACGCGTTTCCCCCAGCCCCGTGATTCCTCAAGTAATCAGGAGGTTGAGAAAGTTCAGGAAAACCATGATTCTAATTGCCCCGGATTGGGCCGGGAGGACGTGGTACCCGCACCTTCTAGACATGTCCATCTGCCCTCCAATACGTCTTCCACAAAGAGAGGATCTTCTCTCGCAAGAGGAAGGTCGGGTTCTCCTTCCAGAGGTCAAGACACTCAACCTTCGCGCATGGTTTCTGAGAGGTTGAGATATAAGGATTGGGATCTTCCGGATGACGTAATGGAAGTCTTGCTTTCGGCCAGAAGGCCAGCAACAAAATCTTTGTACCGATGACGCTGGAACAGGTTTAGTAACTGGTGCAGAGATAAGAATGTGGACCCTTTTCAATGTGGCACTCCAGTAGTGCTCTCTTTTCTATTACATCTAGTCAATCTGGGGCTCCAGATAGGAACAATAAAAGGATACCTTTCTGCGCTGTCCATTTTCAAGCGCACATCGGAAGAGGTTTCATATTTCAAAATGCCATTAATCATTCAATTCTTAAAAGGGCTTACTAATGTATACCCTCCAGTACCTTTTCATGTCCAAACTTGGGATTTAAATTTAGTACTAACATTTTTGACTTGCATACCTTTTGAGCCTCTGCACTGCTGTCCATTGAGGCTTCTAACATTAAAAACTGTCCTTCTTGTGGCCCTATCATCAGCCCGCAGGGTTAGTGAACTTCAGGCTCTCTCATGCAAACCACCATGTACTGTTTTTTTTATAGGGATAAGGTAGTCCTTAAAGTTAAACCTTCCTTTTTACCAAAGGTAGTTTGCATAGACTAGATCCCAAGAGGGCTCTTAGTTTTTACATCTCAAGGATGTCTAAATTACGACAAAATGACCAACTGTTTTTGGGTTATACTGGTCATAAACTGGGCTTATCAGTAACAAAACAGACCATATTCCGCTGGATCATTTTGGCCATAATTGAATGTTACAGATTGGCGGGAAAAGACCCACAAGATGGGCTTTGAGCCCATTCTACAAGGGGAATGGCTACTTCTGCAGCTCTGAAGAGGGGAGTCCCGGCAGCAGATATTTGTTCAGCTGCAAATTGGAAAACAATGCATACTTTCATCAAGCATTACTGCTTGGATACTGCCTCCTCCAATGAGGGGTTATTTGCCAGGGCAGTTCTACATTCTGTCCATGAAAACTGTAATTAGTACTCCCACCTCCAAAATTGCCACTGCTATGGGAGATGAGGAATACGTGGGAGGACACAATCCATTCGAAGAACAAGTTACTTACCAACTGTAACATTCTTTCGACTGGATGTTCCTCCCACGTATTCCTCATCGACCCTCCCATCCTAACCCGCAGTCCAGTTTACGTTTTCTTACACTTTCCTCGCACGAAGAAGGTATCAGTCATGGGGCACGCCTGGGTGTTCCTCCTATATGTTCATCGAAAAAACAGAACTGAAGCAATGGGCGCGTCTCCAGCTATTTATACCATTGGTGACGTCGACAGAGTACGGAGTCCATCGAGGGACAATCAACGGCACAACCTCGAGCACAGCGCCCTCTGCTGAGAATTTTTTTTCCGAAGCAGCAAAGCTGGAGATAATGACTTTTCACAAGAATTGTTAGTATAATTGATCTTCTTTTTGAGAGATAGCAAATATTAGGAAGCAGCTGTGGCCTGTCTCTTATTACATCTTTTTGAATAGGTGGGAATTGTCTGCGTGCGCTGCTAAAATTCTTCTGAGCGACACCTAGAAGGAAGCTGGATAAGCGCACATGCGCACTGCTTAGAGAGAACATTGGCCACCAGCCATTTAAAGTAGTGAGGGTAACATACAAATGTTACATGAGAAAGTAGGGTAAGGGACTACTAGGTTAACCCCCCAGCACTCCATATAAAATGGTGTGTGCTGGACCTACAAAGAGAAAAGGTAAGTAAAGTCAGTTTCACTTGACTATTCCTGGGAACTGTAGTTCACACAAGAAAAGGTATTTAAATCTTATGAGAAATCCAAAGGATTTCCCAGTGACACTGCACTAAAAGTGCTGGGTGTCACAATACAAAAAGCAGATGCCTATGGAGTTTGTCAGACTCCAAAAACAGTGAGAAAACAATACCTAGATCAGGTGAAAACACACGAGGGAGTGAGAAAAAGCTCTCGCTCACTCCATGGTTAAAATTAAAAAATCCCAAGTCCAGCAAAAGAGCTGGGGCTCTCTAAGTTGAAGGGAATTGGTACAGAAATGAAAATTCTCCTTAACACTCGCCCCCCCCCCCCCGACTAAGGGACAGGAGGATTTTATCTACTCCTGGATGAATCTCTTATTCCAGTCGGTCATACTTTCTGGAGAGACCATCAGCATTTTGATGATTACCCCCTGACCTATGCTCTGTAGGACAATCAAACCCTTGGAGGCTGATGGACCATCTCAACATTTTGGATTCTCCCCCTTCATCTGCATTAACTATCTCAAGGGTTGGTGGTCAGTCTGAATAATGAAAGTAGAACCATACAAGGCCTAAACTTCCTCAGTGACAACACAATGCCAAAACATTCACGTTCTGTGGTTGCCTACCTCGTCTTGCAGTCCTTAAGCTTCCTGCTGAGGAAGCAGATAGATAGGGTGTTCTCTGACCCTTTCTCATCCAGTTGGCTCAACACACTGCACCTATCCCTGTATTAGAAGCATCTGTCTGTACAGTGTAGTTCTTCAGTTATTCAAAGGCCTTATTGCACTCCTCATTCCACCTGACCTTCTTGGAGAACTTGGGTGAGGAGATTACATTTAAGGGAGAAGCTATGTTCCCATAGTTCTCTATGAAATTCCTATAGTACCCAGTGAGACCTAGGAAGGCTCTCACTTGGGTCTGAGTAGTAAGGGTGGCCCAGTCTTGTACAGCTTGTACTTTGCTCTGCAAAATAGCCTAATTACACCACCTCCTACCTCATGCCCAAGGTAGACCACTTTACTCTGACCAATTTGACATTTACTAGAATTTATGGTCAGATGGGCCTGTTCCAGAGCCTGCAAAACATATCCTAGGAGGTAATGATGCTCTTCCAAAATGGGGCTGATCAGTGCAATGTCATCCAAGAATGCCATGCAGAAGTACCCATTCAGAGCTTGATTCACCATCCTTGGAAATGTAGCAGGTGCATTCTTAAGTCCTAAGGCATACACTTAAACTGGTATAAGCCTCTTAGGATGGAGAATGCAGTTCTTTCCTTGGCATGGTCTGTCAGAGCTATTTGCCAATAGCCGCCTGTGGTGAGGTCAAATGTACTGAGTAACTTTGTTGAACCAAGTTTCTCGTGGCGACTGCATTAAGAGCCATATAGTCCACACAGAATCTCAATTCTTTGGTTCCTGCTTTGGGTACTAGTACAACTGGACTAGTCCATGGACTGGTAGATGGTTCAATAACCTCCCACTCATCATCTGGGGAAGGGGGGGTCACTGGGAAGAATTTGGACAGTCCTCTCGGGGATGTCCTTGTCCTGTGAACAGGTTTAGGTTTCAAACCTTTCTTCTTCCCAGAAACTGTGGATTTCTCCTTAGTGTCTTTTGTTGGAAGTTGAAGGGTGGCCTTCCGGTGCACTGGAGATATTGGAAGTCTCCTTCACCTCAAACTGAGAGTCTCTCAAGGTTTCTTCTCTTGCCAATCTTGTTTGCTCCTGCTTCTTTTTGCTGGTAGGCCTGGGGGTACTAGACACTACTCCAAGTGCCTTGATCCTAACGGTCATGTTATTGCACTGGATTAGAGCTGGCAGAATAGGAACCGTTTGGACAGGGCCTCCTGCAGGTTTAGTGGGACCTTTGGGTGCCTTAGCGACATCCCCAGGTTTGAAAAAGCTTTCATCAACCACAGTTATGCTTTCCCCAGTGTCTATTATGGCAGGAGTCTCTTGGCCTTCTACAAGAACACCGTCCTTATATTCTTTGGTGTAAGCTGGAATGATTTTATGAATAGCCGCATTCTGTTGTTCCCACTGACCCAGGGGCACTAAAGATACACTGGCTTGAACTCCAATGGGGTCTTCAGCCAGTAGTTGAAAGTGTGCATGTCATGGTCATCGGGCCAAGAATGCAAACATTAAAGGGCCACATGCACAGGGGCCCCGGATGGACACAGTCCTGGCACCTTTGACACCAGGCTCATGAATAACAATAAGCAAGAACATTTATTTGGGACAAGAATGCTTTTATTTTGGACATAACACCTCATTTTGGGTGCAAGGTGCATTTAACATGGGAATTTCCATCACTGAAGCAGCCCTACGTCTACTCTTGGGTGTGGCTGCTGTTGCTATTGGGTTGCCTTTCATGTGCTAACTCTCTAGGAGTGGCAGGGTGTGGCAGGAAAGCCAGGCCTAGTGGGTGTGCCCACGATTGCAGCTAAATAAGCTGCTCTGATCCCTGAGGCAGACGCTTTGCATTATTCTGCACTTCCATGCAGGGTAACGCTCACCGCCGCCTGGGATTAAACTTACCTTCGGAAATCCGGCTTATTGCTTTCATACTTACCAACTAGGGAAACTGCTCTCACCTGTGTGCGTCTTCGTTGATCCTGACATTCTTCTCCAAATCTTCCGGAACGCTGACATTTTATTGATACCGCAGTTCATCTTCAAGCCTTCCGGAATGCTGACATCTTCATCCTGGCAACGCAACTCATCTTCAAATCTTCTGGGACGCTGAAATCTTCATCTTTGCACCGCAACACGACATGCATCGTCAGCGACAGCAGCACCAGCAAATAAAAAGGAAAGGCAAGGTTAGACACTTAAAAGACATTCAGTTTAGGGTCGCGCTACCACCGAACCTTGCGCTTTGCCTTAAACCATCACTCACCTGTTGTCGGACATTGCAGTTTCAACCATCTCCTTCCTGGCTGCGTTCCGCGCCCCCACAGCTGCTTTTGAGCCGCATTTCCATCTATTGGGAAAAAAACAGAAGAGAAAATGTTATTCATGAACTAACAGCAATATTGAGAGTAATGATACCAAGACAGAAGACGAGAAGAGGGAAAGGGAAAAGCGACAAGAGGGGAAGCATAGTTGCAGCTGGACTGGACTATTACTTACCAGGGATCAGTGAAGGAACTATATCCCATCGACAAGCGCCCCTGCCAGAAGTAGCAGGACGGAGAGCTTACCATCAATAATTAACAGGTGAGCCCAGAGGCGTTGCTATGGGGTGGAGGTCAGGGGGGTGCTAAGGGGGCTACAGCCCCAAGTCTTTTGGTTGTAGACCCGGATAGAAGTTCAGGGGCTACAACCGAAGGATATAGCTAGCCCCAAATCCAACTAGTCCTGACATTAGCGTAGCCCCTGATCTTTTACAGCTCTAGCAACACCCATGGGTGAGCCCTATGGGCCGGTACATGCCCACAGAAATCGCACCTTGGGTAGAAGGGTTTCAGAGGCACAATAGTCACTGATCAGTGCACTCACATTTTCTCAGATCCACGCAGGAGCAGTGTCACCAATGGCCGCCGCTCACAGTTTATCCGCAGAGGGAAAGACCAGATGGGGGTGAGCCAACTCCTGGGAGGGCTGCAACCGTGCCCCAACGCCACCGCAGAGACCAGGTGACCGTAGCAGTGCACTTGCCATGTGTGCTTCTCCCTCAGAGAAGAAGGCTAAGGAGGCAGTGTGGACCCCTTTAGGTTTACCTTTACATCTGGGATCCCCTCTCACATGATTTACAGACCCACATATGAAACATTTTCCAAATGCTCTCTGGAATGGGGGTTTCTGTTGACCTCCTTCTGGTTTGGCAACAGGGTTTACTAGACCTACCAGGTTTCCCATGAGATTTACCCTTGTTATGTTTGTGACCCTCTTTTGGATAGTTGAATTACAATTCTCTTTACCCTCTTTCTTGTGCTGCTTCCACTCTTCCTTCTCGTGAGCAGCTCCAGAATCCTTATGCGTGGCCCTGTTGGCTACCCATAAGTCAGCAGCTTTTGCTAGCTTTTTGGGATCAATTTCCTTTGAGTCAGCCAAGTGCTGCCTTGGCCCAGGAGAGCATGCATCAGATTCAAGCAAAAAAAGATTTCTCATCCCTTCAAAGGAGTTTACTCTCTACCCCTTAACCCAGCCATCTTAGATCTTCAAACATTGATATACCCAGGTAGCCCAAGGGGTAGCATCAGTCTTTTTGAGGGTCCTAAATCTCTTAAGGTACTGGGAAGGAGTCTTCCCAAATCTGGCTATTAATGCCAGCTTAACTGACATATAATCCTTTCTGTCACTGGCACCGAACTCCATAACAGCCTCACAACCATTCTGGGGGAGCCTAGACATGGAATCAAATCATTCCCACTTATTCCTTACATACTAAAGGTGTATTGAAATGTACTCGACCAATCCAACACATCAAATGTAGGTTCATACATACTCACTGCTTCTTTAGGCAGGCGAGGCCTCTTTGGACTAGTAGACCCTGAAAGGGAAGCAGAATTAAGGGACATCTTTTTCATTTCCATTTCATGCTGCATTTCCCTTTCTCTGAGTTTCACCTCCTGATGTTTGTTTTCAGGTTGTACTTCAAGCTTTTTAAATTCCTATTCTAATCTTAGTCTCTCAAGTGAAATATATTCTGTGCTTTGATTTGGACCTTGTGGGAGCACAATATGAAGTGACTGAGGTACAGGGGCAGGCTCTGGAAGAGGGTGGCTCCCTTCTGGAGACTCCTCTGACTCTTCTTGCTGATTGGAACTTAACTCTAAACTAGCATCCTCATCATTGTCTTCCACTTCATTTTGGTTAGGTGTTACAGGCCTACCAGCCATACTTTGGTGATTTAACAACCTTGAAATTATTTAGATTTCTTTCCTTTAATTCAGACCGCTAGCTTTACACAGATCTTTGTTCTACAGTCAGACTAGCGAGGGCTGATTCATGAAAGTTATCCATAGTAGGCATGTTACAAAATTGCCAAACTCTTTGGAGCTTAGCCTTGTGGCTGGTTTAGTAGGGCACAAGTACAACATATAGTCAATGTAACCACTCTACACCAATACCACCAGCGTTAGGTAAGAGTTGGTGCAGTTTCACTGTGTGGGACTACACAACCCTTATCTGCTTGGTATTGGGGAACCCACCTTTTGGTATAGGTCTGTACTACACAAGTTGGTAGTGTGACTGAGCAGAGGGGTAAAGGTGAGCTGTAGAGCTGTACAATTGAAATTCGTAAATACAAGTAGCCAAGTAACACTTACACTCAAGGATTCAGTTAAATATTTATTTAGCGTCAGTTTAAAATACGCATTCTTTAAAAAAGCAATTTGTTGTAACAATTTAAATACACTGTAAAATTACTTTTCAGAATCAAACAAGCCAGTGAATAATTTTTGGATATGCATCATACACTTCTCCTACAACCGGAGGGGACGTCAATCACAAGGATATTATTTGCATTTATGTATCGCACTGTTATACTTTGTAGATTCATAGTTGTGGAAAGTGAAGGTTAAGGTAAGCAAAAAAGTTAGAACAGATTCTCAGAATATGTGAGAAAAACTAAATCCTCCAAGGAAGTCTAGATGAGCCTTTCCCGGTAGTACCAGTAAACAACAAGCTACCACCTATGAGGGACAAACAATATCAAAGTCAATGGATTTAGAAGAGTGCCTTTGGGAGCCAGGACAGCAAGAGTCATTTGGAACACAGTCTATGGATCTGTTGCATTTCTTGGATCAAAGGCTTGTGCAAAGTTACAGTTCAGTCAAATCACTTGTAGGTCACAAGCTGGTAAACTTGTGAGAAGGGTGTTTAAGTCAACTCAAAAAGGTAAGCCAATGAAATTCCCAAGTGAGAAAAGTGTGGCTTTAGGCAATAAGGTAAGTACCCCAAGACTAAACAGTATCTCTAGTTAGAAGAAGAGTGGTCCAGCTGGATTCTGTCTTGCTACAGCGGTGCAAACCCTGGTCTCTGAGCCTCAGTCATTGGAGACAACAGGGAGGATGTCTAGAGGGCTCCTGCGGTAGTACCTGGGAGGTCATCGGCAGCTACGGACTCTTCTTGGTTCAGTGGCACTTTGCGGTTTCAGTGCTTAGCAAACAGCACTGATGCAGATCTCGGACACCGGTTGAACTTCCTTCACTCCCTCTGTCTTGCACTCTGATGAGGGGACTCTGGATCTGGAGGTCCTGCTTCTGCAGGGTCCTTAGTCTCCTGGAGCTTCTAGCTGGATTTTTTTCCACCGCAGACGTTGCACTCGACTACGGACACTCGACTCCAGGCATTGGGCTCTCACAGCAACAGAGAGGCACAGCAATTCATGGATGGTGGTCCAGTGGAGTTTGTCTCGGGGTTAGTTGGTCCCACTAACTGAAGTGGAGAAGTTGTTCCGTCTGGAGCTTCTCTGTCGAGGTGAAAAGGAAGGTCAGCACAGCAGCAGGGCTTCACCGGGCAATTCAAAAGTCCGGGAGGTTGCAGCAAGCTTAGTTCACGGTTTCTTCGTCAGGTGTTTCTCCCAATGGTAGACTCTGCCTGTATTCCCAAAACCCTCACCTTTTAAGCAGGTTTTTCCCATTCATGCTCAGCCTGGGCTGTCAATCACACAGCAGGGTGCCAGCCAATCAGGGCTAGTTGCATTCAGGCATTCCTAGAGACAAAGGACAGGGGAGTTTCGGGACCCTCCATCACATCCTGTCCTTCCAGACACACTGGAGCAAGGGGCGGGCTTCAGGGCTGAATACCGCCAAAGGCAAGACAAACAAAGGGCTCAAACCTGTCTCAGCACACAGAGTAAAACCCAAGAAAGACTTCACAAACAGAAAATTGTGAAAAAATAAGACGGCCATTTTGACAAAATGGTCACCCATGGGTGCTGTACTGCAGCTGAGGGTTCAGCCTGCAGTAGAATAGCACAATGGTAGGAAATATTAAACCATTTCCACCAGCCATTTTAAGTAGTGAGGGTAACATAAAAATGTTACATGAGATAGTGGGATAAGGTGCTACTGGGTAACTGCAAGGCACTCCACATAAGATGGTGTGTGCTGGACCTACAAAGAGAAAAGGTAAGTAAAATCAATATCACTTAACTATTCTTGGGAACTGTAGTTCACACTAGAAAAGTTATTTAAACCTTATGAGAAATCCAAACGATTTCATAGTGACCCTGCACTTAAGGTGATGGGTGTCACCATACAGAAAGCAGATGCCTATGGAGTTTATCAGACTCCAAAAACAGTGAAAACACAAATCCAAATCAGGTAAAAACACATGAGGGAGTAAGAAAAAGGTATTGCTCACTCCAGGGTTAAAATTAAAAAGTCCCAAGTCCAGCAAAAGAGCTGGGCATCTCTAAGGTTGAAGGGAATTAGCATAGAAATGAAAATTCTCCCTAACAAGCTGCACCACTCTGGCCCCATGGGAAAGGTCTCCCCCTAGGGGACAAGGGACGACATCCAAAGATTTGTCACACAATTCAGTCCTAAATGGGAATTGCACAGTTCGCTGCTCCAGTCTGTCTCTGGTAATGGGGTGAACCACCAATTAGTGATCCACGTGCTGTGTGTCAACAATTTTTTGTAACTGCTCACTGACTGGCCATGACCTAGTATTGCTTAGTCTTTCCAGAGAGTCTAACACAGCAGAGTGGGAAACTCATCCCCCTAAATTGA
Organism: Ambystoma mexicanum; assembly: GCF_040938575.1. NCBI lineage: Eukaryota > Metazoa > Chordata > Amphibia > Caudata > Ambystomatidae > Ambystoma > Ambystoma mexicanum. The sequence continues at coordinate 862,702,225 of NC_090924.1, read as the reverse complement.
TGAGCTGGTTCCTGAAGAACTGACACTAGTTCAATTGGGTCTCTGACAGGACAATCTGAAAGTCCTTCAAACAGCCAGGAAGCCATAGAACATTTACCATTGGTTCATCAACAAAAATCTCAGCCTGCTAAAATGCTCTCTGGATAAGGTGCTTTCATGCCTGTCTGACCTAGCAAGCTCAGTTATACAAGTTGACTCTTGTAGGACATACCTAGCTGCAATTGGTGCTTAACACAAATTATACAGATATGTCTTTCTCAATGTCCAATCTGGGCATTCAGTGTATTTTTAAGGGCCTTCCTCATGTGTCCATTCCCCTGCATCGCTTTCCATGCCCTTTTACTGTACCGCTGTCTGAATTGGGCCGTTTAGGGGGATATCGCCTGTCGAAGTGCCATATGATTAAGCATGCTTAGTGGGATAATGCAAAACAAAACTAACTTTAATGTGGGAGGAACAACACTTGTGCAACACTGCATAGAACTCTAAGTTTTCTAAGCGATATCATGAGCTGTGTGGACTCCACCAGCCTCTGAACACTGTAGCCCAAGGCACTGTTAAGGACATGATAAGATATCCCTTACGAGAATGGGTGCAGGCAGATCTAGAGAAACCCCAGTTCCTCTTAAAGACAGTCCAGCTCCCAATTAATGTATGTTTCTGGACAAATTGCACTATTTTACTCGAGATAACCTGGTGAAACAGTTCCTCAAATAGACATTTTTGATCTTGACCATGTGGTCAACTTATGAGCGGCTCTAGAAACTAGAGGTTCGAATGTGCACCAGCAATAGGGGAACAATACAATCCAAATACCATGCATTCAAAGGCACCCAAGAAAAACTGTTACAAGAATGAATAGCTGAGCATTCTAATCTAGAAGTTCATAAAAACAAGAAAGGTTGTAAGATTGTATCCAGTTCTGCAAGGGGTACCCCCCTGAAACTCCAGAGGAAATGTATTTGTACAATACTTCCATTTTGAATTATGTACCAGATCAGAGACCTGAGCAGATTCAGGTCTCTGCTTCGGGGCCAGGTTTGTATTGCGATGAGCAGAGTCTCACCTGGAGCCTGGGTTCTGCCCTAAGCAAACAGTCAGCATACAGCCAAGCACACATAAAATCATGCAGAAGCTCCACGCGATCCAAGTCTGATATTGATAACCTACACGCATGCTGGCAACTGTCCAACTTTTTTAGCTCCTTGTCGCGCCTCTGTGGCTTTTGAGTTCCTGAACACAACACCTTAAAAAGGCACTGGCATGTTTCCCTTAAAACAGTTACTGGGTGGTGGGCAATGCATTAGTTACTGTGCATGCACCATGGAGTTCAACTGACTTGTTTAATATTGTCAAAAGATTTCCCAAGATATATGAAGACCTTGCTAAGACCAGAAGTGGAAACATACTTGTTTACCACAGGGGTACTGCGAGTCACCATCTATCTTTAACAGAGTGATACAGATGGACCTGAGCAACATGCAGATGGAAAGCGCAGTTTTACAGTATGTAGACAACATTTTGATCTGCAGTGAGACAGAGGACCTACTGTAACGCCTGGGTTTTCGACTACAGCACATATACAAGGCCACTATTGTGCGCTCTGAAAGAGGCACAGAGGGGAACAAAGACACTGACATAGACTCCAGAGATGACTGAGGCCTTCGAGGAACTGAAGGAAGCAATAAGCACTGAACTAGTGTTATGGATCCCAGACTATAAAAAGGAATGTTTCCTATTCTTGCACACTGATGGTATTTTGATGAAGGTAGTACTGACACAAAAGACAATCATGTGCCATAAGCCAATTGCGTACTACAGTGGACAACTTGACCCAGTGGTGAGAGGACATTATATGTGCGAACAAGCTTTGGCAGCTTCGGCCTTCGCAGTGGAGGAGTCAGCAGCAGTAACAATGGGGTGTACCACTACTCTTTACGTGGAGCACAACCTCTTTGCGATACTGCAGAAACCAAAGAGCACACTGACCACACAGTGAGCATCAGGGTACGAGGTGATAGTATCGAATGTAGGATTGAAGATACTGAGACGCAAGACTGTAAACCCAGCAACCTTTCTGTCAGATTTTCTCCAGGCAGGGGACTATGGACATGACCGCACAAAGAACATAGAAATGTTTAGTAAGACACAGAAGGTAGAGGATGATGCACTAGAGTGGGGAGACATGCTCTACATTGATGGTTCTTTGACAATTGATCAAACTGATGGGGTCAGACATACTGGTACTGCAGTGGTATGACTGGAGGAGGACGGGACAAGTGAGGTGGTTGCAAGTGCACGGTTACATTGGCATTATTTGGCACAAGCAGCAGAACTAGTGGCTCTCATATTAGCACTGGAAAGCAGAGTAGAGAAGGAGGTGATGATCTATTCTGACTCTGCCTACGTGACATCAACAGTACGCTCAGGACTGACACGATGGCTCAGGAGAGGGATTCCGGATAGCAGACGGGACCCCAGTGCAGCATGCGCTATTATTGGACAGCCTGATCAGGGTGATTGCTTATCCAACAAAAGTAGCAATAGTGAAGTGCCAAGCACACAGGAAAGGAAGCAGCAGATTTTGAGGCACAGTACACTGTGTTTTGGGGGAATTGTGGGAAATGAGAGAGTGAGACAGAAGGCACAGGGAGCGGTGATGAACATGGTAATGAAGGAGGGTTACAATGTATTATCAGAGAGACAGATTATGGAACTGCAGGGAGATGTGCACAAGGAAGAGAAGGAGCTATGGGTGAAAAGAGTGCTGAATGTTTCCAACAGATGCCTTACGGTGACAAAACACAGGGAAAGTGGTCATGCCACTAGCATTATTGAAAACAGCATTGGCACAATTACACTTTCCAACACACGCAGGGAAGGAGGTCATTGCTACACGCATTGGAGAAACGTGGTTCTGCCCCAAATGTTTTAGCACATCACAACCCTACTAGGCATCCAGCATAAATTTGCCTGTGCATAGCACGCACACGCAAATGGGGTGTGTGAATACCTGAATGGACTCCTAAAGGAGTGCATAGCCAAGACTCAGCAAAGCACCAAGAAAAATTGGTTGCATGGTTTGCCCCTTGCACTGTTTTCACTGCCAATAAGCCAGTGTCCGACCACCATTTAATGCCCATGAGGTGGTGACAGGATGGCACATGCATCTTCCTCTGGCCCCTCCCACAAGAGCACTGAAAGATTGTGAAAATAGTACAGATGTGTTTGGGCAGGAGATGTATGAGTGCATTACTTCTCTGGTGGCTAGCGCCTCTTTTATCTCTTGCCAGATTCAGCGAATCTAGGGGGGCCCAGAAGGCCACGAAGAGATTGACTGCGACGACACACCACAAGACTGTGAACTAAAACATCCTGTGAAAGTGGGCGATATTGTGCTCTTGCAAAATTTTATACGGCGCTGGAATGCACGTAGGTTTACTGGACCCCATGTGGTTGAGCAGGTGGCCGACCGTGAGCTCAAGAGGGTCTGGAACCACCTGCAGGACATCAAGCCCTGCAAAGCAGTGCCCTCACCTGGCAACAAAGTCTCTGTGACCGACAGGGCCAATGTTCAGCACCTAGATGAACTACAAGCGCGTTCTGAACTTACATGCCTATGGAGACTCGGACACTCCATGGTCACACAATCTCAAGCAGCAGATACAGTGACTGGAATACTTGTGAAAATTGATTAAGGATACTTTTATTTTTTGCACCTGCAGGGCCAACGTGAACGCAGTGGGGATTGTACGGTTTGTTTTCTTCCATATTACCTTCCACCTGTCACCCAGACACTTTCTCTAACCAATTTGTCCACGCTGTAAGGAGACCCAAGTGATTCAGAGCACGATCCCCTGATGTGTATTATCTTGTCTTCGTAGAATACTTGGCCCAAACGTACCCACAACTTGAGCACGGTGAGCCCCTAGTGCTGGTCATATTAAGAGACCCATCAGTAAGAAAGATCCGGGAGGAGATGTTTGCCTTTGCAATAAGTGATTATTTGGTCCACGGGGCTTAGGGGCACTTACAATACTAACAAGAATAATGCACTTCTTTGCGCATTTCAGGTGGGCAACTGTATCACCGAGCTGCAAGGATCAAGCAGTGTAATTGGAAATGAAGGGAAAAACGAAAGAACATTATCGTTCTATCCTGTCTATTAATTCCCAGTGGATTGATGGGATTCATATTTTGGCAAATATGTTGTTACTGCTACCGCTGTACCCTCTATTAACATTACCCCGATCCAAGCCGGTGGAACTACCATGTCACATGGATGATAGAACACTGCTGATAAGGTAAGGAAAGGTGAGCACAGTGTTGACACACACATGAAGGGAGTAGACCTGTATCTCACCGACACTGCTCGAGTGTCTAAAAACATGTGGTACAAACACGACAAAGGTAGGTAAGGAAACTATCAGGGAGAGCTGTTATGTCTGCTCTTCAATCCCCTACGCAATGAGTGCCTCTAGAAATATCAGCTGGAAGAGCACAATGCCTGATGTATCTTGCGGTGGTACAAACGCAAGGAAGTTATCAAGGGAAGTCAGCAACGTTGAGATGGATGTCGAAAGGTACATTCCCATATGAAGATAATTACATAAAGACATTAGACATGATAAACAATCATTGACAGCTAGACAAAGCCATACAGTACGTGACTGATGGACCTGAGAAAGGAGAAACACAGACTATCACCTTGAAGGAACTGCCATGACCCTGGACAAGAGTGAAAGAAATGGGAGGAGAGCCTGGATGCTGGGACAGACCACAGATACTAGTGCATAGACGAATGAGGAGTGGCAAGATGGAGTATTGGGAAGCAAGGCACTGACATTAGCACAGTCAGTGAAGAAAGTGCAGGAAGAAAATGACAAGTGTCTCAAGGAATGGGACGTGAGTGCAAAGCTATTGACATTGGTGGAAAATGAAGCAGGTCTGATGCCAATAACCCCTCTGAAGACACCAGCCCTGTGCTATCGGAACAATGGTGAGGCTGAAGTTGGTGAGAACGTTGGGTGCAAAACAATTGAACAACTTGCAGCCGTGAGGGTGGGAACAGCAGTACTGATGGATCACTACTGGACTTGTGGATCGAAAGCATTTGAGAAGGTGCCACATGAATGGGGAGGAGTTTGTTCATTGGTAAACATCAACATGCCTTCATTGGTCGTACCAAGGAAGGATGGAAAGCTCGATGAATTCCCGAAAAAGAACAATAAGAGAAGGAAGAGATCGGTCAAGATGGCACCAACGGCCAAGGCAGAGTAGACAGAGAAACTGGAAGGATTGAGCAGAGTGAAGAGAAGGGGAATTACTTTTCAGAAGCATCAGAAACCGCACTGGATGAGATTGCAGCAGAGCACAGGCTGTCCAGCAGGACACAAATGTTCTTCACATCAATAATACCATTTGTGCCGACATACACGAACACCAAGTGGTTACAGATCACTCGCTGGGAGTTGATGTTAATGATTAACTTTGTGAATGGGTTCAACGCCATAAAAGAAGAACCCAGGGCAACAAGGATGGTGGCGCTCCAGAATAGCTATTTTCTGGATCTCCTCATGGCTATGGAAGGAGGAGTTTGCACAAAGATAGGGAGTTCCTGTTGCACATTCATACCTAGGGAATACAATAGAGAGAGCCCAAATTCCACAAGTGTGGAGTCCTATCTTATTTTTGGGACTTAAGACTACACAAGACTCGAAAAGATAGGACTTGGTCCTTTATCAACAGTTATCCATTCATCTGAATGCCATCAATTAGTTCAAAAAGTACACATTTTAATAGAAATTACAAAATTGTCTAAAATACATGATTAAACCCTCTAAAAAGATACATATGTATCGTATTAACAAAGACAAACATCATGCACAATCAATTCTAAAAAATCGTAGAGATACTGACGTTAATGATCTCTAATTAAATCTCTGTTGTATAGTTCTTCTAGATCAGAGTTACGATTATGATTCATCGTTATCTTTTCTATTCTTCTATTCTAATTCTATTCCATTATTAGAATTAGAACATCCCTTCACTGGAATATTCAATTCACTTAGACAGTTTAATTAATTAGACTGACAAAAAAATTCTCGACATGTTTCAGTCCTCTATGTGGGTCTTGGGACTTTCTTCAGGAGTGGTCAATGTGAGGGGTTACAAGTGGGCTTTGGCCAAGTTAGGAATCCTCTGGCCTTCTCTTGGAGATGATAGTAACTGTTGATAAAGAAACGATAAAAAAGAATCAATTTATGTTTCTTCCGACATCTTTAAAAGTGTCAAAGAAGACTATAGGGTCCTATTGGTTACCTGGTCTTCTTAGTGTGCGGGCTTTCTTGATTAGCAGGCGAAAATTTGTCCACATAGGTTGGGTGTTATTTTCTTACGAGGAAGGATCTTCCTACAGAATCTGCAAACAAATAAATGTTTTGTTTGCAAGAAAGTTTCTTACAGCCTTCAGTTTAAAAAACACAATGCATTCTGGTGGTCGTAGTTCCTTTGAGGGGTCATTTAGTTAAAAGGTGTGTGGTATCCTTTCAGTAGTGATAGGTACTCGTTTATATAGATTTCTAAACATTGTGCCGAAACCTTTGTGGCATTTCCATTGTGCATAAACTCTTAGAAAAGGTCGCGTGTTGTCCGCTTACCATTAGGTTTAGTCCAAAAAGCTCTTTTTGTAGTTTTCCTTGCCGCGGGGTTATGCAGATGTGCTAATAGTTTTCTAGCTTCTGTCTTGCGGCTTCTACAGGTGGTTTCTGAAAACAAACCACACGGAGTATGTCAATTAGTTGTAAAGGGATTCCTATTTTCCGTTACTGCAAACAGATCAAAAAAGGCTGCAGTTCAACCCTTCTACAGCTGTTCTCAAGCTAAAATTTTGCAAATCAAATGCTGTGTTATAGCTTCTATTTAGCTCAGTATTGGGAGCGGGTTACTGCGTGTGTAGTGATTTACCTCTTACTTGATCTCTTGATATACCCAATGGTGCCGCTGGGGGGTGAAATGGTATCCCTGTGAGCTGGTGTATTGTAGGAGCTGCAGTTGGCTCCTTCTGCACGATCCTACTTCATAGGAGCTCGCACTTGTTGTGGTTCGTGTCTACGTTTCGGCCGCCATTTTAGGAGGTCTAAATATAGCTCTCTAGTTGTCCTTTTTTAATGTTGTTATAATTAAAGGACCTCTAGTCTTTTTAATCCTCTAACACTGCCACTGACAGACGAAAAATGATTATAAATTGAGACGGTCAGATTTTTAACCAATCTATAGACTCATTGAGTCCCATTTTATCACTTTTTGTTATAAAAATGAGTCTCTGTTCTTTTTCAAGCAGAATTCTGCTTTTTGTATTATGATCTCTCCCTTGTACCATTAATAAAACGGTCCAGCTGAAATTTTCATAACCGTGTTGTGCTTCTCCAAAATGCTTTACTAGAGGAGCATTGATGACTTTATTTTTCAAACAACTTTTATGTTCCAGCATCCTGGTTTTAACCTTCCGGTTTGTTTTCCCTATGTAGTGTTTATTACACAGACATGTAATCATTTATACTACATATTCAGAGTTGCAGTTAGTCATTAGCTTTTGTTTCCAAGGGGTGGGTAACCCTATGTCTATTTCTTTGGTTTTGTGGGTTAATTTACACATTGCACAGTTAGTGCATGTGTAATGTCCACTTATAGGTTTTAATCCCCAGGTTTCGGTAAGACTCAAGGTTTTGATTGGTTTTTCTTTAAGTTTGTTGCTGCTCACTCTGTTCCCAATTGTCTTGGATTTTTTGTATGCAAAAAGAGGAGCTGGAATCCCTATTTCACTCTTCTGAAAGATTTTCCATTGGGTTTTGACTATTTGACTGATGTTCAGACTCAAATTCGAGAAAGTATTGACACATACAAGCATGTCTTGTTGAAGTTGTTTAATGTTTACTTCTAGAAGGGCTTCCCTGTTGTTATTCGCCGCTCTTTTGGCTGACTTTTTAATCAGTTTTTTAGGGTATCCTCTCTGTTTTAATTTGGCCGTTAGATTTTTTGCTTCTGTTTCAAAGTCTGCATTTTGGCTGCTATTTCTCTTGAGTCTTAAAAATTGGCCATATGGAAGGTTATCTGTCAAGTGTTTTACGTGATGGCTGGAGTAGTGTAATAGTGAATTTTTTTCTGTCTTTTTATGGTAGGGTTTGACCAATAGGCGCCCATTCTCATGGAAAATAGTGAGGTCTAGGAAGTCGATAGAAGTTTTTTGAATGTTCATGGTAAATTGTAGATGGGGATTACAATTGTTTAACCAGATTAAGAATTCCTCTGCTTTTTCTACTGTTCCCGCCCAAATTAACAGGACATCATCAATATACCTCGCCCATGAATGAATATGCGCTTCAAAAGGATTTGTTGTGTACAGGTATTTTTTCTCAAAGCATTCTACAAAAAGGTTGGCTAGGCTCGGCGCCATCGTAGCCCCCATTGCTGTCCCTTCTATTTGTTGGAAGTAAGAGCCTTGAAACTCGAAATAATTTCGTGTAAGGGCTATTTCTATACACCACATAATGAACAAACTGGGTACTGGGTCGTTGTCAAGTCTATTAAGTAGAATTTCGCTGATCGTTTCAAGTGTAGCTTGTTGGGGAATATTAGTATATAGGGATACAATATCTAGACCTATAAGGAGTGTTTTAGCGGGATCATACGGTAGATTTTCTTATTTGTTGATCACATCTTTGGTGTCTTTTAGGTAGGATCTCATTTTCTCTACATATCCTTTTAAGTAGTGATCTGCATACTTAGATAACGGTTCTAGAATAGAATTAATCCCTGAAACTATGGGTCTACCCGGTGGTTTAACCAGCGTTTTATGGATTTTGGGTAGACAGTAGAATTTGGGTGTAGCTGGTTCCATTTTGTTTAAAAAGGCCCATTCCTGTTTGCTAATCCATCCTCTGTCACAAGCTTTGGTCGTTTTTGTTTCAATGAGGTTTTCCAGTTCTTTTGTGGGATCTACAGACAATCTCTTGTAATAGTTCTCATTTTCTAGTTGTCTATGACATTCTTCTATGTATTCATTCTTGTTTAGCAACACTATAGCTCCACCCTTATCTGCTCTTTTGATCACAATCTTTTCATTGGAAGCTAATGATTCAATCGCGGTTCTTTCATTTGTGGTCAAATTTTGATACATAGGAATATTTTGTTGTTCCAACTTAGTTACTTCCGCCAGAACTCTTTTTTCAAAAATTATTGATTCTGGCGAGTATGTGTATGAGGGAGGACAGAAAGTAGAGGGATTTTTTAGTCCTGAGTGGTTAATCATGTTGGGTTCTCTATTTGTTTCGTTACGTGTGGCAAAAAATTCTTTAAGTCTTATTTTACGCATAAATTTAAAGAAATCTGTGCGGAACAGAAAAGGATCATGTTTGTTCGAAATTACGAAACCTAGACCCTTTTCCAGAACTTGTTTTTCCATATTAGTAGGTGTGTATGTGGAGAGGTTCACTAGAATTGATTTCCGCTCCTCGGGTATCTCTGGTCCCCATTCCATTGGCCCCGATTGGGCACTTGGTATAAAAAAGGCCGTGTCCCTTGATTCCTGTTTCCCCTTTTCTGTCTGTAGTTAGGGTTTCCTCTTCCACGGTTCCATAGACTTGACAACGACCCAGTACCCAGTTTGTTCATTATGTGGTGTATAGAAATAGCCCTTACACGAAATTATTTCGAGTTTCAAGGCTCTTACTTCCAACAAATAGAAGGGACAGCAATGGGGGCTACGATGGCGCCAAGCCTAGCCAACCTTTTTGTAGAATTCTTCGAGAAAAAACACCTGTACACAACAAATCCTTTTGAAGCGCATATTCATTCATGGGCGAGGTATATTGATGATGTCCTGTTAATTTGGGCGGGAACAGTAGAAAAAGCAGAGGAATTCTTAATCTGGTTAAACAATTGTAATCCCCATCTACAATTTACCATGAACATTCAAAAAACTTCTATCGACTTCCTAGACCTCACTATTTTCCATGAGAATGGGCGCCTATTGGTCAAACCCTACCATAAAAAGACAGAAAAAAATTCACTATTACACTACTCCAGCCATCACGTAAAACACTTGACAGATAACCTTCCATATGGCCAATTTTTAAGACTCAAGAGAAATAGCAGCCAAAATGCAGACTTTGAAACAGAAGCAAAAAATCTAACGGCCAAATTAAAACAGAGAGGATACCCTAAAAAACTGATTAAAAAGTCAGCCAAAAGAGCGGCGAATAACAACAGGGAAGCCCTTCTAGAAGTAAACATTAAACAACTTCAACAAGACATGCTTGTATGTGTCAATACTTTCTCGAATTTGAGTCTGAACATCAGTCAAATAGTCAAAACCCAATGGAAAATCTTTCAGAAGAGTGAAATAGGGATTCCAGCTCCTCTTTTTGCATACAAAAAATCCAAGACAATTGGGAACAGAGTGAGCAGCAACAAACTTAAAGAAAAACCAATCAAAACCTTGAGTCTTACCGAAACCTGGGGATTAAAACCTATAAGTGGACATTACCCATGCACTAACTGTGCAATGTGTAAATTAACCCACAAAACCAAAGAAATAGACATAGGGTTACCCACCCCTTGGAAACAAAAGCTAATGACTAACTGCAACTCTGAATATGTAGTATAAATGATTACATGTCTGTGTAATAAACACTACATAGGGAAAACAAACCGGAAGGTTAAAACCAGGATGCTGGAACATAAAAGTTGTTTGAAAAAGAAAGTCATCAATGCTCCTCTAGTAAAACATTTTGGAGAAGCACAACACGGTTATGAAAATTTCAGCTGGACCGTTTTATTAATGGTACAAGGGAGAGATCATAATACAAAAAGCAGAATTCTGCTTGAAAAAGAACAGAGACTCATTTTTATAACAAAAAGTGATAAAATAGGACTCAATGAGTCTATAGATTGGTTAAAAATCTGACCGTCTCAATTTATAATCATTTTTCGTCTGTCAGTGGCAGTGTTAGAGGATTAAAAGGACTAGAGGTCCTTTAATTATAACAACATTAAAAAAGGACAACTAGAGAGCTATATTTAGACCTCCTAAAATGGCGGCCGAAACGTAGACACGAACCACAACAAGTGCGAGCGCCTATGAAGTAGGATCGTGCAGAAGGAGCCAACTGCAGCTCCTACAATACACCAGCTCACAGGGATACCATTTCACCCCCCAGCGGCACCATTGGGTATATCAAGAGATCAAGTAAGAGGTAAATCACTACACACGCAGTAACCCGCTCCCAATACTGAGCTAAATAGAAGTAAGATATAACACAGCATTTGATTTGCAAAATTTTAGCTTGAGAACAGCTGTAGAAGGGTTGAACTGCAGCCTTTTTTGATCCGTTTGCAGTAACGGAAAATAGGAATCCCTTTACAACTAATTGACATACTCCCTGTGGTTTGTTTTCAGAAACCACCTGTAGAAGCCGCAAGACAGAAGCTAGAAAACTATTAGCACATCCGCATAACCCCGCGGCAAGGAAAACTACAAAGAGAGCTTTTTTGACTAAACCTAATGGTAAGCAGACAACACGCAACCTTTTCTAAGAGTTTATGCACAATGGAAATGCCACAAAGGTTTCGGCACAATGTTTAGAAATCTATATAAACGAGTACCTATCACTTCTGAAAGGATACCACACACCTTTTAACTAAATGACCCCTCAAAGGAACTACGACCACCAGAATGCATTGCGTTTTTTAACCTGAAGGCTGTAAGAAACTTTCTTGCAAATAAAACATTTATTTGTTTGCAGATTCTGTAGGAAGATCCTTCCTCGTAAGAAAATAACGCCCAACCTATGTGGACAAATTTTCACCTGCTAATCAAGAAAGGCCGCACACTAAGAAGACCAGGTAACCAATAGTGCCCTATAGTCTTCTTTGACACTTTTAAAGATGTCGGAAGAAACATAAATTGATTCTTTTTTATCGTTTCTTTATCAATAGTTACTATCATCTCCAAGAGAAGGCCAGAGGATTCCTAACTTGGCCAAAGCCCACTTGTAACCCCTCACATTGACCACTCCTGAAGAAAGTCCCACGACCCACATAGAGGACTGAAACATGCCGAGAATTTTTTTGTCAGTCTAATTAATTAAACTGTCTAAGTGAATTGAATATTCCAGTGAAGGGATGTTCTAATTCTAATAATGGAATAGAATTAGAATAGAAGAATAGAAAAGATAACGATGAATCATAATCGTAACTCTGATCTAGAAGAACTATACAACAGGGATTTAATTAGAGATCATTAACGTCAGTATCTCTACGATTTTTTAGAATTGATTGTGCATGATGTTTGTCTTTGTTAATACGATACATATGTATCTTTTTAGAGGGTTTAATCATGTATTTTAGACAATTTTGTAATTTCTATTAAAATTTGTACTTTTTGAACTAATTGATGGCATTCAGATGAATGGATAACTGTTGATAAAGGACCAAGCACATTCATACCTGCCAATGACAATGATAACAGAACAGAACTCTATCAGATGTAGTGGCACAACTGGCACAGATGCACACCAAAATGGAAGATGAGGCATGAGGAACAGGGAAGGACAAGAGCTGGCTAGCGTATATATGGTCATGGATGCCATCATGGCTGTCAGACGGACTGAAGGCGATAGCGAGAGCTCTCGTGTTGGGAGCAGCATCTATGTGTGGGATCAAAATCTGCATGGCCTTAAGAGAATCGGAGGCGGCTGAGTTCAGTGTGGCTTAATTCTTCACTGGTCAAGCGTTCGCGGATCACGTGAGGCGAGACGAGGCGAGGTTCCTTTCTCTAACCTGACAAGGATCTCGTTGGTCGCACAGCACGGCATGGCTCTTCCAGCTCTCCGGCTACTCTCCAGCTACTGCAGCATCCAGTGCTCAGCGCCCAGAGGAGCCTAGAGGAGAGCGGAAGCCGAGCGGTAGCACTGGTGGAACATTTGGGAAATTCGGCGGCATTGCAGCTCCATGGCTCGGTGCACACTGTGTCTCTGTGTAGCGCTCAGAGGGCCTTCTACAGTGTGAAGGTAAACACTGTTGTTTTGCTGTTTTGCTGCTTGTTGTTTTTCGCCAGGTGATAGCGCTGCTATGACGCCTACAGCCGCTTTTGCGGAGTGTGGGTGGGTGGGACTTGCAGTGTTTACCGGATAGAAAACCAGACAGAAACTTTTATTTTTTTAGAAACTCAATTTGGCCTAATTTACAATATTTCGCACATTGGTTTATTAAGTAGTTGGCTGCCAAGCTCATCTAAGCTACTTCAGCTCTCATCTGCCATTTAGAGCTTTTCAGAGATACTATTTGGAGCTGGGGGGATCGGCAAAAGATTGATTGATTGAGGCCCGGCTGTTTAAAGGGTGAAATCTCTGTGTTTTGCTATTTGGTTACTCAGCTATTTGCTGCCTCACTGTTGGCCGCTGGGAACGGTGGTAACTACGCCCAGTGTAGTCCGGAGTAGCTCATCCTCCTCACGGATGAATTGGATAAAAAAATAAGCAAATAAGCTATTAACCACCTACTCAATAATACACTCTAAGCAGACGAAATATATTAAATATAACCTGCTTTTTGTATTGACTTGATCATCAAGAAAAACCCTATTTAATACTGATTTTGGGACAATTATTCCTTGGGGACTGTGGGCCGCAATTTTATTTTGCGTCCTTTGACCCGAGGATTCTACACCGGAAAGAGACAACCCAAAAACTTAGACCTAACCAGAGAGTACAGCAAATAACACACAAGACTGGGTGTGTAATATTGTAACTGTTATTGCAGAAAACCAAGTATCAGGAGAACATTCTGCAACTCGTCTGGTTTTTGGGGATAGAGACTGCTGCAGTTGCAGCTTGGTACTGGTATCATTCGAGAAGATCTAAACATGAAACTGCGCAGCAAAGTTCTACAAGATGATCATAGATGCCCAAAAAGGGACGGCTCCTACACAGAGGAACTAGGAATCCAAGAAACAGAAACAGCACCACATAGTGCTCTCATTTCAAGTCTGGCAACAGCCAACACAATTACAGTACAGGTGCATGCATGACATACAGGGTGCTGGCCAACTACTAGTACCCCATCTGATATTGCACATTCATGGAAGCGTGGGTTGAAATATACTACTACGACTAATAGAATCCAAAGGAAAATTGAGGAACACTTTGGGAAAAGAAAATGAAGCCAAAGCGAGAATGACACACTCCAGGAGTAAAACTGCTACAGACAATGAAGATATGGAGTCTTCATCTAAAAAAGCAGTTTCCCCTTCGGCCATTATGCAAGAAATGAACCCAATTGGAAATGAGGTAACAACTGACTCATTGAGGGAAGGAGATGAAGAGGGGATATTCTCGCGGGAAGAAAATACTGGTAAAGAAGCAATTGATTCCCCTATGGAAGCAGAGCAAGACCGCAGGAATTCAGTAGAAGAAGAGGCTTTGAAGTAATCAAGTACTGCTACTTTAGAAGCTTTGAACTTTGTACTAAACTCTTTGGTAACGGTCTTTGACCAACTGAAATCCGAAGTACAATTACAAGCTTGAACTCTTTTGGAGGTGACCAGGGAAACAGCCTGTATAGAACCAGCCACAGTGGGGCTGATTTCAAAAATCAATACAATAATTATACCCTCACTGAAAGAACAGAGGGTGGAGCTTGCAAAACAAGGTCTAGACTTATCAGCCATTGAAAGAACTCTGGCAAAAAACAAAGAGGATGAAGACAAGAAAAATTGCTTATTGTTAGAAATATTATCCTTATTGAAGGATGACAAAATAATGAAGAATAGGGACCTAGCAGGTGCAAAAGATATAGATCAAGAATCTGACTGCTTTGACGATACCCCCCTCTCGGAATCGTTTTGAAAGAATTTAGAAGACTTGCGCATGTCTTGGGAGAAGAAGAGGATGGAGCAACTGAGTCCCCCATAATAAAACAAGGGGTTTTATCAGAAAATAAGAATGAAAAATCTCCTGACTGGGTAGAAGCTCAAAGGAAAAAAAACAAAGGGGGAGAAGAGGTCTCAGATTTAAGAAATAAAAAAAAGAATCCGAGTCACATCAATAAAAAGAAAGCTAATGTGGGCCTGCAGACAAATCCCATAGAAATCCCACAGGGCACAGACACAGGGGCCAAGAGATCCACAAATCTCCCAGAGAAAATAGAAGGAAAGAAGGAGAGCTATGGAATTAAAAGCTGCCCTTAAATAAAGGGATCTCTATGGGCCCCAATATTCTTGGGGAAAGGAAATATTTATTGAAAAAAACACGGCTGTTAAACCACTTACAAAAATAGCACCGATCGTCCTAAAAAGAGCCTCTCATGGAAATATAATTCCCCCCGTGGTGATCGAAATAAAAAATGTTCAAGGGAAAACGAAGGAAATAGAAGATAATCAAAAGGGGAAAGGAAAAGATCATTCAAACCCAGGTTCCTTGGAGGAGAACCCTCAGCCTCAGCCCCAGCCACTGGTGGATAAATCGGAAGAGCAAGAATACGCTGTACCAAAACTATGGCTTAGAGTTTTAAACAAAATTCCACAGCTTACTTCACTATGTAGGGGGGCCATTTTGGGCTACTTCAATAAAGTCCCAAACCTCTTTCTTTTTGGATCAGGAGACATGCAATATGTAAAATTCCCAAGCACAAGCAATACGAAATTGGGAGAGGTGGGGTTTGCTTCATTAAAAGCATGGAAAGCAATAAGAAGTAATAAAAAAGAACTAGAAAAAGTGAATCTACAAATTTTGGAAACACCCCCGATGGAAACAATGCAAGAAAAAGAAAGAGGGAGTTCTGTTACTGAAGAGCAACATTTAAGAGCGACGGACCTTCCAAACCAGAAGGAATGTCCGAATACTCAGGAGAAAAATGGAGACTCAAAAGCCAATACGCTAGCGGAACTTCCAGAGATTCTTACGCAGGTACTTCAAAGACTGGGACTGGGCCGACAGAACCTTTAGGCAAGGTGTATTAAACATCACGAGCTGGAATACCCGTGGACCGAATTCTTTTACAGCAAGTAGCAGAAAGAAAGCTCTCTTTTCCAACTCTGGTGTCATTTTACTTCAAGAGACCTGGCACACGCATTCAATAGAAATTGAGGGCT
The DNA here is from genome assembly GCF_040938575.1 of Ambystoma mexicanum. Classification (NCBI taxonomy): domain Eukaryota; kingdom Metazoa; phylum Chordata; class Amphibia; order Caudata; family Ambystomatidae; genus Ambystoma; species Ambystoma mexicanum. The sequence goes on along the minus strand of NC_090924.1, from coordinate 862,686,075 downwards.
TTACTATATTTACTGTGCCAGCATGTCAAAAAATAAAAGGCTAACCATCTGGAGGGCTACTGCTTGGGGTTAATAACTCCTTGAGTAAAGAGGTCATGCTTATACATAGAGAACGGGATGGTATTCTGGCACGTAAAATAAGGGTGCAAACATCAGAGGGATATTTATACCTCATAATAATAAACGTATGCTGGAACCAAGCTCGCATTGGCCTACAAAATGTTCATACGTTGCTAAGCTCAGTACTAGAAAAGATCGCACTATATCATGGAGAGGCCAGTGTGATCTTTGGAGGTGACCTGAATGCGCAATGCCTAGCAACGCAGGACCCTAAAAATAACTTAAAATGGGCCAAAAGATCACTACTTAAACTCTTGGGGACTTTACATGCTAAATGGCTCGGTTCAGGGAGATAATCCGTCAAGACCAACATGGCAGCGAGGCAATGCCTTCTCTACGCTGGACTACTTTTTTGTTTCAGAAGAGCCACAGGTGAAGGAAATAGCATTGAAGATCATATGGGGAGAAGGGAATGATCACGCTCGCATAAAAGCTAGTCTTCAAAACATCAAAAGAAAATCAGAAGAAGTCCGCCCACAACCTACTTGTGAATAAAGGCAAAGCAACATTGGTTAAGTACAAGAGAGAGGGGGAAAAAGCTAAATGACAAACTGAACCACATCTCAAAGATCAAAAGGAAAATTGCAGGCCTGAATGCTTCAAGTCCTTTATCTGGTCTGTCCATCCACCAAATCCAGGAGCACCGAAGAATATAACCCATCATCAGCACTCATTTGACAAAGAAACGTGGGAACGGAAAAAGATCCTAAGGAGAGAATGCAGACAAGTGAAAGAAAACCCCATAAACCAAACAGAACGACAAAGAGAACTGCAAAAGCTCAAAAGAGATTATAAGCAATGGTCAAGAGCAAGAAAAGCACTGAGAATCCAACAAGATAATGAATAGATGCTTTCAGCCCTCTGTGAAAATAGCACACGGAACCTCTGGCCAATTATAAACAAAGTGGGGAAGAAAACAGGCGCATATAATATTCAATGTAATCTAGTAAATGAAAAGAGCTGGACAGAATATCTAACAAAGAACTTCAAAAATACATCAGATTTCAAAGGTGGGGAGCAGGAAGTCGCACAATGGGAACTCAAATGTGATACAAATTTAATAGAAGAACTCATATTGAGTGCCTCATCTTCGAAGGCAGCGGGTCCAAACGGCCTCACCTACCAGGTCCTAAAAAACAATGCGAAAACATGGGCAAACCTCCTCTATAACCTCTTCAATGAGATAATAGCGTCAAAAAGATGTCCTGCGTCTTGGAAACAAGCAGTTGTTATACCATTCTTCAAGGGGGGGCGATAGATCTCAACCAGAGAATTATAGACCAATCGCCCTCCTTGACATTGAAAGCAAAATATTCATGCAAATCCTTTTGTTAGAATTGGAGGATTGGGCTAAAACCTCAAATGTCCTGTCCAAATGCCAAACAGGATTTAGACGTGGCATGTCTACAACACGAAATGGTATAACGTTCAACCTGATAGCAGAATACTCCAAAGAACATGGGCAGGGCCCGAAATATGGAGCCTGGATAGACTTTCAAAAGCCTTCGATCTTGTAATAAGAGAGAAACTTAACTGAGGGAGTGGGGACTACCAAGAAATCTGTTGTCAATACTAATTGAGCTACATAAGGACACTTTGTTGCTGGTAAGATTGGATGAGGCTGGTCATCTTATCGACTCAATTAGTGTTGAACAAGGAGTGAGACAAGGATGTCTGGGAGCGCCATTCTTCTTTAATCTGTATCTCTCGGACCTGGGGGCCTTTCTGCAATCATGGACAATGGCGAGCCCAAAATTAAACTCCACAAAAAATATTTGGCTCGCCTATACAGACGACATAGTTCTATTTGACAGGACAGCAATAGGACTACAACATCTATTGAATGGTCTAAGTGCATATACCAAAATGAATGGACTCAAAATAAATCCCAAGAAATCTAAAATCTTAGTGATGAAACATCCGGCAAAGCATATTCACTATGGAAAATGGTTCTTTGAAGGAGAGCCAATTGGGAGAACAGAAGAGCTAGTTTACCTGGGCTATACGGTATTCTCAACACCCTCAGTTATCAAAGTGGAAATAGAAATGAGACAGAAGGTTGAGAAAGTGGTGTCACAAATGAAAAAAATCTCCTATGACATTGACTGGCAAAAAATGGAAGGCCAGCTCTGGAAAAGATCATTGGGATTGCCAAACTGCCACCCTATATCTGTTTTAATGTTTCAACTCGGCTTAAAATCATTAAAGCAACAAGTGGGATGGAGATTGCTCTCACTATACAGGCTCATAATAATCCCCCCAAAAAACTCACTTTATGAGTACATAAAAATGCAGCCCCAATTGGACAGATCTAAGATTCTTTGACGGCTGGAAAAAACAGTTCTGGGCACCTTAGCTGAAGCCGATTCAACACTGGAAACCTTGAAAGAAAATCCACTGAAGGCAAAGTAAGAAACAGAAATAATGGACTGGATCAAAACAGGGACTGAAATGCAGCTTGCAAAACCAAAGAATGGCTTTTTGACTGTAGAAAAAAAGCTGGGAGAATTGCCAAAGTACTTACGAAGACATCCTGATCAGGATTCCAGAAATATATTCTTTAGAACACGATTAAACCTAATTCACACAGGTGAAATCCTAAGCATTAGAGACCAAAAACACAAAGCTATCACTCTCTGTAAAACGTGCACAGATATAAGAAAACAAAATCTGCAACATTTGCTTCGAGACTGCGCAGGAACGTGGGAAATTAGAATCATTTATTTTTCAAGGTTTGTGTTGAGAAAATTTTTGGAATCTCTTAATTTCAGGGTATAATACTGCTTTAACAATTGCAGTAGGACAAGTCCTAACAAAGATTGGTCTGCTTTCCATGGAGACTAATGAAAATGAGGACAGCAATCGTAAAGAGACGTATGAGAAAGTGGGGGGGTAAGGAAAGAAACAACTGGCTGGATTCCTCTTCTTCCCTTCTTTTGATTTAGAAACTTGGATCTGGAAAAACAGGAAATCTTGAGTAGGACTTGATGGACAAAAACAGAACATATATTAGAGGACCCACAATTAAGCTCTAAAGCTACATTTCTGTCTTTCTTTATTTCTAGAGGGCTAGAAATGTGTTACATCATACATTTTAATTGTAAGATGATACATTGTTTTATATGTGCTTTTTGTAAAGGTCTAACATGATCAAAAACATTATAATAATCTGCATGGCATCGGAATGCAGATCCTGATGGATGTTAACATAGGAGGAACAAAGGATGACATTGTTGCAGAACGGGACAAGCTCAGATCGAAAATTGCACAGTGTCAACTATTCCAAACTGAATCCATGAAGCTGGACAATCTGCATGATCCAAAGTACTATGAAGGAAGGTAGGTTTGGTGCAACCCCAAAGGAGTGCATTGATACATTCACTGCTCGTTCGATGATCTCACAAACTACTATGGAAACCTTGGAGGAATAACAAAGATATGGCAGCCCACAGCCACAGGACTGTCATATAAGGATGTGGTTGGCAGGTCGACCAGATGGGGGGCTGAAGAGGGATGGATGACACGGAAAAAGGCCAGGAAACACTAAAATCACCCATTCTATTTTGAACGAATTCACAACGGACCAATGGTTGACAAATATGTTGAGAGATATCCCCTCAGCCAGACATACGCCCACAACCAACCCTACAGACCATGTGCGGTACAGGTTTACCCCAAACTAGATGAGAAGCCCCAGGCTATAACCAAAGACACCTCAATTGACAGTCTCGATTAAAGCACCAAGAAGCCATGTTGCTGACCTTGTTAGAGACGCCGCGACTTAGCAGCGTTAGACATGAAGTACAAGTGCCATCCGCGCTTCCGGGACATAAACACACACACTCGAATACATGAAGAACATGAGCATACAGCTCTATAGTTAGAGGACAGACACATATATATATACTGTCATTGCTTTTATTATTTTTGCCATTAGCCAAACGCAGCAAAGCAGAAGCCGGAAGAAGCAAGAGATTCTGAGCAAGGCTTGCAGATGCTTACATGTAAATAACCCTATGGAGCAGCAGGGGCACCTATGGGACCTGGCAGAACCAAGGGTGACTAACCTATGGAGAATGTAGCATAGCACGAACATTGTAGAAACTGCATTGTAATGGTTTAGGAAAATTACAGTAGGCCACAGGCCTCACAGCGAGAGCCGAGCTGAGCTGTATTCAGGCTCGACAAAGAGCAAAACGTGTGAGACAGGACCCGCTGCCAAGGCCACAAAATAGGGTTGACATTCCATTCTCTGAATTGACAAACCTACCAGCTGCAGTAAATATGAATTATTCCTCATAATTGAGAGCTGCACAGCGCAAAATCATGGTCTCCAAACATGTGACGCAGCAGACGCAGACAATGGACAGCGACTAACACTGGGAAAGGGAGCCGATCTTAGGCTACCAGACAGAGGACTGCAACAAAGATGTTACAATGTGAGACAAGTGTTGCACCGAGCAAACAAGCACTCTCATAGACTAAGGTGGTACACACAAGTTACAATGCAGACACATAGTCATTCTTAGTACCTTAAAAAGGTACACAGAGAGCTGAGAACTTTTGCAGTTCCCAGGCCTGGGGACGTCAGCTCTAGCCAACCACAGTTCAATATTTTAGGGGTGGGTAGCAACGGGCCAGAACCAATGGTAAGCCCACCACACTGCAACATTGTTATAAATAGTGACTTGGGGGATGGACCAGGCCAGCCACCTGACATGCGAGGGCCAGTAGAATAACATGTATAGTGTCCACTATAGGTGATAGAAGGCTCAGTAGCCAATTAGGAGCGCTGATAGGTTTTTGGAGACAGGCACAAGTAATGATGAAGCAGTGATGTAATTTTGCATCAAAACTGGCGTGCGAGCCAGAAGATGTTGAGTCGTCTACTGGTTTTTTCTGTCCCTGTGCTGATCCCTGTTGGTTTTGTCTGTAATAAACCGCAGTTTGAACTTGCCCTTGACTGAGTCTGTTTATCCTTTGGAAGGTGTTGGGCCTTCGGAGAGTCCGCGAACTCCTAGTGGCCCTCTGGCATACCTGGGAGTTTGTCCCAACAAATTTGTGAACTGGGACTGTTTTGCCCTTTATTTTCCCACAGTAGCTCAGACATATTGTAGTAATTGTTCTGTGTTTAGCTCATAATGTTGCAGGAGTGGTGGAAATTCCAGAAGATCCGTTTCTGAATGTGCAGATTTTTTTTTTATTCAGCTCCTTGAGTGTTTGAATTATGTGTAACCATAGACCTTGCAGAAAGGCAGATGCTAGTACTGTAGCTAAGATGTTATTGCTTTATTTTATACCACCATTTGTGCTCTCTCTCTTATAGACCATGATCGAGGGACCCATTTCGCAGGTCAGGGTTTCAGAGAGATCGGCAAGTCCATAAATATCTCAACAGTTCCATTGTGCTTAGTAGCCCCCCCCCCACCCCCAGTCTAGCAGAATAGTTGCAAGCCATAACAGAGATCTTAAATTCGACTGTCCAAGATGTGCCAGGAGGCAGGCCTCAAGTGGCTGAGGCCTTACCCCTAGTTCTTTTGTATATGCACAGTAACTCTCATAGGAAATATGGCATATCTCCCCATGAAGCTCTTACTGGGCACCCTTTGAGTAAGAGTATTTCCCCTCCAGTATCTGCACACCATCTGAATTTCCATCTTGAAGATGGGAACGTTTTGAATTACTGTAACGCCATCATAAAATCTATTAGTTCTCTTCGTTCACAGGTGAGGGTTACACTACCTGAACTAGCTACTGGTCCTTGTCATCGCTTGCAGCATGGGGGCTATGTGTGTGTTAAAGTGCACTAATGGAAGTAGGAGCCACAACCCCCACTGGCACTGACCCTACTTAATCTTACTCACTGTTAAGACAGCTGTCAAGTGCCTGGGACTTTCATGCTATTTCCCTTGCATCCAGATACAGGAGAGTACAGCTGCCCGCCCTCTCCTCCGGAACCGATCTTCCTGGAACGGTGGAATGGCTACCTCGGGAACTGAGATCTCAGTAGCTGGCCCGATTTAATTCATGCCTGATCCTTCTATCGATTCTTAAAAAGGGGTGGCTGCCAAATCCACCACTTCATCGTTATCTGTGGGCAGATGTACTGAGGTGAAACCCACTACTGTTGGAATTGTTCAACATTGTTGGATTTCTGCAGAAATTGCTGTTCACCCAACTACAACAGATTCGGGAGCCACCTCAGGCTCTGCAACCCCCCTCTGCAGTAGAGGCCAACAGTAGCCTCCCAGAAAATTCACAGCCTTCTGTCACTGTTTTACCAGATCCTGTTCCCCCGTTCTAGGAAGATATAACGTCTGCCATGCAAAGGGCTGCTCTAGAAGTGAGTAAAAAGCATGAAGACAACATTGGTTGCTACTTGAGTTTGCTATTGTTTGATGCTTTTCACAGTGCACCGCCACTTGCTATACTGGTGTTGCTGGTCTCTCTAGTGATCTGCAGCCTGCTTATCCTGAGGCTGACATATGGTTACCTGACTCGTGAGGAAAATGTTGCACTGGACTGACATCTGTGAATTGTTTATAACTGAAGTCCACTCTTGAAATGTCTCTTGAAGACGATGAACTTTTGAATACTGACTTTAACATCATCCCTGGAACTGTCTATACTTAGACATTTGAAATTCATGTTTCAGATCAACAGAATTCTTGTTTCTAAATAATTGTCAAAATATGATAATAAGTGTACCATTTTTAGTTTTCTCTTTACCCACTACCATTTCTACTATCAGTGTCACCTTTCATGGGTCATAGGGCCCTGATGCACACCCTTTGGTTGACAGCAAAACTACTTAACTTCATGCAACCTAGCAGTGCAGCTGCTTTCCGAACATTTCTAATTGCTGGAAATGTGCTTATTTAACTCACGATTTGACTTCTGGATTCCCTGTAGCTCCTGTTCCTTTTAACTGTAGAGATGTATGAAGTGATATTAGATTGGTTTCCTGCTCCTGTGGTCCCGAACCCTGTATTGGTCATCATTCCCAAATGGGGTTTACTGGCCCCCCCAAAGTTTCCCTTACCCTCTAAAGCTTCCATGTATACCTGCTTCGATTCACTTATCCACTGCAGCTAAATCTCTCCTCTTTACATCAACGCGGGCTCTATATTCATGGGGATTAGTAAATGTCAATATCATCTTTCCATCAGTACCAGTTTGACCATTAGCAATTTTACTTTCTCTTTTGACATAACATTACTTTTGTGGAAGCCGGATATTATACATACAGAGGAACCTACTTCATATGTGCTGTCAATCCTTATTCATGGTTGCCCATGGATTGGAGTGGGAATTGCTACATGGTTTACACCATGCCTGCTATTCATCATTCTTTCAAGTTTTCCTCAGCCCCCAGATGGGTTGGAGACTATCATTGTTGGAGTGGGATATAAAATGCCCGGTTTGGGTGTCGAACTGATCCAGGATAGACTGACCAAACTCCCCTTAATGCTTGAAAGGGTAGGCAATGATACTACTATGCCATTATTTCTTTGAACACAAATGAACAGGTAGCCATCCGAACTATGGTAACGCAAAATCAAATGGATTGTAAACTATCCTGGCATCTAAAGGGGTGTTTGTGCCCTTGTTGGGTAAGAGTGCCGGACATGTATTCCTAGCTCCAGTAACAATCTCACAGATAACATGCCCCACATATGTAAAACTGTGGCCACACTCCATGAGGACAATAACTCTGAGTGGTCCTTATGGCCCTGGTTGACAATCTCCTTTGGTTGCCTAGGAATGTCCATTTTGCATGTAGTTGTTTTGGTATTTGTCCTCCTGTTAGAAGTATTTTGTTTATTTCTCCTGGCCAAATGTTTCTTTTCTGCAAAAAAAGGCTGCTGGAACACTGTGGGTTCCCGAAATGTTGCTCCTCATGGAAACTTTGCAGAGTTAAACAGAGTTTGGGATGTATGATGTCTAGACCCAACAGTATTGTATGGGTGACACTAATGAGATGATCTCATAAGAAGGGACAGTGTTGAATGAAACTAAAAAGTAAAGGCATGTTGTCACATGCCATACACTGAATCCAAAGGAAGACATGTAATGCTGATTAAGAATCGAACCAACTTGAATGCTGCTATGTTAGTTAGGCCAGAACAATGTAGCCGTGCTCTGAGCCATTGGAGATGCGACTCCATGTTTGCTGCAAGGGGCATGCATGGCTTGCATGCATTCCATTTGGCACACCTAAGCAAGCATTCTCTCGCTCCATTACTCATGCCCTGCCCAGTTAGGCTATTTTTATGAACTTTCGCCATTATAATTGGCCCAATCGTAACTGGATGACACTGCTTTGTAGTCGAAACTATATAAAGCTCCCATATAGCCTTGTAACGAGTTGCAGCCTCAAATACTGTTGTAGGTCTCACCCTACACGATAGTAGAAGGAATGACAGAATTATGGTTTCTATTTTGAAGTTTGTAAGGTTGGCAGGCAGCCCAATTGTTCAGTGCCTAGGAATGGTTTAATAATCACTGTTGTATACATCTTTCTCTTAGTAATCAAAGTGTGTAGAAAGGTCTAAGAACTGCTGTGTTTTCGAAGTGGCATGCTGGGTTTGGGATTTGTTCGTTGTGAACTGCTTGCTGATGTCTGTCTACTGCCTTGCTGCAATTTTAACCAACCTACCTCAAATGATGGCTCGATGGATTTGTCCCTGCCACCTGTATCGTTCTTTGAAGTGAAAGAAAAAAGTGTCAAATGGGTATAAAAGGTGTGCGCAAGTAATGCCTTTACATTCCTATATGACAGATGGTTTAGTGTTCTGTAATTCCTGTAGGGCATGCTCTGCTTTTGATTTTTATATTAACATGGGAAGGCAGGCGCGGTTTGAAACACAATTTACTTGTATGTATAAGCGCCTTCCAAATGCACAATAAATACATTTCTGATGCTTGTTAATCTGCTTAGAATCACATGCTGTGCATATGGTTCGACATCCAGTGGTAACCGCGGAGTATTGCATCTTGTCTTTCAGGAAACAAAAGGGGACGTCGGCATAGGCGTGTCTGTAACACTATCCCTATCGTGACGGGTGTAGTGCCCAAAATCCCTCACGTGCCGAGTTTCCTCAGATTGTTTTTTTCCGCCCAGATAACTGGTCGCCCTATAGCAGAGCTCTTACTAGAGACATTGTTCATCTTTACCGAATTGTCGGTTTATTCCCTGTTAAGTCACTTCGCCCAATAAGAACATCTTCAACAAAGACTACGGGGGAATCGTCTTAGGCTGTGGATTTCGGCGCCTAAGATCCGGCGGCCGGATTTTCCACGTGGTCGGGCCCTCTGGCCGACCTATACAGTAGGGAGAGTGGGGTCGGAGTGGCCATATTGTTTAGCATGTCTTTCCTCCTTTCCCCTCTTTTCCCTGTCGGTCTGGTCATCCTTCCCTTTTGCTATGGAAAGGACTCCTTTTAGATTCAGGGTCAGATATCCTTGGAAGGACGAACACAGGACATGTAACGCTTGTCTCCCCCTAGAGCACGACGAGAAGCGGTGTGCGGCGTGCAAACTCCTTCGGCCCAAGACCCTTAAGGAGCGCCGTGTAAAGCAGTGGGCGCCGTATGGTAGGTCACGCGTGGAGCCTCCCTCCCCAACCGCCACGCCAGCTGAAAGTGACGGGGGTACTTCGGATGACCAAACATCCAATGCGGATGTTATAGACCTTGAGGCGGACGCTTCTAGGTCTGCCACTCCCGTCCACGACCCTTCCAGGCTCGACTCTGGTCTTGCTACAGGGACTACACCCGACGACAGGGGCGTACAAGCGCATCGCACTAAGCACACAACCCCTACGCCAATTTCGACATCTTCGTCGAAAAATGCAAAAGCGCCAACGGGGCTCCCGAAAACTTTGCTGGTTCCCTCGGATTGTTCAGATCCAAAGCCTTCCCCGCATCCGCAGCAGCGCATTGCGACTGGGCAGTTGAAACAGACCAAGGGAGCTACTCCAAAACCTACACGCGTCGAAGCTCGGGAGTCCGACGCTTCAGCGATTTCCAAGGCCTCAATAGGCCCGAAAACTACGGCTAGGCCTCTACCCGGAAAAACGACTGCTAGGCCTTCTAGTGCCATGGACGTTATTTCTACTGCCGAGAAATCGTGAGACAACAAAGCCGTTGTCTCACGATGATTCAGTGACTATCCAGAGTAGCATCGGAAGAATCGCAGCGGTGGTGGGCCTTACTCCGGTTCTGCCTAAGGTTATGGGCCAGGCCGCGGAAAAGATTTTGGTGGATTGGGTTCCCGATTCCGATGAGAATTACGTAGATAGTCAAGGACCTCTCTCCGACACCCTGAGAGGTTCCTTTCGATGCCACAGTGCGGAGGACGCCATTTCTCCTCGTGTAGGCCCGTTTGGGTTCTCTAAATGGACTACAGAAACATTTGAGGGTTGTTTGGATCGGCTGGAGCAGATTATCAGTTCTTCTGGTCATGCTCCCCCGAAAAGGTCTCGGGTAGACCCTAACCTCCGAATTCAAGAAGTTCCGTCTTAGGTTCTCCAACAAGAAGACGTGGTCCATATGTGCACATATAGAGACATCTACAATGAAGAAGAAGCTTCTTTTCTTGAAAACTATGAGGAAGATCAACAGGATACGACGGAGAACTGGGAGGAAACCCAGCAGGAAGCTCAAGATCCTTGGACACAGCAAGATCAGGACTCTGATATTTTGTGCCTAGACTCTCCCCCGTCCACCCCAGCTCGCCAGGCCTCCCCTGTCGATGACCAGATGGCTTTCAACTCCATGTTGAAGAAAGAAGCTGAATACTTCAAAATTGCCACTCAAGAGGCGGTAACTGAGCAGGAATTTGTGGAGGATATCATTAAGGAAAAACCTCAGGCGAGTCAATCCATCACCCTCCTTAACTCTGTTAAGAGACGGGTAGCTCCCTCATTGGTCTCACCTGCACAGACATGGGCAGTGAACCCGAGAGTCGAAAAATTATTTCGACCTTCTCCTTACGACCCTCTGTATATCAAAGGGCATGCCATCCCAGACTCACTGGTAGTGACTACCACTCGAAAGAGGGCAGGGGTACCCCTTGCCACGGGAGAATCACCACCGGACAAGGAGTCTAAAAGGTTCTATGCCCTGGGCAAACATGTTACATCAGCAGCTGCATAACCCATTCGGGTTGCTAATAATACTACGCTATTAGCAAGCTATGCTGATGCCCAATGGAACTTGCTGCAGGAAGGCCTCCAGGAGGTTCCTGAACACGCCAGGACAAAGCTTCTCGCCATTGTTTCGGAGGGAAGACTGGTTAACCAGAATGTGGTGAAGAACACCCTGGACACTGCAGAAACAGCAGGCAGGTCTCTTGCACAAGGGACTCTTCTGAAAAGACATGCATGGCTGCGTACATCAGGATTTAGACCTGAGACTCAGGCCTCCCTCATGAATAAACCCATTGAGGAGACTAACCTCTTGGGGAAAGCAGTGGATGAAGCGTTAGAGACAGCCAAGAAGGAGCATGAGACTATAAGGTCCTTGCACCAAATTACACAGAAGACCTCATCCCAGAGGGGTAATAATTCTTGGTGGTCCTTTCAAGGGCAAGCCCGTGCTGGTCAAAACAACTACAGCATGGGTAACTTCAACACAAATCAAACATCTGGAAGCCCCACTTACTACCCCTCAAAGGGTCAGAAACGCGGCAAAGGTAGAGGCAGAGGCCCCAATCCCAGAGGAGCCACAGCCTCTGGCCAGAAATGACCACCAAGTCCAGGTCCCCTCCCATGTCTCCCCGGTTGGGGGGCGATTAACATCTTTCCTCAAGGCATGGGCGGGGATAACTTCCGACCAGTGGGTCTTAAAGACAGTCGCCAACGGTTATTGCGTGGAATTCGCCCGACCTCCACAGTTCAGACCGTCATGCTCACGGCGCCTTTCACCGGACCATCTGGAGATCCTGATCCAGGAGGTGGAAGCACTGCTGGGAAAGGACGCCATAGAAGCCGTCCCTATTCTTCAGGTAAACAAGGGTATTTATTCAGTGTACTTCCTTGTACCCAAAAAGGATCTCACCATGCGTCCTTTTCTAGATCTGCGCCCAGCGAACAAGTTATAAAACCCCAGAAGTTTTGCATGGTAACACTGCAGGAGGTGATCCCTTTGCTGAAACAAGGGGACTTCATGGCAACATTGGACATGAAAGATGCATACTTTCATATTTCAATGTTGCCAGCACACAGAAAATAACTAAGGTTCATGATCCAGGACAAACACTACCAATTCAAGGTAATCCCCTTCGGCATCGCCTCGGCACCAAGGGTGTTTACCAACGTCCTGGCAGTGGCAGCAGCACACCTGCGCAGACTATCAGTCCCAGTTTACCCTTACTTCGACGACTGGCTCATTACGGGGGACTCGTTAGACGCTTGTTTTTCGAACACCCAAAAAACAGTAGACCTCCTCTTCAGCCTGGGTTTTTCAATCAACGAAAAGAAATCCAGCTTAGTCCCCAGCCAAGTAAAGCAATTTCTGGGAGTGCGAATTCGGACGGAAGGCGGTCTTGTCTTCCCCTCCAGCGAGAGGGTTCAGAACATACTCTCTCAGATTCCTCAATATGTAGCCAGTCGGGAGGTGACGGTACGCAAGGCCATGCATTTGCTAGGGATGATGGCATCATGTATATACTTGGTTCCCCACGCGCTGCTGCGCAGGTGTCCCATGCAAGAGTGGCTCAACAGCCACTGGTGTCAGGCCAGCAGACAAAGGGAAGATCTGTTAGTTATCTTGCCAGCCCTCGTTCTCTCTCTGCAGTGGTGGTCAAGAGAAAACATCTTGAAGGGGAAGACCTTCACCACCCCTGCAGTGGAAGCCACTCTCACAACAGACGCTTCGCTCACGGGGTGGGGGCCTCACCTGCTTCAGCAGACAACACATGGAGTGTGGTCTCCTCAAGTAGCGTCCAATCATATAAACTTACTGGAGCTATTAGCAGTGTTCAAAGCATTGAAAGCCTTTCAGATGCAGCTGCAAGGGAAGACAGTGCTGATCCTAACTGACAGCACTACAGCAATGTATTACTGAACAAACAGGGGGCACTCACTCTCCAGGGCTATCCAAACTGCCCCAAAACATATGGATATGGGCTCTCAAACACAAGATGTTTTTGTTGTCACAACATGTTCCAGGGGAACTCAATCTTCTGGCAGACGTACTCAGCAGATATTTTCCTCTGCCAGAAGAATACGAATGGCGACTGCACGAAGACATTGTGTCCAACATCTTCGCAGAATGGGGTTTCCCAGAGATCGACCTGTTCGCTACTCAGGAGAACGCCCAATGCCAAGACTACGCCTCCAGGTACCCCCAGAACCGATCCAAGGGGAATGGTCTCTGGATAACTTGGTCAGGGAAATTTGTCTACGCTTTTCCCCCAACTCCCCTTCTCAACAAGATAGTGCACAAGATGCACCAGGAACCAGTTACCATGATACTGGTGGACCCCATGTGGGCCTGCCAGCCCTGGTTCGATCACCTGATGGAAATGTCCCTCTCCCCACCAATCAAGCTGCCCTGCCCGTACAACATGTTGTCTCAGGACAGGGGGGAGACCCTACACCCATGCCGGCAGACTCTGAACTTGGCAGCCTGGCTCCTGAAATCATAGAGTTTGGACACCTGCAACTCCCTCAGAGGTGCATGGACATAATCAGGGAAGCGAGGAAACCTAATACACGTTATTGCTATGCCAGCAAATGGAAACGTTTGTCATCTGGTACAATTCCAAGGGCGTCAATCCCATTGACTGCTCACCCTCACACATTGTGTTGTATCTAGCCCACCTGTTGGACTCTGGGTTAGTCTTCAGTTCCCTAAAGGTTCATCTGGCTGCTCTGTCAGCCTACGCCACATCACAACAAAAGGTATCGTGGTGGAAAATACCGGTGATTAAAGCCTTTATGGAAGGGGTTAAGAGGATTTATCCTCCCATCTCTCACCCAGCCCCTCGATGGGATCTGAATGTGGTTTTGACCAGGCTCATGGGAGCACCTTTGAGCCTATGCATAAAGCAAGTCTGACTTATAAAACAGCCTTCTTAGTGGCTATAACTTCTATCAGAAGGGTTATCGAACTACAGGCTCTTTCTGTTTTAGACCCCTTTGTCACAGTCCACAAAGATAAGGTAGTTCTGTGCATACATCCCAGGTTTGCACCTAAATTCATCTCGAAGTTCCATGTGAACCAGTCAATCGAACTGCCCACTTTCTTCCAGAACCCTACTAACATGGCCAAAAGAAGCCTTCACACACTAGACGTGCGCAGGGCAGTCATGTTTTACCTGGAAAGAACTAAACCACTAAGGAAGACTAAACAATTCTTTGTTTCAGTGGCAGCTGGTAGAGAAGGGGACCCTGTCTCTAAATCAGCTATCTCAAGGTGTATTGTCAAATGCATCACATTGTGTTACACTCTTGCTAAGAGAGAACTGCCCTTCAAGCCTAGAGCACAGTCTACTCGAGGCACTGGGGCATCCATAGCATTCATTGCAAATGTTCCTCTTGAGTCCATTTGCAAAGTGGCAACCTGGAGTTCTGTACACACCTTTACAAAACACTATTTCCTAGACACTCATTCTAGGTCTGATTCTCAGGTGGGACAAGCAGTACTAAGACATCTTATCTCTACTGTTCCTTCTCACAACCCACCTCCAACTCCGGGTACTGCTCGCTAGTCTATGCACAGCATGTGATTCTAAGCAGATTATCAAGCATCAGAAAACAGGCATTACTTACCATAATAGCATTTCTGATGATTGTATCTGCTTAGATTCACATGCGCCCTCCCTACCTCCCCGCTCGGGGTGTAAGGAACATAGATGTCTTACTACTTTCTCTCTTTACTTACTCACTCACTATAGCCTTGGGCTCCCTCATGGCAGAAAAAATACAATTGGAGGTACCTCGGCGCGTGAGGGATTTTGGGTACTACACACGTCACAATAGGGATAGTGTTACAGACACGCTTATGCCGACGTCCCCTTTTGGTCCCTGAAAGACAAGATGCAATACTCTGCGGTAACCACTGGATGTAGGACCATTTGCACAGCATGTGAATCCAAGCAGATACAATCATCAGAAATGCTATTACGGTAAGTAATGCATGTCATTTAATCTGCAGTCGACTGTAGGTATGTGTGCATGGGCCTGGTAATAGTAAAAACATCTATGAGGGGTCAGGGGAACTTGCTGTGGGTATACTTGGCGCTGCTGGTAGGCTTAAAGTGGCATTCTGAATCATCCAGGGCTTTAGAAGTTTGTCCAATGAGAATTTTCTAGGCGTGATGCTGTTCTTTTGTGCTCACAATCCTCCTTTTCACTGAATGTGAAGTCCCGCCTATGTGATACATTATAGGAGGACATAGCAATAAATAGACTGCTAAGTCTGGCAATGTATACTATCTTGATTGGGTGAAGCATTTTGGATCTACTAACCGACAATTTCTTTGTCCTTTTCTGTCATTGTGCCTCATTCCTTGTGGGATATGAAAATGTTCTCCTGCACCATGATAGTGTCAATGTGGGCCATACAGATAGGGCACTGATATACGGATAGGTAATGTCTCACCACGTTCCCAGGCTCTGAACCAATTGGCCTGACTTCTGTGGTGTCAGAATATGGGCATCTGCGTTTGTCTGTGGAAGTTATGGATATTGTAGTGCAATCAGAATAGGGTTCTAGAAACCCAACATCCTTGAGAAAATGAAAATGATTCTGCATCTCATATCAAATCATCCGTCTGAATCTTGCTCCATCTCTTCCACGTGAGCTGTTTTGCTACCTTTTCTGTTGATTGTTCATGTCATTGAAGAAGATATCTGTTATGAGTAGCTGCCCCTTTAAGGCAGCCCTCGTCAGGGGGCGAGACGTCACCACAGGAAGTGACGTGGAGAGCAGAGGACGGTGCCGGGAAACGGCACTTGCAGTTTGTATTTAAATAAAAGAAGATATCCTTCCACACGCTGGTGTCCGTGTCTTTATTGGGGCCATCTAACCCCCAACATTTGGCGATGAGGAAACCTCCTGCCAGCGGTCCTCCTCCTGCCCTCTCCAGAGATCCCTCCATGCGTGCTCCTCTTGCTACTCCGGTGATTCCACTGGCCAGCGGCTCCCTGCTCCTGCTACACGCGTCACACCTAGGCGAGCGCTATTCCTGGACTCCGCCTGCAGTCCCGCCACGCGTCCACCCGGCGGGTGAATTCAATGCAGAAGGACAGCTGTGCGATCCCGCTGTGTTCCACTGTGAACTCTTGATAAGTGCGAGTGATCCCGTTGCACGCATCGTTGCTTGGGCAGCAAGGTCAAGGCTGCTGTCAGAGTTGTGTGCAACATATAAGGCCCTTAAGACATTTCACTGGGTTCTCGGGATCGGGCTGCCATTTCTAGAAAAAAAAAATATATATATTTTTTTGTGATTGTGTACTAATCCTCATCCTGCTGTGACCCTCTTCCTCGTCACAGTACGTGACACGTGGGCAAGCCCAAAAACGATCACAAAGTGTCTCTCGTGCCGCAAAAACCACAGCAAAACGCCACAGGAGTGCCCCCAACTGAATTGGGTGCCACAGATCACCACTACACGGTCATCCCAGCCTACAGTGTCGTCGCTTGAAGGGTACGCTGCCCGTGAGGACCAACAATCGCCTCACCATGAGTACCGCAGCAGATCAAGCTACGTCCAGCTCGCAACAACCACCTGCAGCCACGAGGTCCACCGCCACGGCATGGCGCATGCCGCCCCTGGTCTCCATGACGCCGCAAGCTGACAAAGGAGCAAGGTGGGTGGAATGGCTGGAGGACTTCAATAACTTTATTGACGCTGTAGGGGAAGAAACCTCCCCACGTCTACGCAGCATGTTCATTCACACGGCGGCTACAGAGATAAAAACGCTGATTAAGACCATTCCACCGACAGAAATTACTGACTTTGACAGCCTCATAGCCGCCTTAAACAAACGCCTCGTCATCGCTCCCAACAGGGATTATGAGAGATATGTCTTCAATCAATGTTCACAGCGCAGTGACGAGACAGTAGATGAATTCCTCACGAGACTTCGCGTCAAAGGAGCGCATTGCCAGTTTGACGCGTTTTCACTGGATGAAGCACTTCGACTCAGGGTAATAGAGAGATGCATGTCAGCGACGCTACTGAAGCAGCTTCTAAAAAACCTGTTACTATTGAAGAAGTGAGCGAAATGGCACACATACTTGAGAGAGTAGAAAAACAAGCCTCACACATGGCCAGCAATACCTCCACAAAACACGACAAGAGTGACATTATAGCGGCAATCAATGCTAGCAATTTCAAAAGCTACGACAGAAGCAGCAACCCAAGCGGCACATCGACCCCACGCATGCAAAGACAATGTTACAGATGTGGGATGGCATTTCCGCATGCAGGTTCCTGCCCGGCGCTCTCCCAAATATGTGGTAACTGTGGCAAGGAAGGACATTTTCAGTCTGTATGCAGGGAAGGAAAACCATTTCCCACACCACGCTTGGGGGTGAACTCGCAGGTCAGACCGACCCAAAGAATGTTCCCAACCCAGCCTCACCAGGCACAGTTCTATCAACAAGGACCGAGGCGATATGTACGAGTGGTGGAGGAAGTATATCCTGACGAAGATGGCCCGGAATATGCGGCGCATGGACAAACCGTGCAAGTCATGGATGAATATGATGGACCACCATTGGTACGACGCGAGACGTTAATCGAATCTCAGAGGGACTACGACTACGAGAGCGCATTTGACCCACATGTCCATGATGAGTTTGTCAATCTTATAATGAATTAAAACCCTTTAAGGCAGCCCTCGTCAGGGGGCGAGACGTCACCACAGGAAGTGACGTGGACAGCGGAGGAGGGTGCCGGGAAACGGCACTTGCAGTTTGTATTTAAATAAAAGAAGATATCCTTCCACCTGCTAGTGTCCGTGTCTTTATTGGGGCCATCCAACCCCCAACAATATTAGATCCAGAAACCCTGTTTTCTCACCCCATTGGTAAAGAATTTCTACGGTTTGCAACAAAGATTATAGACAATCCGACCTCCATGGGAATTCAATGTTTGAAGGGGAAAAGAAAATGCTGCACTACGCCAACAGGCCAACTTCAGAGAGGATCTGAGAGGAGATCTCCCTCCCTTGTCCTTACCATGTGGTAAATACGATGGGAACCCCAGAAGACTAAAAGAATTACTTGACACTTGTCTAGTGTATCATATCTTTCGCCCACAAGCATATGAGTTGGACATAGCCGGGTGGGGACCTCGGACGTCCAGACATACGTGTCCGCCTTCCAGAGGCTGGCTTCAGAGGCCGGAAGGCCTGATACCGTGCAACAGACCCTGTTTCGGTCAAGGATTACAAGACAATATCAAGGACGAACTTGCTTGCATTGCCTGTCCTGCCACATTCCAGGAATTGGTGACGCTGTCCCTACAGATAGAGTTCCGATTAACAGAACGCAAGATGGAAAGAAGACGTATCAGAACAGGTCTGCCTTTGTCTCCTCTTGTGTCTACCTCCTCTGAGAGATCATCGACTAAGGAACCTATGCAGATCGGAACGGCCCGAGGACCCCTTACACATACAGAACGTAAGCGACGGAACGACCTTGGGCTGTGCATGTATTGTGGATCTTGATAAGCATCTTTTGAGGAACTGTCCTGAGGTGCCTCTGAGGCGTCAGGGAAATTATTGACCCCAACCTTGAACATGGACAAGGTTGCAATACAACCCGGCTCCAGGAATCAGAAGTTGATAACCGTCTGATGTCGTTTAACGTCCTTCTTCAAGTGAAAGGAGGTCTTACCATCCAAGCACTGGCCATGCTGGACTGAGGTGCTGCGGGCTGTTTCATTAATGATACCTGTGCCAAGGAACACCACATCCCACGTCAAGTCAAACCAAACTCGATACCAGTGGAAGGTGTGCCTGAAATCAGGACCCATCCTACAGTACGCCTTAAGAATAAAGGTATCCATGATGGCACATCACAAACACCTAACTTTTGATCTGATCCGTGCTGCACACTTCCCTATTACCCTGGGGATACCCTGGCTTTGCCGGCACAATCCAGATATAGACTGGATATCTAACATAGTAACATTTCAATCCCTGTACTGTCTCAACTATTGTTTGCATCTGGGTGAGGAAGAACCTTGTGCTGAGAAGGCAGTAGCTCTCCAGACCACCGTGGTAAACTCAGTCCCGCCACAGTACAAAGAATACCATGAGGTCTTTGAAGATGTTTTACCCAGGAGGCTACCACCTCACCGGAAAGAGAATTGTTCCATCAATCTCATTCCCGAGACTGCACTACCCCTTTGGAAGGATGTATCCCCTATCACTACCTGAGAGGAGAGCTCTCAAGGAATACCTCGAGGGAAACCTTAAGAACGGCTTGATCCGTGATTCCACCTTCTCGGCAGGCGCGTCTCTCTTTTTCATCCCTAAGAAGGAACCACTGAGCTAAGACCATGTATTGTCTACCGCGGTCTCAATAACATTACCATACGAGACAATTATCCCATGCTGCTCATTGAGGACATCCTGGAGGCGGTAAAAGGGGATACTGTCTTTAATAAGCTGGATTTACTCGGAGCCTATCATCTTCTACGTATTAAGGCTGGGGAAGAACGGAAGACATCCTTTCGGACACCGTTAGGCCATTACGAATACCAGGTGATGCCGTTTGGTCTGGTGAATGCTCCTGCTCAATTCCAACGGTTCATGGACAACATCTTCGCTGATCTCCTCCATTCATCGGTAGTGGTCTATCTGGACGACATCCTGGTCTTTTCAGCAAATCTTCACAAACATAGGTGCCATGTCTTGGAAGTCCTACATCGTCTGAGCCAAAACCAGCTGCTAGCCAAGCCAGAGAAGTGCACGTTTGAGGCCTCCACAGTATCATATTTGGGTTTCATTCTTTCAGCCAAGGGGGTCCAGATGGATCCAAACAAGGTCAAGGTGATCCTACAGTGGCCTGTTATGAGATTAGTCAAGGACATACAGAGATTTCTGGGGCTAGCACATTTTTATAGGAAATGTATTCCCAGATTCTCAGAGATTGTCTTACCAATAACCTCTTTACTTAAGAAAGGGGTCCGGTTGGTTTGGGATCAAGCAGCGGAAGAAGCCTTCCAAGGACTCAAGAGGTCTTTCGTCTCTGCCCCTATACTAAGGCAGCCAGACCAGTCTATCCCCTTTATTGTGGAAACAGACGCCTCAGGAGGTGCTTTGTGGCTGCACTTCTACTGAAGGAGGAAGATGGTCTGGAACACCCTATCGCCTACTATTCAAGAACCCTCAATCCCAGCGAACAAAATTATTCGGTTCTGGAAAAGGAACTCCTCGCAATTCATCAAGCTTGCGAGGAATGGAGACACTTACTCCAGGGAGCATCCCATCCTTTTCAAGTTCACACAGACCATCGCAACCTTAAGGTTTTACAGCAGATGGAGTGCTCCAATGCCAGGCACGTACAGTGGGCCTACTACTTCTCTCAATATGACTTCAAGATTACTTACTTACCTAGATGTGAAAACGTCGTGGCAGACACACTTTCCCGTAGCTTTGGAGAAGAATCAGGACAATACACTGGTCATGAGAAGGTCTTTGCAGGAAAAAGGTTCATCAGGGTGGTGGACACCTTTATCCAACAAGTCAAGTAAGCTCTAGTAGCCCACTGTCAGTAACAACCTGTCATGGTCATGAAATCACGGGCACAGGCATGCAGGGGTCGCATGCACAGGAGACCTTGGTGGAGACTGTCCTGGCGCCTTTGGCGCCAGGCTCATGAACAAGAACAGCCATTTAAGTAAACAAGAACATCAATTTAACACCAAAAAGCTTTTATTATGGACATAGCACTTCAGATGCATTAACCTTGAACATTCCATCCATTAAGCAGGATGCATTAACCTTGAACATTCCATCCATTAAGCAGCCCCAAGTGTATTCTTTGGTGTGGCTGCTAATGGATTGCCTTCGCACATGCTCACTCTCTAGGAGTGTCAGGGTGTGGCTGGTAAGCCAGCCCTAATGGGCGTGCCCACGATCTCAGCTATATAAGCTGCCCGATCCTCAAGACAGACGCTTTGTGTTATTCTGCACTTGCAAGCAGCGTAACGCTCACCGTCGCCAGAGGTCAGACTTACCTCTGAAGATCCTGCTTCCTGGACATCGTGATTCCTGCCAGCATACTTACCAACTGGGGAAGCTGTTCTTACCTGTACATCTCTTCGGCAAACCAAGTGTTCATCTTTACACTTTCCTGTCATGATCTCTGCTTCCAAAAGGTCAGGGTTTTCCCAACTCCCTTGGAAGCAGATCCATAACCCAGGTTCCGAGTGCCAACCAGTCCCAATTGGGACCTTTTGGACCCAGTCCTGGCGCCAGTGGCACCAGGCTCATAAATATGCCCAGTCCCAGCGCTGGAAGCGCCGGGCTCATAATGCTTGGGTGGACTTACCTGCAGCAGACCATGCTGCTTACTTGCCTGCCAGTTGAGCCTCTGATCCTCTTCTGTTTGGAACTACTTTTCCTGTTGGGTGGGGCAGGAGCCACTCCCTAGATTCAGAACACTGGAACTCTTCTGGAAAGCAGGAACTCTTTTCTTATCTAGGCGTGGCTGTGGAAGGAGACACCTAAGCACTACAGGAGGCTATTTAAACCACACCCGATGGATGAATCTTGCTTTGCATTATTCTGCATCCTCTGCAGCAGGACGCTCATCGTGTCTTCTGCATCTGATCCTGGGCCTAAGGAAAAAGGCTTACCATCCTGAATCCAGTCTTCAGCAACACCTATAAAGACAAGAAAGAACAGGTTAGCATTACGGTCTTCAGTGACAGCTCTTCACTTACCTGGTCCAACGGCTGTCACCAACGCCTCGCGCTGCATTCCGGCATCTGAAAGACAAAGGCTTACCTACTCTTCGTGCGCTCCGGAGGTCTTCACACTGCATTCCGGCATCTGAAAAACAAAAGCTTACCAATTCTTTGCACGCTCCGGAGGCCTTCGGCGCTGCATCCCGCATCTGAAAGACAAAACAAGGTGCGTTTAAAGACATTGGGGAACTTTAATACTCACGTGCCATTACTCCTTTCCACATCTAACCCAGTGGGTATTCCGGCACCCTGCAGCCGCTCCGAACTTGTACCTGCAAAATAAAAAGACAGTTAGAGCGCCTCGTGAAGCAGGCAACAAGCGCTTACTTACGTGCTTCCAGGCGCTTCTATTCATCACACGGGCTCCATCTTCAACTCGCTTCAGCCCGTCATCCGCCATCGCCGGAACCCTGCAAAACAAGAAACATCATTACTAAAGACTTTAAAGACATTAGAATTACTCGAAACTTACCGTTCGTGCAGTAAACGATGGACAGCAGTCCTCTGAAGTCAAGAGGCCTGCTCCCCTTATCCAGTGAAGAAACTGGTTACAGCACCCTGCCCCAAGGCAGATGGAGAGCACAGCGTTCACTTACCCAAGACATCTTACCCTTCGTGTCAGCCATACAGTGCACAGAGGTCCAGCCCAAAGAGCCAGCCGTGTGTTACACATCACCTTTGAAGATACGGTATACGCCCAGTCAAGACCGGCGCCTCTACGGGAATCAGGTGAGCGTTACAGAACGCAAAGCCTACCACAAAACTCCCGTCCAGGCGCTATGGAAACCTCGGATACCGACCAGCTAGCCCAGTTACTTGGGGAACTAAGGGCAGAAGTGCATGCAGCCCGTCAGGAAACGAACGCTCTAAGAAGGGAACTGATTATTTCCAAGGAGCGAACAGATGATCTCGCTAGACAATTGCTACAGTCACAAGCCGGACAGACCCCGTTACCCGCATCTGGGGGAAATCCTCCTTCTACATCCTCTATGAATCCAGTGCAGATCAACCTACCTGGGAATGTACCTCTGGCTCCGCCCGAACGATTTTCTGGTGACCCAAAGAGGTTTGCAGTATTTATCAATCAGTGCCGGTTGCATTTCTTATGCCGGCCAGCAGCCTTTCCAACTGATCAAGCTAAAGTAGCTTTTGTGCTTTCGTACCTTGGTGGCAATGCGGCAGACTGGTCGATCCCTCTAGTAAATCAAGATGATCCGGTCCTCCATGATTTCCAAGCTTTTCAGCTCAGTATGGAAAAGCTGTTCGCAAGACATTCACAGGGGCAGGCCTTGGACAATGAGCTCCTTTCGTTGCGACAAGGTAATCAAGACCTTTTGGCTTATATTGCGTCTTTCAACAGACTGATAGTGGAAACTCAATGGCCTGAGGACAAAAGGATTACGCTGTTTTATAGAGGTCTACGTGGAGAGCTCAAAGATGTGTTAGCCCAAGTAGTGAATCCCCCACAAGATTGTTCGGACTATGTAGACTTAGTCGTTCAAATAGATCACAGACTGCAGAACAGGAAGGCTGATCGTTCCAAGTTTGAAGCTCGAGTATTTTCCAAACCGCCAACTCCTTCCAAAGGAGTAGACTCCGGGGAACCCATGCAAATAGGGGGTCTGAAAGGTCCTCTAACACAAAAGGAGCGGGAAAGGAGAAAACAGTTGCAATTATGCCTCTATTGCGGAAACTCAGGGCATTTTCTTCGAGACTGTCCGGTGAAACCTGCCAAGAAGGCAGTAGGAGCTGCAGTTACCAAAGTTACAAACTCTGAGCAGGGAAACGACAAGAATAGAGGTCCTCTTGCCGAGCGTGAAAACCAGTTCCGTGACCTCGCATTTCGTGATACCTATGGTCCTCATTAGCCCTGATAATCCGGATGGATTACATGCAATTGAAGCTTACGTCGACAGCGGTGCCATCAGCAATTATGTGGATCATGAAATGGTGTTGAGGATGAATCTAACTCTTTGTCCCAAGGCTGTAAAGGACGTCATTACTACGGTGGATGGTACGGGGATAGCCTCCGGGCCAGTAACGCATACCACTCAAGAGGTGACGCTAGTAAGTCAAGATGGACACCATGAGAAGATCGTGTTCGATGTGATCAAGGCCCCTCAGTTTCAGATTATTCTAGGAATACCTTGGTTAGAGAAACACAATCCTCTGATCGATTGGCGAGCAAGAACGGTCCAGTTTCCAGAATGTGTCTCTATTTGTCACCCTCCACCTGGTGTTGCACTGGCAGCAATTTCTTCAGAGACTCCCCAGTTACCTCCCGAATACCTAGAATACCAAGATGTTTTCCGGAAGGATCAGGCTAACTCTCTACCTCCTCATAGGTCTTATGACTGCCAGATAGACCTGATACCTGGATCTACTCCTCCTTGTAGTAGAATTTATGCCCTCACCGAGCCTGAGAACCTTCACCTTCGACAATACCTGGATCAATACCTGGCAAATGGGTTTATTCGTCCTTCCAAGTCCCCTGCTTCTTCAGCTTTGTTCTTCGTTCCAAAAAAGGAAGGAGACCTTAGAACTTGTATAGATTATCACTCCCTGAACCAGATCACCATTAAGAATAGATATCCGTTACCTTTGATCCCTGAACTCCTGGACCAAGTCAGAAAAGCATGCATATATACAAAGCTGGATCTTAGAGGAGCTTACCACTTGGTACGAGTAAAAGAGGGCGATGAATGGAAGACGGCCTTCCGCACCAAGTATGGGCTATTTGAATATCAGGTCATGCCCTTCGGACTTTGCAATGCCCCGGCCGCCTTTCAATATTTTATGAACGATGTCCTCAGAGAGCTCATAGATGTGTGTGTTGTTGTTTACATTGACAACATCCTCGTTTATTCTTCATCGGAATCTGAACATCGGAAACACGTGAAAATGGTCCTCGAAAGATTGCGTCAACACAAACTTTTCGCTAAGTTGGAAATATGTGTTTTCAACCTGACTGAAGTTGAATTCTTGGGATTCATATTATCACCTGGCGGAGTGCGTATGGATTCAAAGAAGGTCGATGCAGTTCTCAAATGGCCATCACCATCCTCCGTAAAAGGTGTGCAAAGCATGTTAGGCTTCGCTAACTTTTACCGCAGGTTTATCCCCGAATTCTCTCGAATAGTCCAGCCCATCACTGCCTTGTTAAAGAAAAACAAACGTTTTGAATGGTCTACCGAGGCGGAACAAGCTTTCCAGGATTTGAAGACTAAATTTATCTCTGCACCAATCTTAAAACACCCTCGCCCCGAACTCCCCTACATCGTGGAAACTGATGCTTCAAGCCTTGCCATGGGGGCAGTTCTATCACAAAAGGACCCGGTAACCAATCAGTTGCATCCCGTGGCATTTTGGTCCCGCAAATTCTCGCCTCCTGAAATCAATTACACGATTACTGACAAGGAACTTCTGGCTATCAAGTCTGCCTTTAAGGCTTGGCGGCATTATCTGCTGGGGGCCCGACACACTGTTACTGTGATTACGGATCACCGAAACCTGCAATATTTGAAAACCGCAAAAGCCCAATCCTCTAGACAACTCCGTTGGGCATTATTCTTTGCCGAGTTTGACTTCATAATTACCTATCGACCTGGTACAAAGAACGGGAAAGCTGATGCCCTTTCTCGGATGGGAGTGGAAGAACACTTGATCAACCCTAAACCTGTACCAATCATTCCCGAACAAAGAATTCTGGGTGTAATCGCCACAGAATCCATAGAGGAAGTTAAGGATAAAGCCAGGCAACTTGTAACTCCAGCAGACATACAGAATTGGCATCTGCAGGGAAAAGACTTTGCAGTAAAGGACAACTTATTGTATTTCCAAGAACGATTATACCTACCCAGCACAGATTTACAGAAAAAAGTAATCTCTTGTTATCACGATTCTTTAATGGAAGGACATCCCGGTATGGCCAAGACCTCAGAAAAGATCAAGCGCTGCTTCTGGTGGCCGTCTTGGAAAAAAGATATCAGAGACTTTATAATGTCCTGTGGAGTATGCGCCCAAAACAAGAGTCAAAAGGAAAGACCAGCAGGCCTCTTACGCCCTATTGACATCCCACCTCGCCCTTGGCATACGCTTTCTATGGACTTCATCACCGATCTACCTCCATGCTCCGGATACAATACGATTCTAGTAATCGTGGACTTATTCTCCAAGATGGCGCATTTCATTCCGCTCAAAGGCTTGCCAACAGCAGCAACTCTGGCCCAAAAATTTCTCAAAAACATCGTCCGACTGCACGGTTTTCCTTCGTTTCTAATTTCGGATCGAGGTAGTCAATTTATTTCTCATTTTTGGCGAAGTTGCTGTCGGTCGGCTCAAATTGATGTGAGACTATCGACCAGTCACCACCCTCAGATCGACGGACAAACTGAGAGGACCAATCAAACTCTGGAACAGTATTTACGCTGCATGCTGCAACAAACTGAAAAAACTTGGAAAGACATCCTTTGGATAGCCGAATATGCCTACAATAACTCTGTCCATTCGGGAACTGGGAAAACCCCGTTTTTTCTTTTGTACGGCAGTCACCCTCGAACCTCGGAGTTGGATCCCCTCCAAGATCTTGAAACACCAGCAGTAGACTACCTGCATTCTACAATCACCCAAGCCTTTAAGGAAGCTGTTTCTCACCTTCAAAGGGCTAAAGAACAATACAAGAAAGGAGCAGATCAACATCGGAAGGAAGCCCCTCAATATCAAGTAGGGGATCAAGTCTGGTTATCCACCAAATATCTACCTCTAAAAGGGCCACGCACATTCAACCCAAGATACCTTGGTCCCTATTCCATCACTACCATAGTAAACCCAGTAGCGGTCAAGTTGGACTTGCCCCCGCACATGAAAATACATCCGGTCTTCCACGTCTCTCTATTAAAACCAGTGCAACCTCAAACACGACTAACTACATCTCCAAAACCTATCCTAGTTGATGGAGAACTCGAGTTTGAAGTCAAAAGCATTCTGGACTCCAAGATCTCCAAATCTAAACTATTTTACCTAATTGACTGGAAAGGCTACGGCCCCCAAGAGAGATCCTGGGAACCTGCTGAATATGTCCACGCTCCTCGCCTAATCAAAAGATTTCACCGAACATTTCCTGACAAGCCAAAACCCCCGGAGAAGCCCGGTTTGGGAGGGGCCTTGAGGGGGGGTACTGTCATGATCTCTGCTTCCAAAAGTTCAGGGTTTTCCCAACTCCCTTGGAAGCAGATCCATAACCCAGGTTCCGAGTGCCAACCAGTCCCAATTGGGACCTTTTGGACCCAGTCCTGGCGCCAGTGGCACCAGGCTCATAAATATGCCCAGTCCCAGCGCTGGAAGCGCCGGGCTCATAATGCTTGGGTGGACTTACCTGCAGCAGACCATGCTGCTTACTTGCCTGCCAGTTGAGCCTCTGATCCTCTTCTGTTTGGAACTACTTTTCCTGTTGGGTGGGGCAGGAGCCACTCCCTAGATTCAGAACACTGGAACTCTTCTGGAAAGCAGGAACTCTTTTCTTATCTAGGTGTGGCTGTGGAAGGAGACACCTAAGCACTACAGGAGGCTATTTAAACCACACCCGATGGATGATTCTTGCTTTGCGTTATTCTGCATCCTCTGCAGCAGGACGCTCATCGTGTCTTCTGCATCTGATCCTGGGCCTAAGGAAAAAGGCTTACCATCCTGAATCCAGTCTTCAGCAACACCTATAAAGACAAGAAAGAACAGGTTAGCATTACGGTCTTCATTGACAGCTCTTCACTTACCTGGTCCATCGGCTGTCACCAACGCCTCGCGCTGCATTCCGGCATCTGAAAGACAAAAGCTTACCTACTCTTCGTGTGCTCCGGAGGTCTTCACACTGCATTCCGGCATCTGAAAAACAAAAGCTTACCAACTCTTCGCACGCTCCGGAGGCCTTCGGCGCTGCATCCCGCATCTGAAAAACAAAACAAGGTGCGTTTAAAGACATTGGGGAACTTTAATACTCACGTGCCATTACTCCTTTCCACATCTAACCCAGTGGGTATTCCGGCACCCTGCAGCCGCTCCGAACTTGTACCTGCAAAATAAAAAGACAGTTAGAGCGCCTCGTGAAGCAGGCAACAAGCGCTTACTTACGTGCTTCCAGGCGCTTCTATTCATCACACGGGCTCCATCTTCAACTCGCTTCAGCCCGTCATCCGCCATCGCCGGAACCCTGCAAAACAAGAAACATCATTACTAAAGACTTTAAAGACATTAGAATTACTCGAAACGTACCGTTCGTGCAGTAAACGACGGACAGCAGTCCTCTGAAGTCAAGAGGCCTGCTCCCCTTATCCAGTGAAGAAACTGGTTACAGCACCCTGCCCCGAGGCAGATGGAGAGCACGGCGTTCACTTACCTAAGACATCTTACCCTTCGTGTCAGCCATACAGTGCACAGAGGTCCAGCCCAAAGAGCCAGCCGTGTGTTACACATCACCTTTGAAGATACGGTATACGCCCAGTCAAGACCGGCGCCTCTACGGGAATCAGGTGAGCGTTACATTTCCAGAACGTCGAAATCTTCATCTTGGCACCGCAGCACGACACGCTCCATCGTTGACAGCAGCGCCTGCAAGGAAAAACAGAAGACATGGTTAAAGATACAAAAAACAGTCAGTTTAAGGTTGTGCTTCGCCATACTTTGCGCTTTTCCTTAAACCATCACTTACCTGCTATCGAACATTGCGCTAGCATCCATCTTCCATCCGGCCGCATCTCCCGTCTCACAGCTGCATTGAGTCTGCATTTCCATCTAATGGAAGAAAACAGAAGAGAGACATTATTGCAGGCATAAATAGGAGCAACATATAAATACATTTAACAGAACAAACAGCATCACAAGAGCTCAAGAAAGACTTGCCAATCATAAGGAGAAGCATAGTCGCTGCTGGACTGGACTAATCCTTATTAGGGATCAGTGAAGGAACTAGATCCCATTTGACCCGCCCCTGCCAGAAGTAGCAGAACGGAGATCTTATCTTCCATAATTCTCAGGTGAGCTTTATGGGCCGGCATATTCTCACAGAAACCGTACTTTGGGGTGAAGGGATCGAGAGGTACAACAATCACAGATTGGCGCACTCACACACTCTTATCTCCATGCAGGAGCAGTATCACCACGTACCACCGCTCACAGCTTTTCTACTGAGGGAGAGGCCTGAAGGGGGTGATTCAAGTTCAGGGAGGGCTGCAACCGGTCCCCAACGCCTCCGCAAAGACCAGGTGAGCGTAACACAACCTTTCCCTGCAGACCCTTGATGGTCTGCTGGTCCGGAAGACAGCCCTGTATCTACCAAACCAACAACTCCGGTCTCAGGCCATGTCGTGGTGCCACAACCTTGTAGTGGCTTGCCATAAGGGCCAAGCCACCACCCTGGAACCGACAACTCGCCATTTTTGGTGGCCAACATTAACTAAGGACATCAGGGAATACGTTGCTACCTGTCCTACTTGTGCACAGAATAAGTATTCCACTGCCAAATCTTTGGGTCTCTTACAGCAGGAACCATCACCACCAAGTCCGTGGCAACACATCTCTACTGATTTAATCGTTGACCTCACTCTTTCACAAGGTTATACTGCTATTATGGTGACGGTAGACACCTTTAGCAAACTTGCCCATTTCTCTGCACTCAAGGTTCTTCTGTCTGCTTCTCACACTGCTGAGGTCTTCATCAGGGACTTATCCAGATTACATAGACTTCCGCTCACCATCGTCTCGGACAGAGGCTCTCAATTTACCTCCAAATTCGTGACTACACTGTGTAGGCATATGAACATACTTCGGGCTCTCTCCTCAGGATACCACCCAGAAAGCAACGGGCAGACGGAAAGATTAAATGCCACATTAGAGCAATATCCCCAGTGTTTTTGTAACCATGAACAGAACTACTGGGCTGGTCTCCTTCCACTCGCCGAATCTGCCTACAATAATGTCAAACACTCAGCTATAGGGATGTCCCCTTTCTATTGTACTTATGGCTATCACCCACGTCATCTTCCTACACAAGGACTACCTACATCAAGTGTGCCCACAGTGGGTCAATGAATAGGGATTCTGAGGAACACGCACACAGAAGCATCAAGGAACCTTCAGGACACCAGACAAGACTATAAAAGATGGGCTGACAAGGGTAGGCGATCCAAACCATCATGGGAGAAAGGCACTAAGGTCTGGATTTCCACAAAGTTTCTTCCCCGGTGGGTCCATACAGGGAAGTTCTCTCTTCTTTTTATTGGACCATACACCATCGAAAAAAGAATCAACCTAGTGGCCTTCTGCTTACGACTCCCTCCACGACTGAAGTCTCTCTTCAAGGCATACCTGCCCGATCCTTATTCAAGGAGAATAAGAAGACTCAAGGGTAACTCTGACGACTCTACCAACGTGTACGAGGAATCCAGTTTAATTGATTCTCGGTACAGGGAGGCTGGTTTACAATCCCTAGTCCACTGGAAAGGCTACCCTGCTTCTGAAAGAACCTGGGAACCAGTAAGCAATATAAAGGCCCCCAGACTGATCCGTCTATTTCACAAGTACAACCTGTGAAAGGAAGGAGCTTCCCCTGGAAGAGGCATTATACTCTCACGAATCAGCCATGGCGGCTGTGAAAGCGGTGGAGATTTCAATAGGCACACAGGAACTGGCTTCAGCGGTCTATACTGCCTCCAACATGGCCACTGCAGTGCTTTTTACCGGAACGAAGCAACAAGCAGATGCATTGCAGCTCTGCTCGTTTCGAGTACCAACGCTCCGTAGTCTTGCATCCCGCCTTATCTTTGGGTTCCCGTGCCTTGCTGCTATCCAGCTCCACCGGTATCCTGCTTCAGTTTTGCTTCTCTTTGTTCCTGCCTCCTCCGACCTTGGTCAGCCTTCCGCGCTCCGCTGGCAGTCTTGTCTCTCTCCTCTTTATCACATTTTTGCTACCTTCTGTTTTCCTTCTCTCCTGGCGGTCCTCCTGTGCTGTTCTGCTTCCCCTGTGTCCGTGAAGATCCCTTTCTACTCAAAGCCTCCCTTGCCTATTTCCAGCATCTCAAGTCCATTCTGGGTTCGAGAATTCATTCTGCTGCATTTTGGGATTAGTAGTTCTGCCCTGCCACTGCGCTTTCCCAGCAATCTGCGGCTGTCTACAGTCTATGCTTCATTGTGGGTAACGGAATTCACCACTGGATAAAGATTCTTCAGTCGACCTCAAAAACTCTTGGATACTTACATCAGACAAGGTTTTCTTTTAGTCTTCAGGCCTTTTACCTGATATGGGGTCATCTCCCTGGAGTCCCCACTGCTGTGCAAGTCGCCATATCAGCAAAGTGGCCTCCACGGGAGCTCGGCCTTATCTTGTCCAAAAGAAGAGCAAGAGCCAAAAGACTGATATCTGGCGAAGTAAGAAGAAAGAAGAGTCACCCGAGGAATCCACTGGAGACACAGGTGAGGAGACTGAGGAAGAGACCTCCTGTAGTGCAACTGAGACAGTTTCATAATCTGAGAAGAAACAACAAAACAAATGAAATTGCCAAGTTTATACAAGTCTATCTGAACTCACTTGAATATGGTGTTAATCCCCCGTTCCAAGGGCTGGAAGGAGGGGGAGGGGCCAGTAACGGTCTGGCAGCCCAAGTTATTGACCCGAGCAAAGCGAGGGTGGATAACAAGGGTACTGGGCGTTATGCCCCATTCCAGCCCTTGGAATGGGGGATTAAGGTTATTAGCACCTCAATTGCCAAAGCGGTAACCCGGGATGCTTTAAAAAAATATTTTCCGAGGGGGGGCCAGGGGGCAGTTGGGGACAGGTTTAAGGCCCACATGGGGGGGCAGAGGGAGGGGGCAAGGGAGATCAGGTCATAACACAAAAGGAGCTGGAAGGGAAAAGTGCCACGAGTCAGCTATCCAGTAAGATGTTGATCCTAGACAATGGCTGAGGATCTGCCTGCCCTGGGCGTGGGTTCCCTTAATGTGCGGGGGTTGAACACCCCAACCAAGAGATCCTTAGTCTGCAGGGAATTCAGGAGGGCAAAGCTTGATCTGCTCTTTCTTCAAGAAACACACTGGGCTCGGGGGAAGGAACCGAAACTGCGAGGAGGTGGGATCGGGGAGGTCCTCAGCGCATCCCACAGAACCAAGAAAAGGGGGGTAGCCATACTGCTAGCAAGGGATGTTGGCTTTGTAGTGGAAGCCACGGTGAAGGACCCAGAGGGCCGATATCTGTTGGCAAGGGGCTCTTTGCGGCGCTCCCCTCTGACTCTGGCAGATGTGTATGGCCCCAATGAAGGCCAGGTGCAATTCTGGGAGAGAGTGAAGGACAGATTGAAATTGTTTGTTCACGGGATGCTGGTGGTGGAGGGGATTTTAATATGGTCGTAGACCCAACCACGGATAGAAAACGCTTGGGGCCCCAGCCCACTAGGGCTGCAGATGAAACCATGGCCCGTACCTTCCAGAGGGTCAACGCGGAGCTGGACCTGGTGGACACCATTCCGACCCCCAGGACAGGGCTCCCCTCCTTCACATACTACTCAGCAATCCACACATCATACTCCCGTATAGTCTACATCCTGGTAGACGAACCCCTTCTTCCACATGTCTCTGGCCACAGGGTTGACCCGGTCCCTTGGTCCGACCACGACTTGGTCCGTACCACCATAGTAGGGGGATGGCGGAGTGGCAGTAGAGGGCGATGGAAATGTAATGACTCCCTGTTGAAGGACGAAGTTCTGGCACAGGAAGTGCAGGACGCCATCTCGGAGTACTTCGCGTTTAACGACAATGGCGGGGTGGGCACACACGTTATGTGGGATGCCTTCAAGGCGACCTTACGCGGTGTCCTCATTAGAATGGGAGCCCAGAAAAAGAGGGAGAGGGAGGCCCAGGAAAAGTCCCTGAGGGAAAAGATAGCCCAACTTCAGCCGGGGGACCTCCCGCAGGCACCCCTGGAAAGGGATCAGATTGCCTCCCTAGAAAACTATGAACTCCAGTTGAAAGACCTCCTGTTACATAAGACTGAGTGGAGCCTCCAACTAGTGAAACAAAAATATTATGAGAAGGGGGACAGAGCTGACAAAATCCTGGCCTGGAAACTCAGAGATTCAGAGGAACAGAACGGTGAAGGCAGTGAAGAATGATCGGGGATCATTAGATCACGACACCCCAAACATTGGAGCAGCCTTTCGCCATTATTATGAAAAGTTATACTCGTCAGAATATGACGGGGATGACACTCAGAGTGAGGATTTCCTGGACTCCATCCAGATCCCGTCCTTGACAGGCGAAATGGTGGAGGGTCTAGAGGGCCGGGTGATGGAAGAAGAGATGGAGGGATGAAGGTGGGAACGTCCCCGGGGGAAGACGGCTTCTCCATATACTTCTACAAGAGGTTTTGGGCTATCCTAGCCCCACACCTGGTGAGGGTGTTTAACGTGGTGTTAGAGGGGGGCTCTCTGCCGGATACCATGATGAGGGCCATAATCGTGGTCCTGCCCAAAGAGGGCAAAGACCCCACTGATTGCTCCTCATATCGCCCGATTTCCCTCCTCAATATAGATGTTAAGATCCTTGCCAAGGTGATAGGTAAACGGATGGAGGGGATAATGCCAAAGCTGGCTCACGGGGATCAAGTGGGGTTCATAGGGGGCAGGCAAGGCTCTGATAACATCAGGAAGACGATAGACCTAATCCACCATGCCCAAGAATCAGACCTCGAAGCAAGTCTGCTTTCCCTGGACTCCGAGAAAGCTTTTGACAGGGTAGAGTGGAGGTACATGCAACTCCTCCTCCGTCGAATGGGCTTCGGGGCTCACATCAGGAACTGTGTTTCCGGCCTATATGGGGCCCCAACGGCGAGAGTACAGGTGAATGGCGAACTTTCCGACTCATTCCCTCTCACGCGGGGGACGCGGCAGGGTTGCCCACTCTCCCCTTTAATATATGTCCTGACGATGGAGCCCCTGGCCATAGCGGTCCGAGCCCACCCCAACATTAAAGGGATTAAAAGAGGAGAGGTGGAGTTCAAGCTCTCCCTGTTTGCTGACGATATTCTAGCATACCTGGTGGAACCCAGCTCCTCGCTTCCCCCCCTCCTGTCCCTGATGACGACCTTTGGGCAATTCTCGGGGGCTAAAAATAAACGCATCTAAATCAGCGTTGCTCCCTATGAGGGTTCAGGACCCGGGGCTGGATCACCGGGATAGGTGTGCGGAGATTGTGGTGGGCAGGGGCTCCATTAGGTATTTGGCTGTGCTCCTCACGAGAGATCTCTCAAAATTGGCCTCGGTGAATTATGGGCCCATTATGGTGGAGATTAAATCGGATCTGAGGG
Organism: Ambystoma mexicanum; assembly: GCF_040938575.1. Taxonomy (NCBI): domain Eukaryota; kingdom Metazoa; phylum Chordata; class Amphibia; order Caudata; family Ambystomatidae; genus Ambystoma; species Ambystoma mexicanum. Next base: position 862,651,673 of record NC_090924.1, on the reverse strand, counting down.
GGTGGGGAGGTATGATCCTATCCTGGTATGGGCGCATGACAGCGGTGAAGATGAACATCCTCCCGAGACTGCTATATCTTTTCACGGCACTCCCAACAGGGGTCCCCGACCAGATGTTTCGAGACCTACAGAGGGCAGTCCGAGCGTTTGTGTGGCAAGGGCGGAACCCGAGGATAGGCAAGGCCATTCTAACATTACCTAGGGAGGAGGGTGGTGTTGGGCTGCCAGACTTCCTTCTCTACCACCGGGCCGCCCAGCTAAGGGTCCTGTTGAAGCATATGAAGGAGGGGATGGGCACCTATTGGTCTTATCTGGAGGACATGGATGCCCAGCCTCTGAAAGTACGCAACCTTCTGTGGTTGCCGCGTAAACACATCCCAAATAGACTGGAGACCCACCCAACCGTGGGAATACTTTGGTCGATCTGGAAAGAAGGACCCACAACCGCACACCTCACTTCATGGCCCACCCCGATGTCTTCGCTCTGGGGCCACCCGCTCAAACTAGGTAGCAGGGGATTCAGGAATGCTCAGTCCTGGTCGGATGGGGGGTTGGAATGGGCGGGGCAACTGTTCAAGGAGGGCGAGTTCCTCGAATACGAGGAGCTGCGAGATGCGCTTGGGCGGGGGTCTCTTTCAGTCTTTGAATATTTGCGCCTGAAGGGCATCCTCTGTGACCAGACTTGGGGCCTGAACCTGCGGAGACAGTTGACCCCCTTTGAAAAGTTACTGGACACGGCCACAACAGGGAAGGGGGTAGTATCCAAAATGTACCAAATATTGAACACTGTTAACTTGGAAGGGAGGAGAGGGTTTTGTGGGTTCGGAAATGACTTGGCGGGAGAGGCTCTCTCGGAGGACGCATGGTCCAGGGTATTTAAAATAGCATTCCATGGGAACCTATTTACGTCGGACATGGAGCACAACTTTAAGATCTTACAGGGATGGCATAGAGACCCATTGAAATTATCCAAGATGTTCTCGGGGGTGTCCCCCAGATGCCCAAGAGGATGTGGCCAAGTGGGGACGAGGGGTCACATGTGGTGGTTCTGCCCTAAGGTACAGGGGTTCTGGGAGAAGGTACGGGGATGGATGGCGGAGGTCACCGAGGAACTACTCCCACTCAATCCGTTGGCAATGTTGTTGGGCCTCCCACCGGAGGAGGCGGAAATATATAGGTACCCAAGAATGTGTGCAAGCAGGAAGAGTGGCCCTAGCGCAAAGGTGGAAAAGCCCAGAGACCCCCTCTAAGGAAGACTGGCTAAAAAAACTTAAGGACATGTTCCTCATGGACAAACTGACGGCCATGGTAAACAACGAATCGAGCGCCTTCCAGGCAAATTGGTATGGGGTTTATCAGGCATGGGGGTGGGATGCTCACTGACATTATGTAGACAACAGGGGGCATCAGGGCGATGGAGCCCATTAGAGTACCACTCAAGGACAATGGTGTAATCCACAGCCTGGGAGACAGCGGATCCGTCTAAGCCAGCATTTACGTGAACGTATAGCACAGCTCCAAGGCACCGAACTACGAGTACTGATGACAACTCCTGCGATTGGTTTTTTTCGATGGGACACTGATCTGGGGGGAGGGGTGGAGTTGGGGAGGGGGTAGAGGGAGGTGGGAGGGGAAGGAGACCGCGGGGGTTTGATGATGATGTTAAATGTGATATTCATATTGCTCCCGGTGTTGTCATTGTTTATTTGTCTGCAAAATTGCCAATAAACCCAAAGTTTAAAAAAAAAATATATATATATATATTTTCTTTCGTTCAACAGCACACCGCACGCATACCATTGAATGAAGGAAAATACTTTTCCAAGATGGCCGCCATGCAAAGGGAAGTGGGGCTCCGTATGCAGCCCCTCTCCCCTATCCATGGTGGCTTGCAGTAGCAGAGAGGAAGGTGCGGCAGCGGCAGGAATTGCCACTGCTGCAGAAAAATGGTAAGGGTGGGTTGGGGAGGGGGAAATAAAAAAATAGACGGAGGGAGTGTGGTGGAAGAGGGCGGCAGGGGGAGCTGACCGTCAGACGGGATGGAACGCTGGCTTTCACTGGCAGTTCAAGCATGCGTTCCTAGCCACCTGATTGTCTGGCTCCCCCGCCAAGTTGCTAATCTGCATTAAATGCCATAAACCTCATTTTTACTAGCGTCGAATTTGTACTAAACATACCTCAATTTGGGTATCCCTTTTATTGTATTTCTACTCTGTATTTTGTAGATGGCATTTGGGATATTGAAAGGGAGCTGTCATTGTGCTACGATGGTATGGTAAAAATTAATTTGTAGAATGTGACAGAGAACCAGTCAGAAGATCTTGTAACCTACAGAAGTGTGGATATCCCATGGGTAGTGCACATGGTGGCGGTAGCGTGGAGGTGTGGCATAGAAGTAGCCATATTAGCAAGCAGTTAACCAGTCTTATGATACATTTTGCTTTTTGGTAACCAATCTGAATCCAAGCAACGTGACCTTGACTAACTGGTTGTACACACATTAATCTCATCTATTTTGTCAGTATCTAAATGGTAGGGAAAACCACGGGGAGCCCGAGAGCCCCAAATGGGAAATCAGCTGCAGGTAGAAACACTATGCGGCATGTATACATAACCGCGTGTGTTTCTGCCTGCTGTGGCTTTCACTTTGGGTCTCCGGTGCTCCCTGGGAGCACCGGAGACCCAAAGTGATAGCCACAGCAGGCAGAAACACACGCGGTTGTGTTGGAAAACGCTGCGGTTTTTCTTTCCAAGTTTCTCAGGCTCCTCCGAGCCGGAGGAGCCTGAGAAACTTGGAAAGAAAAACTGCAGCGTTTTCCAACACAATAACGTTGTATTTATGTTTGCGGTCGCTTCAAAAGCAACCGCAAACATAAATACAACGTTTTTAAAGCTGCGGTTTTATTTCTAAGTTTTCCGGGCTCCTCCAGCCCGGAAAACTTAGAAAAAAAAACGCAGCTAGTGCTTATTTTTAAAAAATAAATAAATAGCACTTACCAAGATTCAGCTGCAGCTTTCCTGCTCTGGTCTCTGGTCCCCGTCCTCCGCCTACAGCACTAATGAAGCCTTTGTTTACTACAGCTGGCTGGCTTTTCCTTCATTAGTGCCTCAAAAGCAAAAGCCAGCACAGGAGGGCCTCCATTTCACAAAATGGATGCGCCCATGTGCTTGCTTTTGCAAATTGTGAGCTTGAATAGCTCAAAATTTTACATAGGAAGTTTTAAAACGGAGAATGCTAGTATTTATTTTTTTATGTTGCCTATCTATTTTTTAAATAAACATTTTTACTAGACCATCCCTTTAACACAAACTTGTCTTGATGAAACCTCTGGTCCTATTCTACCTTGTGACATCTAACTGCTTCAGAATTGTCATGTACCATTGGCTAGCACAGAAAGGAGAACAACTGGCAATTATTTATCACACTTTTCTCACCCCATTCTGTAATTGACTACCCCCTTCTAAATGTTTTGGTTCCTTCACTGTTAACATTTCAAATCACAGCATATCCACTCTAGCTCTCACAACGATCTACTGCCTTCCCAGCAAAGACCCCAAGTTTACCCAAGAGTTCTGTAACTTATAGCATTTCTCCAACAGACATTTTAACATTTCATCATTACTGGAGACTTCAATATCTGGTTCGATGACTCCGGTAATGTGGTTGCTGAATCCTTTACAATACCCTTATTACCCCTGGCCACATTCAGCATGTAAATGCTCCCACCCACTGTGCTGTACACACTCTTGACCACCTAATTTCCTCAAAATATATTCCCTTCCAGCTCTATACATTTCCTCCGATAACCTGATCCAATCACTCTCTCATCTCTTGGTACTCTCCCAGACCTTACACACACCTCTAACTCCATACCCGGCCCAATGGAAACAGGTAAAACAGGTCAAACCAAAATCTAAATATGATTCACGGCTGTTTTATTACTTTTTCCAATATTCATCCTTTATTGTTGCATGTACATTCCTGTGACTGAACAGCTAACCAACTAAGGCAAGCTGTAAGGTGGCCTGTGTACATACATGGCTAGTGATTTTGGAAGGTTTTAGCAAACCGAGAGAGATGCATGTCCATATGAAAGTTCATACTTATTGAGTTTGACATGTCTTACCAGCAATCACTTCTCTCTTACTACATTCACTTCTAAAACCTCTCCTCCATGGCCTTGAATTACACCTACCATCCAAACCCTGAAAACAACATTTCTGCTCTCTTCCTCTCCTCGTTTCCTTACTCTGGAATACTTTGCCTCTCCTGCTCCGCATTACTCTATCTTAAATCCAGCCTCCTAGATCTCCTCCTTTCTGAAGAACCACTTGCATAGCATTTTACGGCACCACATCTCCCTGTTCTCCTCTTCCCCTACCTCTCTACGGCAACCCTATGGCATTTATTCCTCACCCCTTCATCCTAAAATGTAGCACTTCCTCCACTATCCCGTTCCCATATCATGCTCTACTGGCCTTGTCCCTGGTTCATGTTTCTACCTCCCCGGCATCATCTGGTCTTATATCCACATACTCTCACCCATTGTTAAGGACACTGGTCCGGCACTCTGTGAATCAATGTGAACACGTTTTGTAAGTATTTGTGTGCCAAAAATGCATTGTTTTCCCTCTAATTTTCATTAAATAAATGATTTGAAAAAAATATGGAGGGGCATGTTTCTACCACCAGGTTTCAAGCATCATTCAACCATCTTACAGAGATCAATACCAGATTGCGTTTGTCTTCTGCTTGAAGTCTTGAGGTCAAAACAGGACAAAAGATTGCTTCACAGTCTTCCCACAGCCTTCTTCTCTCTCTCTCTCTTTCTCTCTCCCCCCACTCCCTTCCTCCCTTCTCCTACTCCCTCCTCCTCCCTCTCTCTCCTTGCCCCCCTTAGGGCCACCTCGCATCTCCGTGTTTGGTATTTGGGCTTCCCTCATGGTGTAGAGTCGTTGCAAGGCTACGAGCAAAGGAGTGAGGGTGGGAAGGAGCAAACCTAAGATGGGCTCTCCTCTGGGACTGTCTCCTCCCCTTCTGAAGCCCTAACCTAGCCCTTCACCCCACCTGCTCACTGCTCTGCTTGCCATGATCCTCCTCAACAGGGTCCCACAATGTGATTGTTACTCTTTCCACCTTGGGACTGAAAACTTCAGAACAGGGTGAAAACTTTAGAACAGGGTCTTTCCCCTACTCCCCCTTCACCTCTTTGGCGAGATGTGCCCTCATGACATTTTCTGACTTTCTCTTCAGGCGCTATCTCTTCCTGGT